>NC_058412.1:1633987-1680481 GCF_002201575.2 Neomonachus schauinslandi | reverse complement strand
GCACAGGCATGCGTGTGTGTGCATGGGCACATGCATGTATTTGTGTGTGTGTATGTGCATGTGTATGTACGTGTAATTGTGTGAGTGCATATGTACCCGTGTTGTGTGTGCGTGTGCAAGGCTTGCGTGTGTGTGCACGGGTACATGTATTTGTGTGCACCTGTGTGCATGTGCATGTGTGTGCACGTCTGTGAGAGATACAGACAGACACAGAGACAGAGATGGAAAGAGACAGGGAGAGAGAGTATTTAATCGTGTCGAGGAGCGTCTGCCCTGCACAGAGGGCACAGTGCATGTCTATAGAGTGAGCCGACAGACGGCCGTGGACAGACAGACGGGGTGTGCTGTTGCACTGACCAGCTCCATCCCTTTCATGCCTCTCACAGGTGCTCGTGGCCTGCTGCCCTGTGGTTCTTAGGTGGACAGGTCTGTACTGCACCCTCTACACATATATGGTGTCTGCTCAGCTTCCCAGGGAGACCGGCTGTGCTGTCCTGTGGCTGCCAAGGAGGGGCAGTTCCAACCTGGCTGACCCCTGAGCTGGCCTCTGCCCACGCTGTGGCTCTGTTGTCTCCTCAAGCCCCGTACCGCCCAAGCGGGAGGAAGGATCGAGGAAGCCACCTGCCGATGTGCCTCTCCACCATCCTGGGACACTCCACCCGTGGTCCAGGGGCTTGATCTGGCATCAGTCCCGCCCCACGCACCTGCTGTCTCTTCTCCATCACGCCCCGCCCCTTCGCCCTCACCACCTCCTCTCTCACCACTCCCTTGCTGGGGAAGGGGCCACTACCACACTTCTGCGTCTCCCCTCGGTGGGAGACCGAGGCCGGCCCTGCATGTGGAACGGAAGTTTGTCCCCTGCTGAGAGCTTTCAGCCGTGAGGGGGTATTCCGGGACCCTGGCTCACGGTCTGTGGGCAAAGCCCCAGCGGTCTACCGGGCAGAGCCCCTGGAAGGGGCCCTGATGTGTGGGCACAGCTGTGTGTGTCTGTGAGCACACAGACTTGTCCACACGGCAACTGCGCTCCCACGGTGGGCATCCCATCACCCATGTGCTGGGCTCACCGCATGGATGTGGGCTGGCTGGAAGCTCCCGCCCCAGGTGCGGAGGCTTGGCCCCCCTCTTGGGTTTCTGATGTTTCCACACTGGGGTGTCCCATTTCATTTTACGTGACCCCACAGAGAGGGCCTGTTGTCCCAGAGCTGCTTGTCTCCCCAGGACGGGCCCGGGGGCGGGGATGGCCCTCCCCCCTCCTCCGCAGTGACCTCAGGCGTGACTTAACCACAGGAGCCACTCTGCTGCTGGTCGGCCTCCTCCCCGCCTGTGTGACCTTGCCCGCTGCCCATGCTGCCCCACGAACCTCAGCACACGCCCGGGAGCCTCACGCCCGTGATGAGTACATAAAGACAGCGCTGGTATTGCAGACTGTTTTAGGATTTAAGGAACATATTCGCATACTTTAAAGGCTTCTCGTAAGGGTTAGATGGGGTTAGATGGGGCCGCCGAGGAAGCTGATGCCCACAGCGAGGCGGGACCTGCTCTGCTCGTGGCCCCAGCAGCTGGACGTGGGGCCTGGGATTTCGGCGGGGCTCTGCTGCAGTCTCAGTGCTGTCCCGACACGTAACTAACCTGCCCTGGGACTCCCGGTGGGCAGGAGGTGAGGGCCGACTCGTCTTGTCCACGGACTCACCCCCAAATCTAGATGGACTAGGAGGCCAGGTCCCAGCATGGAGGGGAAGGAGCGGTTTGTGGTGTTGGTGGGCTGTGACCTCCTGATCCCCCCTCGTGAGCTGCCGACACGTAGCTGGTGTTAATGAATCTCCGCTGGACACAGAGGTCATCTTCTGGGTGTGTTGCTACCAAGCCCCCTTTCAGCACTGTGATGGATTTGGGATCATATGGCCTCCCAAAGGCACCCCTAAGTGTGGTTCCTGCCTTCTCCGTCTGCACTGCGCTTTTGTTTACCACCTGATTAGTGTCCCAGGAGCTACATCCAAGCACCACTGGCCAGGCACTTAGGACGGCCGTCCCAGAGCCCGGAAGGCAAGGGGTCGGCAGGCCTGCGCTCCCTCGCTCTGAGGACAGCCCTTCTTTGCCTCCTCCAGCCTCTGGTGGCCCCAGACCATCCCGGGCTGGTGGCTGCGTCACGGCATCTCTGCCCGTGTTCTCACACAGCCATCTTCCCTGCGTGTCTGTGTCTTCACGTGGCATTCTCCTTCCCGTGGGGACCCCAGTCGTGGTGGATCAGGGCCACCCAATGACCTCACCTGAACGCGAGCGGCTGCAAAGACCCTATTTCCCTACAAGGTCACATTCCCAGGTGCCGGGGTTTGGGACTTCAGTGTGACTTTGGGGGACACAGTTCGACCCATGACATGCACGGCCTGTGCCCCTAACACCTTTCCTACCCGGAACATTCATTCCTAGGATGGAGATGCAGGAAAGGGCTCAGGGGCTTAGATACGTTAAAGAGGCCTTGACGCCTTTGAGCTCACGAGGAGGCCAAAGGTGAAGGCCTGTGGCCACTTTGGGGATGCTTGGGGCGGGATGGTGCCGTCTATGTGTCCTGCACGGCACGCCCGCCTTTCTGAGCACACGTCAGTGGGAGGATCCGCAGACGTCCACCCTGCTTCCTGGGAGGGGCCCCTCCTGCCATGTTCTCATGCTCGTTTTCAAATGGTTTTGCTCAAGCAAACTGGAGATGCCTTCTGGGAGGCCTGGCCACCTTAAATCTGCATGAGGTGGTAGGATTGAGGGGGGTCCAGTGCCATGTGTTTATTCATGAGGTTTTACTCACTGAATCACTATTTGTAAGAACTGTGTGTGTCCAGAGCCACTCATGGGCTGGAGGCCTGCCCTCCCAAGGTGTCTCCTGCCCAGAAGACATCAAACCGGGATTTCACAATAGACAGTGTTGGTTTTAAACCCAAGACATGTAACTTTGCATGGATATACACTGATAGAGACTTTCCCTCTTCCTCCTGGGGGATCCCAGCCCAAGCCTCCCCAGGAGTCTATTTGGGGTGGGAACCAGGAATCACTGGGTTTGGGAAGCTCCTGGAATTCTCTGCCCCCTACACACACACACCATCAGTGAATACTCTCATCCTGGGAACGCGCCTCCATATCCTTAGCAACAACGCATGCAAGTGTGTGCACATGGATGTTACCTCCTCCTCATGCGTGCGCGCGCACACACACACACACACACAACGTGTGCGGCAACACACGTACACACAGGATTTTTATACCACTTTGTATGTTTTGTTCTTGCTTGTGGAATGTCTGTGTTGACGCCCCACCTAGATCTCAACTTATTCTAGACACCCCCGGCAGGCTACAGTGTTCTTGGGCCAAAACCAAAGAGGCTGAAGATAGAAGCAGAGTATGGGAACCAGGCCTGGAA
This sequence comes from Neomonachus schauinslandi, assembly GCF_002201575.2. NCBI lineage: Eukaryota > Metazoa > Chordata > Mammalia > Carnivora > Phocidae > Neomonachus > Neomonachus schauinslandi. The sequence continues at coordinate 1,677,075 of NC_058412.1, read as the reverse complement.
GCCGGAAGGCTGTATGCTTGGGCCTGGCTCGCTCGCTCAGTGCCTGGGCTGTCCCACCTTCGGGCCGGCGGATGCCGCCCCCGCAGTGACAAGAAGGCACGTGTCAGAAGACGGGCTGTCTCCACGCGGTGCAGGCGCGCCCCGTGGCATCTGTGGTCGGCACCCCCACATCTGTCTTTCAACAGTGCGCTCTGCCCTGGGTGTTCACGGCACCTGCAAAGCAAATAGGAACATCGCACAACGTCCTGGGTCCGCGGCGGGCCATTGTCCCCTGATGCCCCCTCTGGTAGCAGGATTCAGCAGTTTCTGCAAGGGTTTTGTTTTCTATATTAAGACTTAGACAAATAACCACAGGACTAGCAGGGAATGACCGCCCTCGCCTCCTGGAATGAGGACCAGGTGCATGTTACCATCCAGTAACCTGAGAGGTGAGGAGGCCCCTGCGCACATCCATCCTAAAGCCCCGATTTCTCCTGGAAGAGGATTGGCAGAAAAAGAGAGGTTTGAAGTCCTGTTCTTTCTGGAACGTCCAAGTTGCTTCTCTGGATTATAAATGGCCACACTGGTGCCAGCCCCCAGTCTGTCAAGGGCTACAGCTCAGGGCCGCCTGCTGAGCCAGTCCGGGCAGCCCCCAGCTGCGGGCCAGTCCTCTCCCACGCAGTGGTAAGGACGAGAGGTCAGTGATTCTCGGGCTCGCTCTGACTGCCTCTGGCTCTCACAGAACCGGAATGAACCGGAATGCACCAGCATGCCTCTAGAGATGCTCTGAGGTCGGCAGGCCAAACTGTTCCTCCAGATTCCTGCTTCATCCCAATTCTGATAGGGTCCCTGCCCCTCCTGTTGGGCCCACACTCCCCTCCTGCACCATCTGCCTGCTCCCCGGCTGGCGCCCTGTCAACCTTCCCAGCTACAGCTGGGAGCCTTGGAGAGCTGGAGTTCGGTTTAGCAGAAAAATGAATTTGAATTCTTCCCTCTGGGCCCCCCTCTTGCTTTCCCCCTCCTCCCCCCTCCAGGACCAATTTATCTGCCAGTCCAGCCTCCAAGTGGAGTTGAGGCCAAGTTGGCGACCTGCCCGGGCTTGTCAGCTTCTTTGACCAGATGACAGGAGAGCAGCTCTCAGCCAGGAAAGGGCTGCAAGCCCCTGTGTGTGAGTGCTCGCAGGCCCTGTGCCAAGGCAAGGCAGGCAGGGCAACCGGAAGGTTCTCCCAGGCTGCTGAGGATCTGTGGCTGGGGTGGGAGGCCCCCGTCCCTGGCGGAGACACAAAGCTATGGGCTGTGTGTGTGTGTGTGCGAGCATGTAAGTGCACGTGTACGAGCATGCACTTGCGTGGGCCATACATGCCCACGTGCATAACCACGGGACCACATCCATGTGTACATGCGATAGCACACATGTTCTTGCACGCACACATGTGTGCACACAAGCACACACATATGATCGTGTGTACACATGTGTATGCACACACGTGTGTGCGTGCATTCCTGATGTGGCAGAGAAAGAGCACGAGGTAGCATTTAGATCCTCTCCAGCTATTTGGAGCCCTTGCAGGTGTCTCGGACTGCCTGCACCTGCCTCGGCCTTGACTATGAAGTCTGCTCTCCGCTGTTCCACCTGCCATGCCCCCAGGGGCGCTGCACCCCAGGCTCAGACTCCCCACAGCATCTGAGTCTGTGCCCAGCTGAAGCTGAGGGGCGCACCACCGAGGCGGTGAGCCTTGCTGCAGTGTCCCTGGCCATCGGCAAGCTGCAATGCCTAGACTCACTCGTTCATTTAGCAATGATTCCTGGGTGTGCTGTGTTGTGCGTCCAGATCTCTGGGCTGTGAGGGGGCCAGAGAGAAGGGGGAGAAGACATGTGGGTCTCCCGGTAAGAGGATGAGGCAGCCAGGCTGGAGGGAGCCTCGGGAGCCACCTAGGTGCCAAACCACCGGACACCTTGTCTTAACTGTCCCCGGTATCATCAGACACCTGTGTCCTCTCTGTCCTGAGGGAAATCCTCTTTGGGCTTCCAGTTACCACTCTCTCCTAGGTAACCCATCCCTTCCTGACCTCCTTTCTCTCTCTGTTCCCCAGTTTTCATGCTTGGACTCCTCATACCCTGGGCACCGTCTCCGGGGGGCCTCAGCGTCACCCCTGGCTGTAGCCACCCCCTCGCCAAGACCCCACATCTGTGTCTGCCCCTGACTTCGCTGCAGAGCTCCAGATCTGCATTTCCAGCTGCCCCTGGGCCTCTCCACCTAAGGGACTCACAGATGCCTCAAAACCAGCCAGCAACCACCAACCAACCCAGGCTTGTCTTGGCCTCATCCCAAACCAGCCCTTCTGCATTCCATCCTGGGAAGCATCCACTGAGCTGGAATCCCGAAGTCCCTCTTGCCTGCTTGCTGGCCCAGCCCCAAACCCTACTCTCCTGCAGGTGTCCCTCCTTCTCCATCCTTGGGCTCTCATCATCTTAAGTCTTGCCCACGTCTGAACCTCTGAACTATCTCTGCCTTGAGTCAGTGCCCCGTTCCACCTTCTCCCACTGCTTCCGTCTAACACAGGCTTTAGCCTGAGCTACAAACTGCCTCTCCCGAGCTTCCTTCTTATTCTCCGATGCACACGCTCCCTAGTCCCTGCCTTATGATTGGAGGAAATGACCAGTCCCACACTGGTTCCTGCCTTGTGATTGGAAGAAATGACCAGTCCCACACTGGTCCTTGTCATGTGGTTGGAGGAAATGACCAGTCCCACACTGGTTCCTGCCTCATGATTGGAGGAAAGAGGGCTGTGACTTGTGTCCCACCACATGGCTCAAGGCTCCTGTGATAGGCTGAGCCACCTTGCAGGTGCTTCCTTTCAGGTGGTCAGCTCTGACTGCTGGGGCTGAGCTCTGTCTCCCTGTCACTTGCCTTGAGGCACAGTGTCTAACTCCTCTCTCATCTGACAGGGCTCCAGGTGTCTAGCTTAAGTTGCTCCCATGTGCATGAGCTACCCATCAAAGGGGGGGATGGCAGGCTGGGTTCTCGCCCTGCTCCCTGGTCGTGGGCAGGTCTTGCCTCTCTTGGAACTCGAGTTTTTTCTCATTAATGATGGCATGGTGCCTTACCTCTTTACCCAGAATTTGACCTGGGTTTGTGCATGTCACGCCTTCAAGTACATATGAGTCCCTGGACATCATGCATATCTGTCCAAATACAGATTTGGTGGGACCTGGGAGTCTGTATTCCTAACAAGCACACTTGGGTGGCAGGGAACCGGGCAGTCTCCAACCTGTCCCCCAGGTCTCTGTCCTGAAGGGACATCTCTGGCAATGACGGAACCCCTCTGCCCTCGTCTGTGGTATGTCATCTCTCTTCCCTCCCTCCTCCTCCCTCTCTCTCGCTTTCCTGTTTCCCTCCCTCCCCCTCCTCCTTCCCCTCATCCCCTTGTTTCCTACCTTCTCTCCCTCCCTTCCTCCCTCCCCCCTCCTCTCCCTTCTTCCCCCTCCTCTCTCCCTCCCCTCCTCCCTCTTCTCTCCTTCCCTCCTTTTGTCAACAGCATCCTTTTAGCCTCAGGCTCAGCCCTTGGATCCTGTGGGTGTGGAAGGTGTGGTGATGGATACAAACAGTCCCATGTGGGAAGCACACACAATCACACAGTCACACAAAGCTGTGGGGGGAGGAGGCTCTGCAGGTCATGGAGGTCATGCCTGCGTCCCTGAGCCAGGGACATTGGAGCTAGGGGCTGAAGGAAGGGTCACGTGGCCTAGAAGGAGCGAGAAGGGCCTGCAGGGAAAGCACCCGGACCCCAGGCCCCGCGTGTGGTGGAGGGGTTGGTGGGGGTGGGGACGGGGAACACTGTTCTCTGGAGGAAGAAGAGGTGGAGGAGGGCAAAGGAGGAAGGGTCAGAGAAAGGGAGAGGAGCAGTGGGGACTGGCCAGCTTTTCTGGATGTCTGCTCACTCTCCTCAGTGAGCCCCTGAGTACTGCCCTTGGTGAGTGTATTTAGACATTATTTCCTGTCTTCTTGGATTTTCTGTTGACCTTCGCAGGCTTACTGAGGTCTCACTTTCCAGCCCCCAGGCCGCCCCCAGCACTCCCTGCCTCAGAGCGCTGGCCAGGCCGCCCCTCCTCCTGTCCCTGGGCCTCTCCCGGCTCCTGATCTGCACTGGGGCCTGGCTGGCAGGGGCCTCCTTCGGGGTGTGCTGCGGGGGGCGGGGGTGTGGTCAGCCCACCGCGACCCACCCCCTACTGCTAGGCTGGCATCACCGCCCCCCAGCCCCAGTCCCAGTCCCAGTCCCCCAAAGCCAGGAAAACGTCTCCCCTCCCACCTCAAGCAGAACCATCCAGTCTTCCTTCCAGCACATGTAAAACGTCGCCACGTTACGTGTCTGCAAGTTCCTCTGAAACCGCGCGGGAGCACGAGTGCAAACGGGTGCAGGTGGGACTTGCTCTGGCGCCCGGGAGCTCGGCTCTCAGTGCTCCCGGGTGGGACGGGCCAGCTCCCGGCTCCTTCTTCTCCCCACGAACGCCAATACTGTTCAGAGAGAGAATTTAGGTGCTCATCAGCAGTGTGTCTAAATTTAGCAGACAGTTGTAGAGCTTTAAGCTGAAGTTTTAAAAATGACCTCTAATTTTGGCAAGCGGTAATGGATTCCATCAGATGGTGGTGATTTTAAGGAATGGGATTGATTTCAGCAAACCAGGGTGTCCACGCCCTCCGCAAGCGGACGGCAGCACGGGGAATGCTCAGCCCTGCGAGGGGCGGCCCTCCCTGGGGCGGGCGTCAGAGAGCGCCTCTGTGGCCTCCCCGCCACGGAGCAGAATCCACCTCTCGTGCGTCTGAGCTCCGAGGGCAGTTTGACAGGCGTCCCACACCGGGCCTGGCACACATCTGTCTCCTGTCCAGCCCGCACACTGTGGAGACCAGCTGCCCAGAGCTCCTGTTCTCAGATGCGAGCATGTGAATATGCCATGTGCTCACAGATCTAAAAAAGAGGAGATCAGCCTGCTTTGATGTCTGTTAGAAGGAGCCTGCATTTTAAGATTAGGGGGATGTGTATTCAAAAAAATGCAGCACTCACAGGCCAAGGTTTTCTAGGGCGTACTGCTGACTTATGGTCTATCTTCTTATGGAAACGGGACAAGCATAGCGCAGCTCAGCTGACAAGCAGTTGAAGAGAGCGGAGGTGCTGGGTCTGGAGAACAGGATCTGGGCTTATAGTTGTGGCTGACGTGGGCCCCACTCGTGTGGGTTGGCCCTGCAGACGTCCGTCTACAATAGGCACTGTTGCAAGTGCTCTACCCATTTCGTGGGGGAAATGAAGGAAGCGCTAAGGGCCCTAGTCCTGCCCAGGAGCTGCACCCCAGCTGGGACCCAGGAACGCACAGGCGCAGTGCGGCTTCTGATCCCGCAGGGCAGGCTGCTGGTGAGAACCTGCCCAGCGCTGCAAAATGCTTAGCTTATATTTGGAAGAATGGCACGGTTTCCTTTTATGGTGCGCTCTGAAACCGGGCGGAGTCCCTGACTCCTGGCCTGTGTGTGGCTCTTCCCAGCACTGTCCTCTCCACAGAAGTCAGAGGACAGGGACCCTGAGATCAGATCCACCCTCCCGAGAACAGGTGAGCGGCTTGGGAGGAGCCGGGACCTCGTCCCGGGATCAGGTCCTCCAGAGGGCGGAATCCCATCCCCATTGACAACGTTCCTCTTTTGAGGTCCTAAACCCCAGCAACTCAGAATGTGGACGTAAGCTCTTTAAAGAGATAACGAAGGTAAAATGAGGTCTTCAGGATGGGCCCTCATCGCATACTGGTGTTCCTATAGGAAGAGGAACCTGGGACACACACGCCCAGTGGGACGACCCTGGGAGGACAGCCGTCTACACGCGGAGGAGGGAGGCCTTGGGAGACACCAGCCCTGCAGACACCTTGGTCTTAGACGTCCAGACTCCAGAATGAGGGAAAATAAATGTCTGTTGAAGCGGCCCGTGTGAGGTGCTTTGCTATGGCCGCCCTCAGACCGGCGTCCGCCTCCCACCTCTGTCTGGGCTCCTGATGACGGCAGTCTAAGGGGTAAGGGGACGGCTCCCTGATGCTCTTCCAGGAGTGGGGTCTGTGGCCTCTTGCCTGGCACCCCGGTGGCTGAGACCACTTGAGAGAGGGAGTGACGCTCAAGCCGGTGCTCCACCCGGGGGCTGGGGTGCTCGTGGGGACACCCGGCCTGGGGCCAGCTGTACACAGGGGTGTCCGGGGCCATGGGAAAGAGCTGTGTGTGGATGCTTGGTCAGGCCCACCGAGTCATCCTTCCGGCTATCCCTGCTCAGGTGTGGGGCTCCCAGCTGCTGGATGTTCCGGTGGCTCCCGGAGCTCCGAGTCTCCTCAGACAGGCTGGCGGGCCGGAGGCTGGCACCCCCGGCTGGGCTCGGTCCAGGCTCCAGCCCCACAGCGCCCTGAGCAGGAGCGTGGATGCTGGCCGTTTGTAAAGGGAGCCCGGCCCACCTGCAGGGGCCTCATTCAGCAGATTTTACTGAGAAGATGTTTGCCAGATGTTGCCTAGGTGCCCCGTCGGGAAGCTGAGCGTGTGCCCCACAGCACGGGGCTGGATCGTCCGGTCCCCGAGAGCTGCTCGCTCTGGGGTCTCTGGCCAGCCTGTTCCCTGCCTGGCCGGTACGGCCATCTGGGTGGTGACGGTCCTTGCCCTCTGGCTTCCCCATGCTCTGTCCCCAAACTTGGGCCAGGAGCACAAGGCTAGCAAGCCCTGTCTGCCTCTGACCCTGCCCTCCACTGACCGAGGAGGATGTGACCCATCTGTGGGTACCGTCACCCCCCAAAGGTCTCCTGGGGAATCGGAGTCCACAGCCGGGCACAACCAGTCCTGCCGGGGTTTTCGTTAGTGCCACAGGCGAGAGTCTGATCCCCACGTTGTAGGCAGAGCAGGGGGAAGGCTTTTGGGCTCTGGCTGGGTCACCCCCCCCCAGGAGTGAAGCAGGGTGGCAGGGGATGCAGGGAGGGAGTCGGGGAGACGGAAACACTACAAGTGCCTGGTCGAGACTGAGTGTCCTGGAGCACAGAGGGTGCCATGCCTGATCTCCGCTTGAGGGGGACGGTGGGGAGAAGGAAGCCAAGGGGTGCTGGCTGTGTCGGGAGGGATGCGCAGTGAGGATGCTGAGGTGGGATGGGGAGGTAGATGTTTGCTGTGGAGGTGGGGTCACCGTGATTGGCTCCCAGGATGGCTACTGGGTGTGAATAAAGCAGGATAGCGTGACCCCGCACCATGGCAAGTGGACACCCTCGGGGAGGGCGTGGGTGTGTTGAGGAAGGAGGATCGCACTCGGACGTGTTGTACTTGAGACGTCCTCAAGACACCTGGATGGGAACATGAAGTCGGTTTGGGGGATGTGTGCCTGGGACCCAGAGGAACGTTCTCAACTGGAGAAACGGATCCCTGTCTTAGGATCCCACAGGGCACACGGTGGATGATGAGAGACGTGGGCAGAGCTGGACAGAAGCCCTGTAGAACTGCTCAGGGTCTGCACCTTTGTTCCCTGCACTGTTGCTGGGGTGGGGGTGGGGGCTGACAACACCAGAAATTCATTCTCTCACCCTCTGGAGGCCAGAAGTCCAAAATCCAGCTGTCAGCAGCACCATGCTCCCTCTGCAGGCTCCAGGGGAGGGTCCTTCCTGCTCTTCCGGCCTCTGGGGGCTCCAGGTGCCCTTGGCTTGTGGCCACGTCGTCCCGTCTCTGCCTCGTCTTCATGTGGCTTCTCCTCTGCGTGCTGAGTCTCTTGGCTTCTGTTTTCCAAGGACACTGCGATTGGATTCAGAGCCCACCTTGAGAATCCGAGACAATCTCTCCACGTCAAGATCCTTAATCGTACCTGCAAAGACCCTTTCTCATTATGTGGTCAGGTGTGCAGGCTCTGGGATGAGGGCCTGCCATCTTTGGGAACCACCGTACAGCCCATCCCATCCCATCAACGGGGGCCTGGAGGCCTGGAGGCAGGACTTTAAAACAGAAGCTTGAGCTTGGGGTAAGAGTGCAGTTTGGAGATTGCGTTCCTGGACTGATGGAATTGGACCAGGGATTCTAGCTGTCTGACCACAGGCCTGTTTTTGGCTTATCCGAGCCTCAGTTTACCTATCCACGAAGTGGGGATGACATGGTCCCTTATTCTCGGCCTGTCATCCGGTGTTACGAGTGAATACAGTGGGTGGATGGGACAGAGGGCCTGAGGAACCCTGGGCCTGCACAGATCTCAGCCCCTCCTGTCCTCGCTGGAGGTTCCGGTGCTCCCAGCTCCTCGCGTCAGTCCGTACAGGTCACCCGTCTCGGGCAGACCTTAGACTCAGGCTGGGCTCTTTCCCGGGAGAGACCCGTGCTGAGAAATGGGACAGGCCGTGGTGGTGAGCCCGCCCAGGTGTCTGAGGGCCCTACTCTCCGCGGGCGCCACCGGGGTGAGGACCCTTGGGGCCCGGCTGGGCCCGAGAAGCCGAGGGCGAGGACAGCCCAGCCCCTGTGCCGAAGCCCCTCCGCCTGGAGTTGGCAGGGAGCCTCCTGGGGGGCGGGGAGGGCCGCGAGCCGCGGGTGCGAGGCTGGCTTTCTGCTCTCCTCTTGCCATGGCAACGAGGGAGAGGGGCCAGCACGCGGCAGTCTCCCCGGAGCGTGGGCGCTGCTGTCTGCAGGCGGCGCAGCTAGACGGAGAAGCCCGAGGACGCAGCCCCGGTTCCAGCCCCGCTCCTGACCCGTGCCCGTCCTGTCCTCCTGTCCTCCGGTGCCGGGGCCGCCTGCAGGGGACCACCTGCAAACAGAGAGGCTGAGGAGCTTGCCCGTAGGCACACAGCGAGCCATGGGGGATTGGGGACAGAAACAGAGGGCTTCCTGGGGAGGAGGACCCGGGCCCAGGGGACCCCACGGTGTGCCTCCAGCACCCCCTGTTTGAGTGCTGGTTGGCCCCCCGGGGGCTCCCTGGAACTAAGGGCCGACCAGGCACCAGTGGGGTGCTGAGGCAGAATCAGGAGCAGCACACACTTTTAGAGACCCAGGGACTCTGAGGCCGCCAGCACACCCTGAGGTCCTGCCGGGGACCCGAGCACACCTTCCTCCAAGGAGCCGCGGACTCGCGTCAGTGGTCTTCTCAGAGGGCATTTAGGAATATTCCCGGTGCCCTGAATCACTGCTTTAAGGAAGGGGCTGGGTAGAGAGGAAAGACATGGTGAGCAGACGTTTCTGGGCCCGCACTGGCCTCTCCCGGCTGATAAACCCAGTGGGGAGCCCGGCCGTCCCCCCGGGGGCGGCCCATGATTGAGCAGGCTTCACGCCCGCAGAGCCTGCCTCTGCTGATTCCCAGATAAGCTTTCATGCATCCTCCAGGTTTCTAATTCCACACGTTTGGGATCCACAGAAAAATGATTTTCCCTCTTTCCTGTGATGGCAGCTTGGACACTGGCAGGTGCCTCTGGGCCACACCATGTCTGAGCGTGGGGCACAGCCCTGTGCCGTTCTCCCCTCCGACCTGGCCGGCCCCAGCAGCTGTGTGCTTTCTGGGGTGTCCTACTCATGCCTCGGGCTCAAGGTAATCCAGAAAGTTGTCACCAGGGGTCACGTGAGTGTCCCCCACGCAGGATGTGCCTCCAGGGATGAAACACCAGCTTCTTGAGGGAAAAGAAAAGTCTAGGACATGAGATGTCGAGTCAAGAGGTGAAACCTGGTGATCTGGAGACACGGAGGCTCAAGGTCGGGACAGTCACCCTGCGTCCCTCCCTGTCAACCCAGGACTCACTCTGCGGTGTTTCTGAAAGGACACCCCACTTCTGCTTGAGGCTGGTAGCGGATTGGTTGTGAGGTGGCCCCTTCCCTGGAGGACAGCTTTATTCTTAGAAAGTTACGTTTAATATGCAGCTGAAACCGCTCGCCCACCAGTCAGCGTCCTGGGTGAGCCTCCCTGGTGGGGGCGGCCCTGGGAGCAGAGCTCTCCTGGGGGCCTGGGGTCCCATCAGGCTCAGTCAGCGGGGCCCCCTGCATGCTCTGCCTGCATGCTGAGCTTGTTCCTCCTAATTTTGAGGGAGGGTTCATCCTACTTGATAGTTTCGGGCTGTTTCATAAAAATGCACCTGAGTTTGTGATAATCTGAAGCCCAAAGCCTGGGTTGGTTTTTTCTTAAAACTCCATCTGCTTTTCCATTGGTGACGATTCCTCCAAGATTTTCACAGGAATTGCTCCTCAGGCTTGGTTTCTGGTGGGCGAGTGTCTGTCAGTCTGTTTCTGCGAGTGTCAGGCGCTTGGGCCGGCAGAGGTGGTGGGGACGCGTCTCGGATGACGTCCGTTACTAACGAGGATGATGCTGCCTCTCCCGGGTGCGTGCCGAGGTGTGGACTTGCTGGGTCATGTGGGAATCCATGTTTAACCATCTGAAGAACCACCAGGCGGTTTTCCAAAGCAGCTGCACGATTTTATGTTCCCACCAGCAGCGTGTGGTGTCTGGATTCCTTGCCAACGCTCACCGTCCCCCGACTTCTGGTTAGAGCCCCGGGGAGGGAGGTGTGGCCTCACAGGCCGGTGACAGAGAGCGTCTCTTCTTCTGCTCGCCTGGCACACGCGTGTCTTCTTTGGAAGGATGTCTATCCAGATCCTTCGTCCGTTTACCGAGTGACTGGTTACACCACTGTTGAACTGCATTCTGATAAAGTTTGAGGCCTCTTCCAGGAGCTGGTCCTAAATGGATCTCAGTAGGAAATACGCATCCTCCACTGCTCTGACCGAGTGGTCAGCACAGAAAGAATTACAACGTAATTTAACGATATTTTCCTCCCTCCCTTCTACTTGTCACTGCCATGTTTTTATTTGCGTGTTTCTTCCGGTGTTTACTTTTATATCTCTAAATATACTTTTGTCTCTGTTCCTTGATTTATCTACTCTGAGTGATGGCTTTTGACTCTCCATCCATCACAAAACACGACACGTGAGATCGGCGTGCATTCCCGGAGCCGTAAGCCCGAGGACAGGATCCGGTCTGTCTCTTCATGATTTTCTGCCATCTCATATACACGTGCACACAACATGTTTTCTTGAGTTATTTGTGCAAAAGCGGCACGAATACACAGTTTTGATCTCTTATTTCGCACTGGAAAATAATTTGTGGAAATCCCCTCAAATGGTCTCGTAAGCTGATTGTTTTCAAGGGGTTGGTGGTACAAGAATGTCCTACATCCGCCCCAGCTTCTCTGTAGTTCAGGTGCATCCACTGTACTTCCAGTTCTTGGTCAGAACAGCTCTAACGAGAAGCTTTGTACGTTATTAATTCATTTGATGAACATTACGGTTGGACAGGTCTTTACATGATGGTCCTGTTACTTCTATTGGCATTTTAAGGGAGTTCCCAATAAATAGATAGTAACTCCCTTCCCCATTTAGATTCTAAACATGCTGAAAAACCAAGTAAGAAAATAATTATAGACATAAACACTACCTTTATCTCTGGTAGCAGCCAAGTTGGAGGATTTGGAATTGGGCGTATCTGCCAAAGGGGCTTCCAGGAAGACCACGGATGACGCCGGCTTGCCCACCACCTCAAGGGGCCACAGCCCTCACCTACGTGGGGCAGCCCAGGAGCGGGAACCCGGCCCATGGACGCCTGGCTCCCACGAGGAAAGGGGTGGAGCTGAGCCCATCTGCCTGATTATTGTTCCCAAATAGCCTCACCAGTCTCTCCAATGTGAGTCCAGGACAGGGCAGAGGGTGCTTGGGGCTCATCCCTCCATGCGAGACCAGGAGCCAAGCGCAGCGTCCCTCTCCGGCTTCCCTGGCGAGCTCCCCGGGATGGGGAGGGGCATTGCCAGGCACACAGTGCGCTTCTACATGGCTGGGTGTGTGTCAGAGTGAGGACTGGGGCGGCTTCCAGTTGGGTTGTGATGGACATCAGGGGGAAGCTCCTTGTTGTCTCCGCCAGGCATCTTCTGGAGTGCTGGGGGCCTTGGAGCTGTGTCCTCACTGAGGCGCTGGCTGGTCCTTTCTGGCCCCCTCCACCCCGGGATCCCTAACCCTCCTGTTGGTTTCTCCTCTGCTCGACCCTGGACACTGATGTCCCTGAGCCCTGTCCCCAGCACCCCTTCCTCAGCAGCTCGTCCCCTGGACACCCTGCTCCATCCTCCCAGCCCAACTCCCCTCCCCTTACTTGGCATCCACGTGGGCTCTAACAGACGTTCCGAAGTCCTTGTGACCAGGACAGAATTTGCATTTCCCACCCAACTGCCTGTCCTCCATCTTGGCAAATGGCTCCTCATCTCTCCGGTTTCTGAAGCCAAAATGCCGTGTTTTCTGAGATGCTTCCCTGCCTCACTCCCCATGTTCCAGGGGGATCTGCTGACTTCCCTCCGGAATGCCTCCCAAACCCACCTCCCCCTCAACCGCCACCCCCACCACAGGAATCTAAGCCACTGTCATGTAAACCTGGGTGACTGTCCTCCAAACTCCTCGTTCCATGATATTCCTTCTGGCTGTCCGGAATGCTGCTTGTGCCGGCCCCGAATCGAGGGCAGAGTGAGGGTCCCGGATCAGAGGGGGCTGGGGTGGGGCAACACGGAACAGGGAGTCTGCCTGCAAGTGTCCTTCCTGGTGTGGCGTCTGACCCTGAAGAGTCACCCACCCTGATGCGATCGGTAAATATTTTCCCCGAGGAGGCGGTTGGAGCTGTCTCGGGCTGTTCACTGTAGGCACCCTGAGCCTAGCCCCGTTCTCACACGGCAGCAGAGGGGCCTTCTTAGAGCACGGTGAGGCCATCGTCCCTCTTCTCGTCTCCCTTTGGTGTGACATTTACAGAGCCACACGGCCCGGCCTCACCCTGGAAAGTCATTTATTCATCCAGCAAAAATGTGCTGTGATCCGCCTGCAGCTGGGCCGTCCTTCAGGCCCCCCCGAGCACACGGGGCACATTCCTGCTTCACGTCCCTGCTTCCGGAATCACTCCCCGCCCTGACTTCCGCACGCTGCCTTCTTCCTGCTGCCCACCTCGGCCTAAATGTCCTCTTCACAGAGAGGGCTTCCTTGACCGCTGGTCTAAAATGAACACTGAGATGCTGTCCTCGCAGCCGGGGTCTGGCCTGCTCCAGTCGACTCCGCGTGTCCGCCTCCACCCTGAAGCCCCGTCCCACCGCGTCCTGCGTTTGAGCCCCACTCCGCCTCAGCTCCTCCTATGCGGTCCTCACTCTGGGTTATGGAAGTATTTGTGTGTTTAATATCCAATTTCCCCAGGTGGGCGTAAGTTCCCTGATGGAGGGACCTGTCTGTGCTCACGGGCACGGTCCCACGGAGAGAGCGGTACCAGGAGACGGCAGGTGCGACCTCCCGGAGTCACTCGCGTCCCGCCGTCCCTGAGCCCCCCACCTGCTGTGCCCCGGGGAGCAGGCGGCTGGCATCTCGGCCCCAGGCCTAGAGCTCCTCACTTCCGTCCCTCAGCTGAGGTGCGTCCCCTGGGAGCATCTTTCCGAAATTCTGTGTCTCTCTCTCCGCCTTCTCTTCGGGATTTACATTGTATTGCTGGTGCTTTGTGGCTTCAGCGGGGTTTTGAGGAAGAGATGAAATCAATGCCTGTGGGCTCCTCCTTGTCAAACTGGAGTCCCAACAACTTTGTTTCATGGACTGGGAGAGAGAGAGGTTCAAAGGTTCAAAGGTAGGCAGTGAAGGCCCTGGTTTCGGGCCAGCGCGGGCCTGCGTCTCAGGTCCCCAGGGTCCTGGCTGGCCACTGTCACCACCCTGAACCCCACCTAAGGTTTAGGTCGTGTTGGCGAGTCTCGCGTTCCAGGCGCCCTGTTGGGGCCGTGGAGGACATGGGACCCGCTCGGTGTAGCCAGGACGTTCTTCCCACGGGTGGTGAGGTGACAGCCACTCTGTCGGGCCGGCGAGGGGGGCACAGCTGCAGCCCCTGCATGTGCTGTCCTGTCCAGGCTGCCCCGCCCTCTCGCGACTCAGAACCCAGAGCTCAGAGGACGTGGACGGGCCATTGCCACCGCTCAGTTCTTGACTGTGTCGGTCGGGAGGGGCAAACCATCTGGGGCGCTGACGTCGGTGTTCCCGCGATGCAGACGGAGGCTCCGGTGTCGTGCCCCAGGGAAGGCCACCGTTGGCTCCCTGCTCTCCCCGTGGCCTCCAGCCACACTGTCGGCTTGAGCACCGTCTCCCCGCACCCCTGATGCTCTGTCCTGGGGCTCAGAGGAGGGGCAGCACCGCCTGAGTGTTTGCTTCCTGAGGTCACGGGGGTGGCTCCCCCGGGGTCCCCGGGACCCTGTGCACACCCTCCTCCCAGCCTCGAGCAGGTGTGCGACGTGCTAGAAATCCACACCAGTGCAACTGAGCTAACAACACCATGCTGGGTCCTGCGTGGTGAGTCGTGGCTTTCCTCCATCGTGGGGAAGGTGTCCGTCCATGAGTCCCCTGGGCCTGGCTCTGATGGGTACAGACTGGCCCTCGGTTCTTCTGCGGATGTGGAGGGCAGGGCACTTTCCCATGGGTCTCCTGCTCCTGGAGGCAAGACCATCAGAATCTTCTTCGGTGCCACATTCGCTGCACGACTAGAGGGGACACTGCGAGAGCAGGGTGACCTGGCTGGTGAATCTCGGCCGCGCCCAGTCCTCCTGTAGACCAACCGAGAGCCCCTAAGACAGAGGCTTCCGCCACTCTTCGTCCACCTCTGGTGTTTGCATTCGTCATATACGTGAGAGAAGCTGTTTTCCCCAGAGACCAGAGGTGTGCGGGGTCACGGATGGGCCCGAGGGAGGGGTGTGCGGGGTCACGGACGGGCCCGAGGGAGAGAGGCAGGAGGAACGGAGCCGGGAATTCGTGGTCCTGCTGTGGAGCCCACATGCCCGGGTCCTGCTCTCCCGGGAAGCACCCAGATGCAGTCTCGGGAGAGAGGTTGGCTGGTGGTTCCCTGTGTCCCTCCTGGCCCTGAGGTTCATGAAAACACGTCCCGCTGAAACTCCGCTCGTCACCGCTGGCGGCACCAAGAGAATGAGGTGTCCTGTCAGCACCTCCTCAGAGCGTTAGGTGGTTAGTAACATGGCTTCAGTCTCTCACCCTCCAGTTTATCAAAACCCGTCGCAAACAGAAGTTGATTTTACTAATTATTTTTGTCCCATGTAACTCCTTAGGAGCCTGTGTGCCGAACAGGCAAAACAGCAGGAAGTGGGGTTTATTGATCACTCTGGGCCTCAGGGACCCCTCGGAGCCTCTGTCCTCCTGTTCATTTGCGGCCCTCGAGCAGGGAGGATGGTGTGTATTTGTCTCTGTGTCCCCAGCTGCTAACAGAGGGCCTGTGAATGAGTGGTTATTAGTAAATATTTCTTAAATATTGGAGTGGTTCCCCCTACCAGCTGATGTTTGGGTTTTTCAGAAGCCTCTGAAGGGAAGGTAAGCGCCCTGTCTCGACGCCCTTACAAGGCAGGACTCAGGTTTGAACGCACTTGACCCCACGTTATGCTCCCTGTCATCAGGTTGAACTCTCTGGGGTTAGGGCCTGATTTTATTGTTTTATATATATATTTTATATGCTTCGTGTCCCGCAGTCTCGATGGTCTTGTCGTCCGGTCGGCTTGAACACCCGCCCTCACCCTGTGTGCGCCGAGTGAATCCAGCGTCCTCACGTCAGGAGCGGAATGAACGGGTAAGCACTGTATCAGCCCCTGCATCAGCCCCTGGTGCCGGGTAACAAATCAGTCCCAAACTTAGTGGTTTTGAAGGAAAAGTATGTCGTGTCTCCAGTTTCTGTGGCTTGGCTGGTTGACTCCCGGGGTCTCCGCGGGTCCCAGTCGGGGTGGTCAGCTGGGTGGCAGCCGGCGCGGGCAGGGCTGAGGGACGACCCTAGTCCGGGCTCCATCGCGTGGCTCTGGGCGGGCCTGTGTGCTGGCTGGCTGCTCCTCGGGTCCTCAGACCTTTGCTGTTTGAGTCTCTCGGAAGGCTGCTCATGGGGCGGCGGCGGGTTGCCCCACGGCCAGGGCTCCAGGAGCCTCTGAGGCCAGTGAGAAAGGCCGAAGTCATGGTCTTGGTGCCCAAATCTCAGAAGGGACAGCTAATCGCTTTTTGCTCTGTTCTGTTTATTAGAAAAGAGCCACTGGGTCCCTTCCAAAGGCAACGAGATTATGTGGGGGTGTGATCACCACGAGGTGTCAGCATCAACTCCAGACTGCAACCCCAGGGACCGACTAGGTGCCACCCACCCTTCTAGCCACAGGGTTTGCAAAGGTAAGTCAGATCTGGTTCCCAGCCTCAAGGACGTTACAGTTTAGTATGAGAAGGAGACATAGAAACAGATTCAGTTTTGCATGGTATTATAAGCGAAATAATGCAGATATTTAAAAGGTATAATGGTAGCTCCGAGAAAGAAGGGTTCACTTGCATTGACAGAGGATGGAGAGAGAAGGCAAGGAAGGCTTCCCGGAAGAGGTGACTCCTGAGCTGAAGAACAAATACCCTGCTGGATGCTGGACGGAGGTAACCAGGACCCAGGTGTGGATAGAAGCCACTCAGCTGGCAGCCCCAGATGGTGTGGGCTCCTTTCCCTCCAGGAAATGTCTGTGTCTCTCACCAAACCCCCCAGAAATGCGACAGTCAGCACAACCATTCGCCATGGCTCTGTTCTCGTGGTGATGTTAGCATTAAAGGTGCATCAGAGCGGAGTTTCAGGCTTGGGTCCTGGTCAGCCTGCATTATGCTCTTGCCAAAACAGCCTTGTAAACATGAAATTTCGAGAACATGGAATATGATGTTAAGCATATTTCTTAGAGACTCAAGCAGGAGGGCTGTTTACAGGCAACGCAGGCATGGGGTTTGTCCCTCGGGGCTCCCTGGGCTGTCGCTGAGGGAATCCGGGCCAGGCTGAAGGAGGAGGGGTCAGGCCAGGACAGGAAGGGTGTGCCCAGAGACCTCCCTCAATGGACTTGGGAGGGAAACACCCCAAGGGCTGTTGGGGGCTGTGGGGTGGTGGCCGTTCCTTGCCCAGCACGTGGGGGACCTGTGGCCAAGAGGTGTGGGCCTGCACACACATGCTCAGCCGGGCCTTCGGGCAGCGGGGTCCAGGGCTCAACTGGCTGAGCCTCCCTCCCCTCGGTCCCCTGCTTCTCGCCCCAGCCCCAGCCCTCCCGCCACGGCAAGCATCTACCAGCCCGCCTCCCCCTCGGCCCTGCTCCCCAGGGGCGAGGGGCATCTTTATCTCCACTTTCTGCGTCTAGGATGGGGCCTGGCTCAGAGTGGTAATGCATCTGGAAGCTTCTGACTGGGCGGATAGTGGATAGTGCAGCCAGCTCTAGACGAGGGAGAGGAAGGGGACATTCCAGCGCACAGACCGTCCCTTCCAGCCCCGTGTCTGTTGGCAAAGTTGCTGTTAGAGGTGCAGTGAAATGCTCAGGGGACAGGCCCTGGGACGGGCCGCCGCGCTGATTTCCCTGGTGGGAAGGTGGAGGTGACGGAGGTGCACACGTGGGTTCCTGGAGGCATCGAGCTCCCACATCTGGAGCCTCGAGGAGTGGCCGCACCTGGACGTTGTCGGCGGCAGGCGCGAGGCCTCCTTACCGCGCTCGGCCGCTTCCCAGCCTGTGCTCCCACCCTCCCCTGGCTGTGGAGAGTTGGACACCCGGACTGGCACAGACGGGGCCTGGGGCAGCCGACGCGGGCGCCCAGACCTGGGAAAGCAACAGGAGGGCGGTCGGACCCGTGGCCCCCCAGCTGGGCGTCCCTCACCTCTGCCTCCCTTCTGTCCGCGTGTCCCTCTCTCCCTATGACCGGCCTTCTTTGGTGCTCCACGGGTGTAGCCGAAGGAGGCTCCTGCCACAGCAGGGCCCCAGTAAGAGCTGCCCAGGGAGAGCAGCTGATGTGGCCCCACTCAGGGCCACAGGCACAGAGTGTCTTTGAGACTCATGTCCCTGGTTGGGGAGGGTCAGGGCCCCCAAGCAGGGGCACCGCCGTGAGCTGGTCCCCCACCCCGGAAGACGTGGGCTACACATTCGAATGTGACCCCGTTCAGTGTGATGGTGGATTAGTCGGACACCTTCACTCCCACATGACTCAGAGGCGGTGAGACTCAGAAGGCTTACTGTTACTTTGGGGGTTTGGGGGGTCATGGGTATTTTGCATTTTCTTCCTTATGCTTTTTTCTGTACTTCCTGAATTTTCTGCCATGAGCAGATACGGCTTTTATGAAAGTAGCACTTTGCCAAGGCGCTTAGCTTCCTGCCATAGCTTCTCCCGTGGTCCTTGGAGGCACAGACTCGCGCTAGTCACTTCTGGGGGAGTTTCAGGGTAGCGGTGATCACGCGGGCCAGGCAGGTGGCCGCTTTTTAAGGAGTAAGTGTGGATCCGCACCAGCAGGCTCTGTCTTGTCTCAGCATCCAGTGAGATGCTTCCCTGGGTAAATCACTGTGACTTGTCTAAAAATACTCTCTCCGAACCAATAGAATGACCAGTGTTTACATTTGGTTAAAAATAACTTTTTAAATTTATTATTATTATTACAAAAGAACTTAAAAAAATCCCAGAAAAGTTTTAAGAAATCTATAAAGGGAAAACACTTGCTGAAGTGGTTAATTATACAGTTTTGCAAAGCTTTTGGTGCATATTTATTATTTTGCTTTTGGAATTAGATGTGAAATTCTTGAAGGAGAACAATGGCAACTAACAAAAGCATCTGAAGGAAGTCAGCACAAACTGAGGACTGGCAACTTTTAAAAAAATGGGTCTTGCAGAAGGGACAGGAGAGTGCTTCAACTCTGCGTCCCCAGGATGCCCCTCCACGCCCGGTCCAAACCCAAGGCGGCATCTGCCCTTGCTTGGCTGCTGTCCAGGCTTGGAAGCAGTTTTCCTGTGTCTGCTCATCATGACGACCCTTCCATGGCATAAGTGAGCTCTGTCACCAGTTGGCCAACACCTTCCGGGTGACTGCTCTGCCCCCAGAATGAACTGGGAGCCCTTGCCTGCTTCCCCGGCTCCTTGCTCACTGCTGGGCGCCTTGCTGTTCCGCGGGTCCCCAGGCTTTCTCCTAACTCCTGGGCTTGCTGCTGGGGGTCCTTCCTGGAATTTTCTCTTTCCAGCTCGTCACGTGGCCCAGAGCGAATGTCCCCTCCCGGAGGCTGTCATTCCCGGAGGCCGTCTGAGACCACAGCTTCTCGTTTGTCTCCACTCTCTGCCCACCTCCTTCCCTTGCTGAGATATTAGAAGCTTCTCGCTCACAAATTACAAAACCACAACCCAGAGTGGCTTAAAGGAAAATGGGAATTCTCTGGCTCCCGTGAGTGGGCAGTGGGAGAAAGACTGGTGTCAGGCATAGCCACACGGAGAGACTCATCTGCTGGTCCCCACATCGCCTGCCTGCTCTCTTCCTGATACAGGGGTTCTCTCCACGTGCTGAGGACCAGCGGCTGTCCGTAGCTTCAGGTTCGCATTGCCCATGATTAGCAAATGGTGTAGAGAGACCCCCCCACCCGCCGCATCCTAGGGAAAGGTCCCCCCGGGTGTCCTGCTGGCCTGGCTGTGGCCTGCATTGTCCTGGAATGGAGCTCCTCGGATGAAAGGATGCCGGGCTCTGAGTGGCCAACACCAGGGCCTGGGGCCAGTGCGCATGGACCGAGGGAGGGAGGGCTGGGCATCTGAAGGGGCGCGCAGACGAGGAGAGTGGATGGCGGGCCGGCAGAGACTATGCATGCTCACAAACCCGGCCTGTCCTCCGTGAGACCAGGTAGCCTGACCTTCCCCTTGTTTGCTTTATTACTCCCTGTCTTCTCACTGCAACAGAAGCTCAAGAGAACAGGGATCTCGACTTGACTTTCAGAAGCACCGTGGTGGCCGTTTGACCACGGATGCTTGTTGAGTGGATAATGATGGAAGAAACGCAGTGGCAGAAGTGGGGTTCAAACCCAGGTTCTTGACTCCACGTTTCCCCCCTTCCTCCCTTCTTGTCCCTGCCTCTGACTCTCCCTCTGAGAGCCGCTGCCCCGACGCTGCCTGGTGTGTCCGGCCCTTGGACAGGGGCTTGCCGCTGGTCTGGGGTCACTTCTCCGGCTGTCGGCGGCGAGAAGAGCTGCTGGGAGGCCGCCCTCCGTCTCTGCCACGGAGCCGCCTGTCCATAACGAACAAGCACACGCATGGATTCCATCCCGAAGCTTTTGGGGTCATCATTGTTTGCAGTGATACCTTGAAGCGTGGTAGAGCCCCTAAATTCACTTGCTCAGCCTCCACGTTACCGCCGGCGGGATACTCATGTTGATCGACGTGTCTCGTAGGGCTGTGTGAGTATTCAGTAAGTCCTCCTCTGCATCATGAAGATACCCTGCCCGCCTCTGATTAGATTACAGGGAGTTTTTTCTCTCCCCGGTTCGGCTGAGCAACTCTGGTAGAGATTTCTGGCCACTCCCCAAAATTCATGGTGTGTTCTTCCAGGCGCAACTGGGCCATGTTTCTCAGACTCTCTTGCAATGAGGTGAGATGGTGTGACTTCGTGTTGGCGCATGGAACGTGAGCGGCTTCATGGCAGCCACGTGGGGCCCCCACACGTCCCCTGTCATCCTGCTGCCATGGAGACAGGGCCTGGGCCACCACTTGTTGAAGGCAACTGAGTCACCTCAGCTGCAGACCCCACGGGCCATGCTCTCCTGGCCTGTTGGCCCCCCAGGTTCTGCCATGAGGTGAGATCGGAACCGCCACTGTGCTCTGAACTGTACCTCTGGCAGCTTGCTTGTTCATCAAGTGGTTCCTAGCGTCACTCCATGACGCCAAGTGATCTCTGAAGGAGACCCCAGTGAGACCTCAATCTTATGATTGTTGCTAAAGAGAAATGATAACAAATATCAATGGGTATTTCCAGATGTCAGCTAGAAATACAGTAACACATGCATGTCACATCTGTTCGCTTACATGCACAATGTACTCTCTATTGTGATGCATGTGTAAACATATAAGATTTTATGTTTCAACCCGTTTCCAGATGCTGAAATCTGAGAAGACTCTATTATCAAACAACACCACTTCAAAAAGTAGCACCTTATTCTTTGAAGCTCAGGCTCAGCATTTCCCAACACAATTAATTGGAATAATGGCACGAAAGATGATAAAAACTAAAATACTTTATAAAAAGTGGGAAGTGTTAATGTGATAATTAAACAAACTGATTAAGAATGTTGAAGACCTCAAATTTTAATTCCTCCCCCCAAAGACTGAGAGAGAGAAAGCAGGTGGGACCCGGAGGGCATAAAGTCCTTGGTGTTTAGGTCACGTGTGGGGACAACCAGGAGCCCCTCCCTCCTCTGTCCTTGAGTCCAGCCCACATGGGACTCTGTCCTTCAGGGCGGCAGTGGCCTCGTGTCTGCTTGGCCAGGAGGTCCCGAGAGACGACAGTTCCTTCACGACAATCTCAGGGCTCCATTCCAACATCCTGAGCCCTCACTGTGAATGGGAACAGAGGCATGGTATATTGAAGAAAGGTTCTCCAGAGAAACAAAACCAGTGACATAGATATGGAGTTGGATCGTGCAATTATGGAGGCTGGCAAGTCCCACGTGCAGGTTGGGCCAGCCGGCTGAATGCCCAGGGAGAGTCCATGTCACAGATGAAGTCTAGAGGCATTTGCTGCAGAATTCTTTCGTATTCACGGGAGGGTTCCTCTCTTTCTCCCATTCAGTTCCTCAACTGATTGGATGAGGCCCACCCACATTGTGGGGGGAGAGATCTGATTTACTCTATCAACTTAAATGTTAAGGTCATCCAAAGACCCCCTTATAGAAGCATCCAGAATAATGTTTGACAAACATCTGGACACACTTAGCCCAGTCAAGTTGACACATAAAATTAACAATCTCAAGGGATCAACAAACTTTTTCAATAATGGGCCAGATATTAAATATTCTGGGTTTGTGGGCATGTGATCTCTGTATCAATCACTCAGTTCTTCTGTTTGGCTGTGAGACCTGCCCCCTGCACAAGTGAACAAAAGAGCAGGGCTGTGTTCCAGTAACTTTCTATGAGCAGGCAAGTGGCTGTAGTCTACTTGTTCCTGAAGCAGACACGTAGCTCATGTCAGCTGAGATCTTAGCATGTTCTCTCTAAGCACCATCATGTTTACACTGATTTAATCTTTTCAGAAATTCTATGAGAAAATTCAGGTGTAGGCACAGTTAGGTAACCTGCCGAAGATTACCAGCTAGTTAGCGGTAGAATTAGTGCTCAAACCCAGACATGGTGTTTCTGCAATCCTCACCCATCAGGACACCCTGACTCCTCTGAGCTACTCTGCTGTCCACACAGGTGATCCCACAGGAGGTTAATCCAGTGCAAGCACCTGGTTCCTCTCACTTTTCCCTGGCACTCTGGCCATGGACCCCCCGCCCCTGTAAGATCAACAT
The DNA here is from genome assembly GCF_002201575.2 of Neomonachus schauinslandi. Taxonomy (NCBI): domain Eukaryota; kingdom Metazoa; phylum Chordata; class Mammalia; order Carnivora; family Phocidae; genus Neomonachus; species Neomonachus schauinslandi. The sequence continues at coordinate 1,654,743 of NC_058412.1, read as the reverse complement.
TTTTAGGAGACATTTCTATTCTTTGGAGCCCTAAGGCAGTAGGTATGGTGACTTTGTTTTTATAAAGGTTTCTCCACTTTCGGCATGAAGAAGGGGTATAAATTCTCTTCGGGTGTGCCAGGATGTGCCAGCCTTGAAGCTTGGAACCCTACTTTTGATAAGTGCTTTCAAGCTCACCAGTCTCTCTGTGAAGGTATTGACCCCATGTTTTTTCAAGACAGGAAGCAAGCTTGAGTGGATAAGCAATACTTTCAAGGTCATATTCTTAATAAGTGGTGCAGGTGGATTTAGCTGAAAGTGCATGTGTCTACAGGACAGGTGCTTTCTGCAGGCGATCTCTCCACAGTGGGCATCCGATGAAAATTACTCAGAGCTGGAATAAAGTTTTACTTCAATGTCATTGAAGACTATCTGCTGTTTCAGTTTTACCAACAGCCATTCACTTCTCAAAGCAATGACCTTGATCATTATTATGATTATTTTTTACCAATATCACTCAGAAACCAGTGGTTTCTAGTGGGAAGCATTATAACAAATACCACTCTTGGGGTATAAGTCATCACCTCCATTTGGAGTCTACTAGTTGGCAGAGGAAAAGTTACAAACAAATGGAATGTTCTTGAGATTTTATTTTTCAGAGTCCAGCCTTAGAGCTAATGTATTGAACAAGACTTCTCAAATGCAAAAAATATCTGACATCTGAATTCTTAAAAGTGTTAAAGACCAAGATGCCAAACTCCCAACATGATTATTAATTTGACCAGGTGTGAATTAAGCCTAAGAACTCTGACAGATGCTGGTCTCCATGTAAAAATGCAGGGCGAACTGTGCCCTCGGCTTCCTTCCCACAAGGATGGAGAATGTGGCAGGGGTGGGTCTGTGTGTGGACCAGCGGCCTTGGGATGAGCCTGCAGCTATGACAGGGATGCTGAGGGACGGCTCTCTGCAGGCAGGCAACGTGGTTACATTCTCACTAGTGAACAGACACCCGTATGGAGTTTCATGATAGTTCATCATACGAGGCAGTCTTTGCACCCCAGTGCACCCCACGCCTGTGTGTTTTATAGATGGGGCACCGAGGGCAGAGAGATGAACTAATTGTATACATTCACAGATGTTACATGTTGGGTCTGGGATTAGAACCTGTGTCTGGCCACTTTTCCACCTTTTCGTTACAACCTTTGAACTCTGTCACATCTCATCACTGCCCACGTAAAATCATCCTCGATGTCAACGTGAGTTTTGGCCCCAGAGGATGGAATGAGTCAGGGAAGTAAAAACAGCACACGCGGGTGGAATGGCCAGGTTGGCCACGTCGCTTGCACTTTGTCTAAGTGCCCCGCCGGGGGCTGGGTGAGTGCTGAGGCCCTGGCCGTCTCCCCGGCCCCGCTGGGAGCTGTGACCGGGGCAGCGAGCCAGCCGGGGCTGTGGCGGCCACATGGGTCTCTCTCCTCTGAGGCGCCGGTTCCTGCCACCGCGTGGCTCAGGCTTGCTGCAGTCCCGCTCTGAGGCTCTGACGGGCAGGGACCACCTTGAAGGAGCAGGGAGATGACTCTGGTCTCAGGGTTGGGAGGGACCCGGGGACTTGGAAAGCCCGCACCCATCCCCCCTCCTCTGGGAGGACACTCTCCACTGCTCCGGATGACACTGCATCTGGGGACAGCTGGAATGGTTCCTGATTGTGACTTTAAGGAGCAAGTGAACCAAATCCTGTTGCCTCGACGTTCGCTCTTCACTGCACTTGAGGGTTTCACAGCTCACTGACTCCGGGTCTTCTCTCCAGCCCCCTGTTCTGTGGCTCCACGGCAAGAGGCATCAGGGAGGAGGCACACAGTGGTACCACCGGAGACCCCGTGCGGTTACCCTTGAAATGCTCCAGTCCTTGGCCATCTTAGCCCAGATACGTGCAGGTTTTAACAACGTCTTCTGGTGTCCAAGCCATGCAGCGCGCCTTCACTGAGCCTCATCTGCTTGGTGTGCAAGCCACCAAGTGCGATTCACTTAGCCTCATCTGCTTGGTGTGCGAGCCATGCAGTACGCCTTTACTGAGCCTCATCTGCTCAGTGTGCAAGCCATGCAACGTGATTCACTTAGCCTCATCTGCTTGGTGTGAACCATGCAGCACGCCTTCACTGAGCCTCATCTGCTTGGTGTGCAAGCCATGCAGCACGCCTTCACTGAACCTTGTCTGCTCGGTGTGCAAGCCACACAGCGCACCTTCACTGAGTCTCATCTGCTCCAGGTGTGCAAGCCACGCAGCGTGATTCACTGAGCCTCATCTGCTCGGTGTGCAAGCCATGCAGCGTGCTTTCGCCGAGCCTCATCTGCTCTGAGTGTGCAAGCCACGCAGCGAGCCTTCACTGAGCCTCATCTGCTCCGAGTGTGCAAGTCACACAGCGTGCCTTCACTGAGCCTCATCTGCTCTAGGTGTGCAAGCCACGCAGCGTGCCTTCACTGAGCCTCATCTGCTCCGAGTGTGTAAGCCACGCAGCACACCTTCACTGAGCCTCATCTGCTTGGTGTGCAAGCCACGCAGCACACCTTCACTAAGTCTCATCTGCTCCAGGTGTGCAAGCCACGTAGCGTGCCTTCACTGAGCCTCATCAGCTCCTAGTGTGCAAGCCACGCAGCACACCTTCACTGAGCATCATCTGGTCCAGGTGTGCAAGCCACGCAGCACACCTTCACTAAGTCTCATCTGCTCCAGGTGTGCAAGCCATGTAGCGTGCCTTCACTGAGCCTCATCTGCTCCTATGACCTGAGTAACAACAGGTTGGTGGGCAAGCGGGGGTGGGGCCAAGTTAGGGAGGACACCACGGGCGTTGCATTCCATGAAGTTACCACAAACTGAACCATTGCTCCTGGGGAAACATGGGGTTGGTGCAGTAATCAGGGTTCTCCCTCAGAGAAACAGAACCAGTAGGATATGCACACACACATACACACACACCTAGAGAATGAGATTTATTTTAAGGAATTGGCTCACAAGATTACGGAGTCACATCCACAGTCTGCAGGTTGCGCCATCAGGCTGGAGACCCGGGAAAGCTGCCGGTAACATCCGAGAGCCGTCTGCTGTAGAATCCCCTCCTGCTGGGGGAGGTCAGTCTTTGTTCTGTTCAGGTCTTCCACTGATTGGATGAGGCCCACCCACGCCAGGGAGGGCAATCTGCTCTACTCAGTCCATGGGTCTAAATGTTAATCTCATCCAGAAACATCGTCCCAGAATCATCTAGAGTGATGCTGAACCCCACACTGGGGCAGCGTGGTCCAGCCAAGCCGACATGTCACAGATTCCAGCAAACTCCTGTCACACTGTTTGCACTGACTCGATAACACGCAGCTTTGTCTCGTGTGTCTGTTTACACTGACTGTTGACTGATTCACCACGAGCTCACGCCAACGGCATGCAACTCGAGTCTGAATGAAATCACCTCACAGACACACACGGCCTCTTGCACTCAGGAGCGCCAGGAGGCATTCCAGCATGACACGGGGCCATTTAAAATCGTGAGATCGGGGTGCCTGGGTGGCTCAGTTGGTTAAGCGACTGCCTTCGGCTCAGGTCATGATCCTGGAGTCCCGGGATCGAGTCCCGCATCGGGCTCCCTGCTCGGCAGGGGGTCTGCTTCTCCCTCTGACCCTCTCCCCTCTTGTGCTCTCTGTCTCTCATTCTCTCTCTCAAATAAATAAAATCTTAAAAAAAAAATAAATAAAATAAAATCGTGAAATCATCAATGGAAAGCACAAAAATGTGGAAACCATAGCACTAAATAGGTCACAAAAGCACACTTGTTTGCAAGACGAGAGCTGGAGCAGGAAGCCGAAGACCATCTTGCTCCCTCTACGTGCACGTCAGGCCACTCACATTCGTTGCCTCCCTGCTATCTCAGAGAATGACCACAGAGGTCATGTATTGACAGTGGGGCGGCCACCAGATTTTGGCGAGCAGGCAAATTTGTAAATCTGGAGTCCAGAATAAGGAGGATCGATCTCATACAAGGTGTGCACTTGTGAGCCCCTGGTAGTGACTCAGAGTCAGGTGCAGCCAGGGGGTGGCGATGGAGGTGACGTGTAGAGTACAGAGCGGGGGAGGCATGGGGTTCAAAGACCTTCTCTGGAAGCCTAAACGGGGGGCTGGGACTTCTTATTATAGGTGATTGGAAGTGATGGAAGAGTTTTTAAGGAGTGAATGGCGATGAGGTTTGCATGTTAGTGACTGGGCAGCTGTGTACGTGGATTGGAAGAGGAGACAGAGCTTGGGAGAGCTGAATGAAGGCTGTCGCCAGGTCCTAAGCAAGGGGGTGATGCTCTGCACCAGATGGATGGAGGGAGGGGAGCTTGCTGCAGTGTCACTCCAAATAGGGAGATGAGGGCAGAGGAAAGGTTTCTGGTGGTCCTCCAGCTTCAACCCTCCAGCCATGGTTCCCAAGGTTTCCCCCCTTTCGCACCTAAAGCAACACCATGCTTCCTTCCACTGAGACTTCTCTGGGAGACCCCTTGGCTCCTGCAGGTCTTCCTGTGGAGCATGGCGTCATCCCTCCATGGTACCCCGCACCCGCTCTGAGTGGCTGCAGACCTCCCCTCAGCTATCCACCGATGTGATGACCACACTCATAGGGTCTTCTTCCTTCAGCCACTGGGGACAATGCTTTTCAGACCTGTCACTCTTGCCTTTAATAAATTACATGCCTCTGCACCAAGGATGATGACGCTCAGTCCTGCCACTGCCCAGAGCCTCCTTGTGTGGGCAGGGAGACCCAGAGGTCCTGGAGGTGAAGCAGCCCTTCTGAAGACTCAGCAGAAAGGGAAGATCGGAGGGGAGACATTCTGGCGGCTGCAGCCTGGTCCTTTGTTCACCTCTGCGCATCGAGCTGCATCTCAAAATGAATTACAACCCACCCACGACGATGATTGGTTCTCATTCGCCCTCTGCCGGGGCCAGGGGAGCGTGCCCGTCCCTGCATTTCTATCTGTCATTGTCAGACAGCACCCAACGAGACACTGCCTTCTGTAGTCAGGTTCAGCTCCAAGGCCACAGCCTCTTCAAGATTCTGAGCCCAATGGAGCTCCAGCCGAGATGTATACTGTAAGTAATGAATTATCCATGATTAATTACAATTAACTGGGTCTCTTTCTTCCCTAGGCACTTGATCTAAATATTTACAAGGAATTCTGATCAGATGCTCACTGTCCAAATTAATATTATTTCATCTGAAAATACAAGAGTGTTTTCATCCAAAATCAGCTGTTGTTTTGAGTCCAATCAGCATATTATGTGGCAAAACACAACAGAGGAACATCATGTACAATGACATGTAATATGGTTGGTCAACGACAGAGGGGCAGAATCCACACTGAGCCACGGAGTTGATCTGAGAATCCAGAGCCGTCTGCCCCTGGCCCACCCGACCCTCACTTAGGGCCTTCCACAGAGTCCCTGGAATGCGGACCTGGATGCATAGACCTTCCCCAGATGCGCTTACCACACTGGAAAAGGAGATCGGCAAAGTGCCTTAGGACTCCCAGGCCCAGTGCTCCCAGAAGACGGGACGTGTTTGCTCACACCCGAGGGCAGCCGCCCCTGGGCCTGGAAGCTGATGACGTAAACAAAGGAACCTCAGAATCATAACTGGAGGATGTTTGGGGGTTGTACATCTGAGTGGCATAGAATAAATGTTCAGATGATGACCATGTACGTTGGTATTATAACCTTCAGCTCAACTGCCTCCTGAATAAGTAAGGAGCAGGGAAGGGAAACTCAGGTTTCTCCCCCAGTTTAGCATATCTCGGGTTTGATGACTGAGTAAGTGGGCTGGTGGAGAAAGGTGTCCAGGTCAGGGCGGGTCTGCAGAAATGGGACCTGGTTCCAGGCAGAGTGGAGAGTGGAACTGGAGTCATTATCTTCATGATGTGTCTCCATGAACAGCAGCCTATAGATGAGGTCACCTTTGAGCAACAGGCCAGAGAACTCACTTTCTCAAAGGACCACCGGTTTGGCATCTCTCTGATTCCTCCTCCCCGGGTCCCCTCAATGTCCAACATCCTTGTGAATCTCCCTAGGGCAGACTGTCCCCTTGGGACCCAGGTCAGTGTATCCATCCATCCATTGATAGATTAATGCATTCTCCTTTCTCCCCTGCTGAGAATTAAATCAGAAAATGACTTATTTAGTCATGTCTTTCTGTGACCTGAGGTCAGTACGTCTCCTATCCTGGAAGCAGAGAGCTGGGCTTCCCTGGCGTTTATCTGCATGTCATTTTCCCATTTTCTTACATCCATATATCACCAGTTCTATTGTCTAATACCTTTCTGAAAATTAAGTTTTATTTATTTATTTTTTTTTTTTTTTTAAGATTTTATTTATTTATTTATTAGAGAGCGAGCGAGAGAGAAACAGCATGAGAGAGGAGAGGGTCAGAGGGAGAAGCAGGCTCCCCGCTGAGCCGGGAGCCCGATGTGGGACTCGATCCCAGGACCCTGGGATCATGACCTGAGCCGAAGGCAGTCGCTTAACCAACTGAGCCACCCAGGCGCCCTGAAAATTAAGTTTTAAAAACTAATCCTAGGCTAAAGCAATACTATCTATGGGAGTTTGACCTGCTAATTAGTGTTTTTTTTTTCGGGGGGGGGATAAATTTTCAAGTAAATTCATAATCATCAAAATAAAAACAAATCCATGTGTCCCTCCCCACTTACGGTGTGTGCCTGCTGTACTCTGGACCATACTCTGGCTGATAACAAGGCATGGGATTTGCAGCTGGTCAGACCTGAACTCACAGCTTAGCTCTGGCTCAGTTACTAGCTACACAATCCCTGGGAAGATGACATACCTCCCAGATGACCAGTATCTGTGTATATAAATGGAAATGTGCTGGGGTGAGGTGGGAGACTATGTGAAGCCAGACTCAGCAAGACAGCTGGTCTCTGCTCCAGACTCTGTTGATTCAGCCCCATGGCTAATATCCTTATCCTCTCTTGCGTACAGATCCCTAGTTTGGTGAAAGCCTGCGTTGGCTTCATCCTCTGGGGTAGAAAGACTCCTCTCCAGCTCTAGGGGTGAATCATGGTGGTCTAAGTCAGCCACAGCCGATACCCTTCCTTCTGCCAGAGGGGGCTTTAGACTTAGGTTTGTAAGGAAATCTGGCCGAGAGGGGCAGAGCACTAGCAGACATCTGTGTAGGGCTTTCACTGAAGATTAAAGAAGGTGCCAAGGTACCAGTGCCCCCTTTTTGCTTTCTGGATGTTGCCATCTACAGTGGTAACTGGAACTGCTGTTGACTCCCTGCCACCTCCAGCAGGGCCATCCTGGGGGGATAGGCCTTACATCATAGGTGGAAGAAAGAACTTGTGTCCTTCAGAGCATGGTTGAGGTACTCACACACTTAACCCTAGAATTGAAATGCCACCAGCATTTTTGTTACATTAAATAGTTACTGAGCTTTATAGTTTTATATTTTATGCATTGCCTTTTTTTTTTCTTTGGTAAGTCTTTTGTTTGTTGTGGCAGAGAACATCCTGATATAATTTCCTTCCCAGCCAATTTTGGGTGTTCTAAGTATCTTTGAAACCAGACCTTTGAGGTGAGCACGCTTATAAATGAAGGAAAGCACCCATGCCCCTCCAGAATGGCCTAGAAATTCTGCTCACCTTTGTTTCCCCTCTTTGCCTCCTGACCTACAGCGTTGTACTACAGTCTTATCATTATGAGCAGTCCACTGGCCTGGCCCACAGCAGAAGGGAGATAGAACATGCTCCTTCATGAAAGTATCCCTGCTCTTGCCATCTTGGTTCCCCTATGGGGAGTGATGATGACCCCTGACCAAGGGTAACCCCTGCCATCTCTGCCAGTGCCGTCGTCACCAAAGCGGCAGGCATACTGACCCACTGTGGGGCTTTTCCATTCGGTGTAGATGCCAGGCTCTTACTTCCAGGGATTAGTGAAGTACATCTGGGATTGAGTCTAGAAAACTGTTAGCAACCTGCCCTGGGTGTTTTGATACAGGTTTTTTTATTGGTTAAAATTTGGAAAACGTATCAAGTCAGCTTGATAAATTGCTTCAAGAGTTCAATATATTTTGGTTCTCAGCCAGTTGTGATTTTGCCCTTCAGGGACATTTGGCAACATCTAGAGGTATGTTTGGTTGTCCCAGTTTGTGGGGACAACTGTCATTTGGTGGGGAGCATCCTGGGATGCAGCTAAGCACCCCACAATGCACAGGACAGTCCCCCACAAAAAGTCACCTACCCCAACATGTCAGTAGTGCCGGGTAAGACACCTGGGTGGTGGAGTGCCTGGGTGGCTCTGTGGGTTAAGCATCTGCCTTCGGCTCAGGTCGTGGTCCCAGGGTCCTGGGATCGAGTCCTGCATCGGGCTCCTGGCTCAGTGGAGAGCCTGCTTCTCCCTCTCCCTCTGCCTCTCCCGCTGCTTGTGCTCTCTCGCTCTCAAATAAATAAATAAATAAATAAATAAATAAATAAATAAAATCTTTAAAAAAAAAAGGACACCTGGGTGGTCTGAGCTGGAGGTGTAGCAAGGTGCCCATCTATGAAATACCGTGACCTCAGAGCTAGGAAGAGAGGAGGGAAAGGAGGGAGAGACGCCTCAGTGAAAATGAGAAGCCGTTCTCAGTCCTTGAAATGTCTCCCTGGGAAATCCCTGCCACCTCCCCAAGAGCAGGAGCGTAAGACCGGAGTCCAGATCAAAGACTTTGTGAGAAGAGCCTTCACTGCCGTGCGGGACTCTGCCTTTACCCAGCATCAGCAAGGAAGAAGATACTTTGAACAAATACATTATCCAAGTTTACTGAAATGAACCATTTTAAGCATAATTTAAAAAACACAATCTAGCATAATTTTATAATTTCTGTCTCTTCAAAATTAGAGTGTGGACCACGATGTAAAGTCTGTAGTCTCATTGCCAGCATCAATTTACCACATTTTGTAGAGTGATGCCCTTGGGAAATAAACTTGCTCTAAATTAAATGACTTTCTCTCTCCCTTGCCCCCAAAAGTGGAAATTCTGGAGTTTGTGTACTTTTTTTGTGTCCTGGCAGCTTCCATTGTAAATTGCCAAATCCGCTATGGGTCTTTCTCTGGTTTTAATTCTCTCTCCTGGATGAGGCATTCAAGGCAGCTCGGTTTAGTAAAATGCACAGATTATCTTTTCCATTATTCCAGATGATTCCAAGCCTGTTATTTGCAACCAGACTTGCACCATGTTTAGATGATGGCACTTTTGGGAGGATCTTTGGGGGAGCCAGGCACGCCCATGTGATGCAGTCAGCGCTCCCTGTGGGTGATGCTGAGACCGGGAAGCTCACCAACATGGAGCCAGTTGTCATTTGGGGTTTGTGGTAGGTTCCGATGTCTCTGTGCCAGGCTGTGGGTCGCCCTGCATGCTCTTCCTGCAGTGGAGTGTTGGACACGAGTCCAGCCAAACCCCCAAGCACGTTCAGACGTCTGCTTGGACGCACAAGCTGTGTATTTGCACAGGTCCTGCCGGCCAAAGCAAAGCCATGGTCATGCCCAGAATCGGTGGGGCTGGGAGATGTCCTCTTCCCCTGGCGGGGTGAAGGAGAGTATGTAATATAATTTCGGCTCTTCTTAGTTCTGTGTTTTAGGTGGAAAATGTCAAGAGTTTTCATCCGTGTCCATGGCCACGTAGGCAAACCCTGGACTTTATGTGTCTCTGAGCACGGAGGAAATACTCACGGAGATGAAAGATGAGCATTTCCCTGGTAACCGCGACTCCAGCCAACCACAGGCTTACAATTTGTTCTAATTTGGGTTAAGGAACACCAGGTTTTTCATGGATATGGTGGGGAAGGAAGGAATGAGTAATTTCTGGATAATAAGCACACCAGGCCCTCTCTGTGCCTGTTGGGGTTCACATTCTCCCTGAGTCCTCCCTGGTCTAATAGGAAGCTCAAGCAGATGCCTTTCCAGCCTGGGCTCTGGGTCCTCACCCTGAGGAGCGAGGTGCCCACGCCTGCTGGCTCTGACTTTTGTCCACTGCAAATTGTGGGTGGCGATCGGATGGCAGAGGGGCCCCCAGCCCCATCCGGTCACCAAGCTGTGGTGTGGACTTCAGTGAGCACCAAAGTGACAATGCACCCCCATTTCCAGTAAGTGCTTTCCGGGGCTTCACAGGAATCTGGAAGATTCAGCCCACCTGCCATGGCGACAGCCTGCAACCCTGATAAATCTTTTCTTCCCTTTCATCCTTGGAAGGCTCCTGTTGGAATGTGTGCCTGGTCGTCGTCAGGCCCGCCCACGCGGCTCCTCCAGGGCCTGGGCTGACCGGCTTGGCCCCAACAGAAGGAGACGAGCCCCACCGGCTCCTGTGTTCGGCACTGGGTTTTGTGGCTACTGAGTAAACTCAGGGGGTGCCAGTCCAACATTTATATTTCACTTCTCTGCAGTCCACCACACATGTAGAGCATCTCGCTAATCCGAGCCAGCGAATCGGCGAGCGGGCGGGTAGCTGCTCTGGGAGCCCCGGTTCTCTGGCTTTGGTGGGAAGTCTGCAGTGCCGGCCTGAGCAGCAGCAGGAATCAGGCTGCGGAGAGGGATGAGGCCGGGTCCAGCTGCGCCTTTGAACCGGCTGTGCGACCTTGAGGAAGCCCCGTGACTGGCGCAGACCTCGTTCTCCTGTGTACTAAACAAGGATAAAGATGTGCTTTCCCTGTCCGGCCGCGTCACCGTGGAGACCCAGCGAGGTCACGGGAAGGGCCTGAAGGGGCTGCGGACGTCCAGGCACACTGCCAGTCCCAGGGCCGTACCGGTGAGTAGCAGCGACCCCGACTGTGGGTTCCCGGCACTATGTGGAGGGTGCACTCCTGCCTTCCCTCCTGCCCCAGAGAAACACCGTTCCTGGTATAACACCCGGCATGTCTGATGGAGCATGCCAGAGGTTTGGAGAAGTTGCCTTGTTCAGGAAACCTTGTTCACGATTTCAGGGGTATGGCAGCCCAAACCGGGCTGTGCGCCCCAGGAGCAAGTGGTGAAATCCTTCTCCACCACCACCGATTTGCTTGCCAGTCCTTTTCGGTGGAAAGTGAGCCTCAGCCTGGATCACGTCGGAATGATCACAGAGCCGAGAGTTCTCCATCCTCAGGACTGAGCTTCTCTTCGGCTCCGTTTCATTAAGTCAGGGAGCAAGTGCTTAGCCCGTTTCTGATGTTGAGAGGAGTGTCTAAACACCCAGTCCCGGGCCCTATTAAAACTAACGCGAGTCTGATGCCTTTGAGATGGAGACCAGGCTGGAAATGGGGATCCTGCTTTTCTGACGGTCCCCTGCTGTGCAGGGTTCCGGATTCTGCTCCTCGGACGAGCCCAGGTCCGGGTCTGTGTGCTTCCTACAGGGGCTCTGCGGGGAGTGGGTCTCCCTCCCGCAATTCTGGAAGGAGGGGCGACTGTGCCCTTCCAGCCACCCCCTCGCCCCGCCCTCCGGCGCACACAGTGCTTCTAACTGAGGTTTGCAGGCGGTCACTCACTGCTCACCCTCTCCAGTGATTCGTTTCCATTTGTTGAGCATCACTGTGTGTTGGGCACAGGCCAGAGCACAGAGCAGGTACCTGAGACCAGGATGAGACCGCCGTGGTCTCGTGCTGCCGAAGGGCGGCTCTGTGTGGCACCAGGGCCAACGGAGTCAGCCGGAGGACCTCTCTGCGGGGTGGCAGGGGAGTTGTTACCGTGAGGCGATCGACGTTCAGGCTGGCCCCGGAGGCGGGATGGACGTCGCTTCCGTAGAGCGGTCAGGAAAAGCAGATGCAAAGCACCGAGGTGGGGGGAGCGGGTTCTGTGCAGCAGTGGGCACGGCACAGGGGGCTGAGGGTGGGGGACCGACTGTCTTCAGTGTCAGGGCGGGTCCTGCAGAGGAGCTGGGCTACCGTCCTGAGACGGGGTCATGATGGAGAGACCACGCGCTCTGCCACAGCTCTGCTGTCCGGCTCTGTCCAGCTCCGGAGTGGCCCGGGAAGCAGACACACCCTCCTGGCGTTTCCCCCTGGCGTTCTGGAAAGGCAGCCCACAGATCCGGAGGTCACCGTACCTTCACCCAGGCCCGGCAGCTCTGTGAGAAGGGAACTCTGCATGCCTTTGGGGATGGAGTGGCTTGGGGGGTGGCCTGCCAAGAGCTGCCCACCGGTCAGGGGAAAGGGCTGCTTCTGTCAGCAAAGCCTTCCTGCTGGAGAGGTGTCTGGCTAGAGGTGAAAAGGTGTGTGATGGGTGGTCCGTGTGAGGGCAGCCCCAGGATGGCAGGACATCAAGGCCAGCTGGCTGGACACCCTCAGAGTGGTCCTCCTGGCAAACTAAGACCTTATGGGAAAGTCTAGCTGTGTCGAGGATGCATGTCGTGGCTGCCGAGCCTGGAAGGGGCAGGCTCCGGCCAGCTGTGCCCCCACGTGAAATGCACCGTCTCCCGCCGCGAACACGGGACAGTGCTTCCTCCCTAGGCTGAGAGTGAGGAGCTGCTGTGCCTTCGAGAAGCAATCTGAGTCATTTCAATTCTTCCCATGTCCGTTCTAGGATGCAAATATCAATGCCGCATCTTCCTCACCATGGGTGCCAACAATTGCCGGGTCTACGGGCCTATAGGTGGAGCGGAGATCAGCTACGCTCAGACCAGGGCTTACTTGTTCCTACATAGTTTCCATGGGGCATGTCAGTCCGGGTGCATGATGACCTGGTGACAGCCCCCAAGAAGCCACCAGAAGTTCTTAGCTGAAAAGAGCCCCCTATTTCTTTTCTTTATTTTTTTTAAAGTAGACTCCATGCCCAGTGGGGATCCCAGTGTAGGACTTGGACTCACAACCCTGAGATCGAGACCTGAGCTGAGATCAGGAGTAGGACGCTCAACCGACAGAGCCGCCCAGGTGCCCCGAGCCCACTCTTTCTTATGGAACCAGCAGTAAGTGGCCCCGAGAGTTTCTCGTCAGATCTGGGCTTTGGCCTCAAGCTGTTTCTCAGGCACATTTTCTGCACACATCTGTAAGCATAGGGCATGTTTCTTAATAACAGGCCATGGATGGGTCTGTTCTTCCAGGAGGAAGGCTTAGAGTGACATCCCACTGGGTTTATTGAACCCCTCGGCTGGGTGTCACCATCCCGAGAGCTACCGCGTGTCTGTCCCTACTCAGGCTGGAGACCGTGTTTCTCCTCCCCATGTACAGTGTTGCTCCGTGCGTCTCTCCGAACCGTGAGAGCGCACTGTCCCGATGCTGCTGGTCTGCCGTGAGCTGTGTCCTTCTCTGTGGGCCACCGACTCCCCGTGGGCTGGGGCCAGAGCTCTCCCCCCGCCAGCGTGCGCTGCCTCCCGCGGAGCAGGCACTCAGTCACCGCTTTTGTGAAGATCCTATGCGATCTTCCACTTTTTCATTTACTTCTGATCTAAAAAAAAATGAGGTGGAAAACTGGTTCATGGTGTAGTTGACAGAGACTACGTTATCTGTCGTGTTCAGATAGGCCATCCTGCAGTTATTTGAGCTATAAGATTCTATCGCTTAAATAAGGTCATTCCTGTTGGACAGATTATGCCGGCGGCCCAGGCCAGCAGAGCGCAGCAAGCTGACACCCTGGGTGAGATTGTGGGGTCGGGGAGGCTGATAAGTCGCCCCAATGGGAAACAAAATTGCTCACTGGAACTCCCGCAAATGGGATGTGGGAGACAGCTGGTGGCTGGTCACTGTTGGGGGCCGCAGTGGGAGCCCCTGCCCCTCTCCACGTGGGGCTTCAGTCTGCCCAGGGGAAGACCCTTCTTCCTGGGTGGCTTAGATGCTGGGCATAAAGCCGCCCCCGAGAGTCCGCGAAGCCAGGCGCCTTTCTTCCCAGGTCATTTCTCGGTCTCTTTGAGGTGCTAGGGTCGTGCCCTTGGGCACCTGAGCTGTGTGCTCAGCCTCCCGCGGAGCCCTGCAGTGGCCGTGGGGGTGTTCTTTCAGCCCTGACAGCCGGTAACGAGGAGCCCGGGATGAGATTAGAGGTGTCACCTTCACCCTGGGTGGGCTTTTGACTGATTTCATTTTCAAGGTTGTCTTAGAGTCAGGCACAGACCCTGCGAGCTGCCCCCACTTTCTGCACATGGGAAAGCTAGGGCGCGGGGCCCTGGTCCCCTTCACGGAGGCCGTTCCAGGTCAGCCGCTCCCGGGAGAACACTGCCATCCTGCATGGGGACGGCATTTGTAGGCCTCCAAGGGCCCATTGCATGTACTATACCATTTTCTTTTTAAGGGAAACTCAGCTTTTTCCTTTAAAATATATATATACATTTTTTAAGGGAGCCTTCCCTGGTCCTCCCGCCCTGAGTTTTAGCTGTCACCTCCGTGTGCCCCGGCAGCTGGGCATGTCTCAGTGCTCAGCTCCCGGGGGAGCCCGCAGCTCGGCCTGTGAGCCATTCCCGGTCTCGCCCGGCCAGAGCATTAGCTGCCTCGAGGAGCGAAGAGTGTGTCGAGCCAGAAGGAGCTCAGCGGGGGAGCCAGGCAGATCTTTCTGAATCCAGGGTCAGCTCTGTCTTCTGCGAAATTCTGACCCTTCTTAGGTTCCCGGGCTTAGTCTCGGCTTCGCTTCTAGGGGAGATCGCAGTGCTGCCTAGCTGGGTTGTCATGGAGATTTAGCCACATTCGGGCTGTAAATCACAGAGCGCGGAGCCCATCACGGGGTCCTTAATCCCCGTTCCTTCCTCCTACCCCTCTGACCGAGACGTGTGTGAGGACGACCTCTGTCCCCACACCAGAGCAGGGCTGGGACTCACAGAGCGGGACCTGACGGGCCCCCCCACCGCGAAGACTCCCCCAGGAAGCCTCGTCACCGGGCTGCTGCCTTTGGGGTCGTGGCCCCACGGTGGGCATCGGGGCACACGGTCACGGAAGCTCCGGCACGACGGGCGTCCAAGACACGGAACGCTTTGAAGGTCCGAGGGCTGTCTGGGGAAAAGAAGCCTTTCCTCACTATTGTTGAAAATCTTGATAAAACACACACAATTACAGTAATAAAAATAGCTAGCATGAAGTGGGTGCTTGTCATATGTCAGCCACATGCTACGTGCTAAGGGCTTAGATGCGGTGTTTTATTTAGACTTCTCGATACTTTTTCTTGTCCTCTTACACGTAAGGGAACTGGCGGGTAGGGGAGTTAAGTAGGGCGCCTCGAGGTGCAGACAGAGGACCCTGGAACGGACCCCAGATTCGTCTGCCCTACACCCCACACGTTTACCGCGGGCTCTCGCTTACGGGCTGCTTAAGAATCTCGTGGAAACTACGTGCATCCTTTAGGGCTTGTTTTGTTTTAAAATTCTTCTGTTTAGCTTTCTGTAGGAAACGAGGGGCTGCAGTTTCAGTTTTCTGTGTTTGGGCAAAGCTCCCAGTGCGCTGTTGGTCCAAAGAGCACCGTCCCTCCTGTTCGCTGCTCCTGGTTCTGTCTCTCATCCCGTTCTTAGCTCTACCGGAGTCTGGTCTCTTTCTCTCTGCTCCCAACCCAGCATGGCTTCTCATGGGCTTCTTCCTCAGCCTTGCCAAGGCCACAGGTGGGTGGGTTTTGTGTACAATGTGGTGAGTCATCCCCACTTACAAAGCCTCGGCCCCGCCTCTCCATCCCCGGCCTCCTGCACCACCGAGCAGGACGTGAGCATGAGCTCATTGAGAGGAACATCGTCTGTGTGCGGGACGGCCCAGGGCAACCCCGCTGGGCACCGAGCATAGCCCAGCCAGGTCACCTGGGAGGACCGCAACGGAGCCCGGGGCCGGGCTGTGCTCGCTCCAGGTCAGGCCCTGCTCCTGACGGGCCCTGGACCGCTGTGTTGCTTGTGTGGAGCCACATACCCCACCCCCGGGACAGCTCCCTCTTCCTCTGCGTCCCACCCGTGGCCGGTCTCGGCACCCTCTACGAGTGAACTGAAAACACCTTGCCACCCTTCAGTCAAAATCCATCTGCACGCCTGTGACTCCCTCACCAAATATCGAAAATTGCCGACTTCCCTCCCTGTCCTCGGCCTCGCCTTGGGTCCACCTCGGGCATCTGACCGCAGCACAGCGCGGGGCCTCCTGGCCCTCCTCCTTCCCGTCCTGGGTACAGTCCGCGCCCCCGGCTGCCAGGCTGGGAGCCTCGTTCAGAGCACACGCTAGACGATGTTGCTTTTCCGCGTCACACAATTCGGTGTGTTACTGGAAGACCCCAAGTCCTTCTCCCTGACCTACAGACTTTCTTGGACTTCCCACCGGAGGCCCTGGGGCTGCTCCTCCGCAGACGCTTTCCTCCCCGACCCGGGGCCCAGACGCTGTCCATCGGGCTCTGCGGTGCTGCACCGCAAACTGAGGATCTGCACTGAGGCGTCTGTACTCTCTTCTCCCCGTCCTCATACCCACCGTCCGCACGCTCGTTGAGGGCAGGGCCCGCGCCGCGTCCTTCCAGCTGCCACCTGCAGCGATTCCAGGAGCCTGGGGCGCAGTATGCCGTGAACGAACGTCAGGTTTGGGGTAGGGTCCTGCCGCCTCTGTGGGGACTCTCAGCAAGGTCTGGGCACTTGGAGCCCACAGAACGTGCCTGCTTTCATCTTTTTTGCATCGGCTCATGCTTTTCCCCAGAGCTCGTGGGCACCGAGGGCTGGTGAGGAGGAGGACCCAGGGGCTGCAGGTGAGTGCAGGGGTTTGCTCAGGCAGGTGGAGTGGCTGGAGCCCCGCGGTCTCCTCAAGAACCCCGAGGGTTCCCTGGGGTTCTGTGTGTGCTGGGAACTTCCCCAGAGCTGCTTCTGGGAAGAGCGCTTGAAAGCAGAAATTGGATTTGGTGGTTCTTTCCTGTCTGGAACAGAATCGTGAACGGCTGTGTCTATAAAAACAAGAATCCCCGTGTGGATCCAGGAGGACCAGGCCTCCTGATGATGTGGGCTGGCCGAACATATTCTGCTAGCTTTCTGCAGGTTTCTGAGAAATGCTAATAAAATTGAATGAGTTCATCTTGGCTTCCAAGTAACTTTGAGGCTCCCAAACTGAATTATTGAATCTGGTCTTCGCACGACTCCAGAGCTTTAGAAGTGCAGTTATGTTGGAACCTGAGGTCTCACTGACGGGCAAAAGAGCACTCAAACATTTTGTTTGCATTTTGCGGTTTGCTCTTTAGATGCACGGTAATGCAGACAGCACTTCATTAGCCTCATTATGGAAATCTTCATTCCCTACAGTCATTTCCCTGGGTGTAGGATCTATCCACCCCTCACCTTCTCCCCTCCTTCCCCGTCCTCCGAGGCCCACCACATGCAGGCACTGTGCTGGAAGGTGTGCAAGACCGGAGGCAGAGGGGGTAGGATGATCTGCTGAAACGTGCCCTGTGAGGTGGGAGGGCCAGGACAGGCCGAGCAGCTCTGGGGACATATGGGTCCATGAAGGTGGGGTTGCTGGGACACCCAGAGCATGTCCAGGAAAGGATGAGCCGTCCAATTGGGATGGGCCATCGTGTGCATGAAGGGGACAGAGCCGAGGAGCCCAGGAGCCGGACAGCCATCACCTTTCCTGCTTCTTGGGAATTGTCTGGAGTCTGCTTTTGGTTCGTTTGGATAGGTGACAGAGATGGCCATGATGCTGACATTTTCCGAGTGCTTACTCTTCTAAGTATTTGGATGTGTCAACCCACTTAATGCTTCCTTTATAGATGAGAGGACAGACAGATGGTACTTTGCTCCAGGTCACGTGGAGAAGGAGGACTTGGCATCTGGTGCCTAGCATCCTGTCCCCAGGGTTTGCTCATGCGTCCGTGAGGCTTGGCTCCCTGGACAGGGGATCCTGAAGGCTTTTGCAAAGGCGTGTGCCTGGCCCACTTGCCCATCTGCTTGGTCGTCATTCCTTCATTCCCTCAAGACACGGGTTGCTCACTTCCTGCGTGCCAAGTTTGTGCTAACGCTCACTTAGGATTGATGGGGAGGAGGTGCAGCTGGTGTGGGGAGCCCTGGGAGGTGTTGCCGTCTTCGGGGAGTGGCTTCTGGATGAAGAGCGAGGGGCCAGGAGCCGAGCGCATCACAGCGAGGAGACCAGCAGAGCTTTGGAGCAGAGCAGCGGGGGTAACGAGGGCAGGGTGGCCAGATGGTTGTTAAGAAGTGTTCCGACGATGTGGACACTCGGAAGCCGCTCAGGAGGTACTGGATGGTCAGATGAGGAATCAACACACGAACCAGATGTTTTCTGGTTGTCCAAAGAGCTCTCTGCGGGGTGGGGGAATGTCACACCACGTGGCTACTGGGCGGCCCTCTGAATGCGGCTGGAGAGGTGAGTGCACAGCTGCAGCAAGGTTGCTCTCCTCACCACCCCCTGCCAGCCGGCCTCCGGCACCAGGGACAGGGAGGGGCTGCTGGAGGCACACAGGTTTGGGAGGCACCGCATCCCAAGTCCTCTTCAGATAGTCCCAAATACGCAGTCTCTGCATGTAAAACTTGGATTGGGACTGCATTAAATATAGATACTTTAAAAAAAAATTCCATTCCTCTCAAATATATTTGGTCATGGAAAGCATTCTTCACTTAACACATTAATGGTCATCATACGTGGTCTTCCACATGAAAGGTCCAGTGCAAGCTTGTTTCGGAAAGACCCTCACGGCGGAGGAGGGAGGTTGGGTTTGATGACTGCTGTTGGGTGGACCCTCGTGGGTTCCATGCCAGGGCCACTGCGGGGACATTTGGAGCTTTCTCTGGAAGTAAAGTCATTGTTAGCAAGAGAATTATGACAAATTTATTTTCCATTAAACAAGTGAACTGTGTAATTGTTACAGATTATAATTTTTTTGCAACAGGACAGGGCATAGCTGGAAATTAAGCAGATTCTATGAACAACCAAACCTAATGAATCCTGCAAAGATTGAGCTGTAAGTGGCAAGGTCTGGAATTGCAGCGAACTGCGTGTCAGTGAATGAACAGTGTTAGGGTATTAATTATGTAATCACGGGTGGAATGGGGGCAGAGAAGAGACCGGGCCTCGGTGGCAACATGATGTCACTCTGGCCACCTGGGGGCTGAGGCAGAGACGGATGAGTGGAGGTGCTGGGGGTCAGAATCCCGCTAATGGACGGGGGCTGGCTCCCAGTCCAACGCGCGGCTGCTCAGCCGATTCTCCCGTTGGCTCCGTGAGAGTGAAAGGAAGAAGGCAACTTCGGACCCCATGGACCACGGACCTGATCCAGCGAGCACCGACGTGCCAGAGCGCTATGCCAGGTGCTGAGCACCCCCACGGGAAGACACAGCGGGAAGTGAGACAGGCATCCATCCCGCAGGGTTCCCAATCCAGCGGCGGGGGGGGGGGGCAGGCATGCGAGGAGCAGCTCCTGGAACCACAGGACGGCTCTGCGAAAGCTTCGTGGTGCAAGGCACTGAGTAGTGGCGCTGAGTGAGTGCCCCAGAAAGCCTCCCACAAGATAAAGTAGCCACGCACCTGCACGTCACATGTCCCCATCAAGGTCCCCGCAACACTCGGTAAATGTGGGATGACAAGGCATGGGAGTCCACGAACGAATGAGTAAATGAATTTGGAAAACATGGCTGTCTGTGTGCGGAGCCCTGTCCCTTAGGTGCCTGTGGCCCTCCGGTGGTCCTGCAGAGGAGACTCAGTGGCTTGTCCAGCTGGTCAGGAGGCGCCCAGTGGGACTTGAACCCGGGGCCCCGATCCCAGGTCTGGTGACCTCTTCCCGGAGCTGGGCTCAGCTATCGGCAGAGACAAAGACGAGACCACCACGGTCAGCACGCCCCGGGCTGTGGGAGGGCCGGGGACGGGCGTTCACAGGCAGACTCCAATCCAGGATGCTTTTTTGGGCTTGTCTGTGTCAGGTTAGCTCCTTTATGAGCGCTCAGCCAGATGGCACTGATGCCACCTCAGAGGTCCAACCGGAAGCCACTCCTCCAGATTAACCAGCTTCCATTGATAACCTCACCTCAAAGAGCGCTCACACCTGTTCTTTGATCTTACAATCCCAGTTTTCAAAGCCTGCCCATCTCCCCGTCTTTCCTGTGCCTTTTTTCTTGCAGTGTTTCCTGGAACACCGGGGCGCTGCTGCGTGTTCTCAGAGCCCAGGTGTTTCCACGCACGTTCTCAGAAAGAGCTGCCGTGAGAGAAAGCAACTCTCGCGTCTCCTGGGCATCCTTGGGCCCAGAGTTTACTTTGATATCACGCAGACCTATTTTAAGAAGGATAAAAAGCTTCTGTAAAATAGGAAAACAATAATTACCAAGGAAAAAGAAGAGGATTTTGTAAAAACCTGTGATCCTAAGCACAATGCCCTGACTTTGTCTCACAGGTTTGGGAAGAAGGCACGTGTTTGTTCTGTCATTTATTCATGTTGTCCTGACACCTTCACGGGGCTCTCATGGTTTTCAGACACACGAGGCCCGTGCGTAAGTCTCAAGCAACCCGTAGGCCCACCACAGGACCAGCCGAGCCCTCGGGCACAGGTGGGAAGAGGGGCTGAGGAGCTTTGTGAGGACGCAGGAATGGGTCTGTGGGATTCAGGGAAAGACTTTGAAGTTCAAGCTTAGCCTTGAATGTGAACAAGATCAGAGGTGGAAGAAGGAGGAGAGGAATCTGGGGAGGAAACGTCAAGTGAGAAGGTGGAAGACAGGGGACAGGCTGCACTGGAAGGGCCCAGGCTTTTGGGATGGCTGCACCAGGGCCAAGTGAAGGCTGGGCCTGGGAAGGTAGATGCAGAGCAGGGGGTTGGGAGGCGGGCCTGGGAAGGTAAATGCAGGGCAGGAGGGTGCTGGGCCTGGGAAGGTAGATGCAGGGCAGGGG
>NC_058412.1:1626888-1633977 GCF_002201575.2 Neomonachus schauinslandi | reverse complement strand
GGGCCGGGCCTGGGAAGGTAGATGCAGGGCAGGGGAGGGCCGGGCCTTGGAAGGTAAATGCAGGGCAGGGGACTGCCGGGCCTGGGAAGGTAGATGCAGGGCAAGGGAGGGCTAGGCCTGGGAAGGTAGATGAAGGACAGGGGAGGGCCAGGCCTGGGAAGGTAGATCTGAAGACACAGTGGGGTCAGAGCAGCAGGGACCCCTGGGCCACAGTAGATGATGCTGTTTGCACTTGGGTTTATACCGCATGAAAGAGTGATTTTGTTCCTCGCTGCACCCTCCCCACCCTGCTCCCCCTGCAGTGACCACCTGCTGGTGCACCCGATCGGGGACCCCGGCCTCTCTGCTTCTCTCCACCCAGGCAGGTTCGCCCTGTGACGGGCCGCGTCAAACAGCCGACGTGGGGGAGCGGGTTCTCTTCTCCACCGTTAGTGCCGGGAACCGAGCGCTGGTGACGGAGCAGTGATGTCTCGCGCCCTGGGCGTCACTGCTTCCAGGGCCACCCAGCGCCCGGCGTTGTGCCCGCCGCTGCTCGGTGTCAAGATTCTGCCTGGACTCAGGCTCTGGCTGAGCGTCACTGGGCAGGTTACTTCCTCTCGTCTGCATCTGGTTCTCAGGCTCCTGGGCGGTACGATGCGGACCGCTGGGAAGTGTCAAGCCGAGCACATATAAAACGTCTTGTGGTCAGCTCATTCCGGCTGTAACCGGCAAGTGTTGCTGTTGACTGCTGTTGCATAAATAGAATGTGGTCCCCTGTCCTCCAGGGGCTGCGGCCAGGAGGACGCCTGCGGTTAGAAGGACAAATGCCATGTGGTTTGATGAGAGCCGGCCTAAGATAAATGGAGGGGCAGGGGCCTGGAGGCCAGAGGGCCAGCACGGGGCACTTGCCAGGCCTGCCCCCGGGCCGCCCCCATCGCAGCCGGGGTGGGAGCGGCAATCCGGGAGGAGTCATCTGACCGTGCTTTCCAGAGTTCTCACCAATCGTGGTGCTGTCATGCACGCACCGCAAGGCCGCGAACGGCCCAGAGGCCATTTCGGCTTTGGGTGTTTTATTTAGGTCGGGGGCAGTAAGGGCAGTAGGGAAAATTAAATGACCCTCTCCGACGGATTTGTCTTCTTTTGCTCTTGTTGTTAAGAAGGAGAAACGGGCGAACAGAAGGCAGCTTCGGCAGGAGAAGCGGGTCTCAGCACCGCGCTGGCCATGGAGGAGGGCAGTCGGCCTTAGGAACAGAATGAGCTCCCCAGAGTGGCGGCTTTGTTCTTGCCTCCCGCTCTGCACTTTCAGGGGGCTCCTGCCTCAAACCAGGCTCCGTTTGGGTCCTTCCCTGCTGGCCAACCTTGTTGCCTGCCTCCACTCTTTCCTACTGCAGAGGGACCCTTCAGTGGCCTCACTCACATGACCGTGGTGTTTGAAGCAGGTCTATGGATGAAGTAGACTGGATGTCTTCAGACCCAATTTACAGATCGAGAAAGTGAGATTCAAAGAGATGTCTCTCCCATTCTTCCAACAAAGAAAACGACAGAGCCAGGACTGAGCTGATACTTGACTCGAATCCCATCGTTCTGCATGAGTCCTCACTTAAAATAATTCTGCAAAGAACTACGTGCTGCTTGGCATTTCAACATATTAAGTGCAGATCTGGCTGCTGGTGTGGGGTAAACACGTATCAACTAGAGATCTATCAGAAGCTCTCATTATCTAGAAATAAATAACGAGACATTTCCATCAACCTGTATTTGAGGCTGCCCTCTACTTGTAGGAGAAAGAGACACATCATGTGAGCACGAATTTATCTCGAGTCCCAGATTGGTTTAGTCCAGTGTCAGCTTCTGGGGTTGGGTGAACCCTATTCTCTGCTTTGTTGGAGGTCCGGGAGTAGAGACGCTTGAATATAGGTCCAAACCCATGCAAGATGCTTGGCCAGCAGATGCACAGCAACATAGGTCTAGAACAATTAGTGTGCTGTGGAGACATGGTTTTTAAGCAAAAACTGGCAAAATGACAATTCTGTCGTACCTTCAGTTCCTAGAACATTGCCCCACCTGGACACACTCAGCCTTCAAGATGAGCAGAGGTTATTTTGAAAGTGTTTTCATTCCTGTGATATCAGAAAATAAGACAGAGCCTGGGATAACAGACCTACATGTAAATCCTTGAATTTTGGTTATTTAAAAATAGTGACCTTTTATTTTTTTATTATTTTTTAAAGATTTTATTTATTTATTTGACAGAGACAGCGAGACAGCGAGAGAGGGAACACAAGCAGGGGGAGCAAGAGAGGGAGAAGCAGGCTTCCCACCGAGCAAGGAGTCCAACTCGGGGCTGAGCCAAAGGCTCAGGCAGACACTTAACAACTGAGCCGCACAGGCACCCCAATAGTGACCTTTTAAATACATATTCGTTTATGTGTGGTTTTTAGGGAGATTGTGCTGGTTACTCAGAAGGGGGAGGGGCTAGTCAAATATGGGCCTGTCTTCAGGGCAGTTAAAATCTGGGAGACAAAAGATGGTTTTAAATAATAACGGCAATGGCAGAATGTGGTCCTCGAAGCTGCTGTGATGCACAGCTCTGCAGATGCTCTGGAGGAAGCCCTCAGCGGCAGGAGAGGCTCAGGGAAGGTGTGAGCCAGCGGGGACCAGCGCTCAGCAGTGGGGGCAGAGCGAGCAAGGCCAGAGGCTGCCCAGTGCAGGCGTGTGTGTGTGCATGCATATGCGCACATGTGCAAATGTGTGCATGTGCGAAGGTGTGTCTGTGCGCATGTGTGTGTCCATACGTGTGCGTACACATGAAATGTGTGCAAATGTGCACAGTGCATGTGTGCACATATATGCAAATATGTGCATGTGCAAACGTGCACATGTGTATGTGTGCGTGTGCACATATATGCAAATGTGTGTGTGCACGTGTGCAGCTGCCTGTGCGGAAGTGCGTGCGTGTGTGTGTGCACACACGTGTGAGAAGCGGTGGGAAAGGGTCCCTTGCAGCTCTCAGGGCCTGGCTCCCGTCAGAGTCCAGGAGACACAGTCGAATCTCCACAATCTCTACCCCACTGAGGCAGAGAGTGCGGAGCGGAGGCGTGCTTATTCATGCCTGCTGGGGGAGAGTGGGCGGAGCTGGGGAGCTGGGAGGAGAAACTGGGTCACCCAGGTTGGGTCAGGGGCACTCGTATTAAACCGAGAGCATGGGCTTTATTCTGCTCGCTGCGGGAAGCTGCTGGGAGGTTTTGGGCAATGAAGCAAACAGAACGTAATTATGTTCTGAGGCCTGCCAGCGTCCTATAGCGATGTTTCTGTGGTTTCTCTCGAGGTCAGAGACTGTGTCTCCTGTCTCTTCTGACCAAGGACCAGGCCTTGTCCCCACCCAGGTCCTGGTGCTCCCAGTGTGGCTCAGCCAACGCTCCTCTCCCAGTGGGTCCTCCGTCTCCAGTTCTGCCCAGGTGGAGCCCTGATTAATGAGAGCCTCTAATTAGAGCCCTGTATTCCCAGCGTTCAGGACATGGCTAGAAGCCAAGCTCGGAAGACTCAGATTCGCTCTCGGAACCGATGGGGAGAACCAGGGCGGGGAGGACCACAGGACCACGCCCGCCATCATCTGCCCCCTCCCGCCCACCAGCCACCTGCCCACCCACTCTGCCCAGGCCTGACATTTCCTCTCCGCCCTCCCTGGCCTCAGCTTCCTGCATCCTTGCCGTCGGGGTGAGGGCAAAGGGCTTCCCTGCACATAGACAGTGACATTGGGGACAAGGGCCTGCACCAAGGCCAGGCGAATCAGGATCTCTGGGTGGGAACCCAGTGTCCAGATGGTGATGACAATGTACGGCCAAAGCCGAGAACAGCTGCCTGACGTAGGTGGGTCTGTGTCCATCCCTGGACATGTGGGTGGGAAAGAAGCAGCCCTATGGACCACCCAGCGTCGGCTTGACCTATCCCCCCCAAAGTCACCTGCCTACTTGCTGAGATTTTAGGGGGCTCAGAATATCATCCTATCGCCCTTCCTGGAGATGGAGGTTTCCACCAGTACAAATATTTTCTCCATTCATTCATTCACTCACTCATTCATTCACTCACTCATTGCACATACACCTGTTTAGCACAGACCACCTGTCACGTGCTGTGGGGGTCTGAACACCCCGAATGACTGAGACGTCCCTGCAGACAGGAGGGGAGGGGCAGATGCACAGGCCTGTGACCTCAGCACAAGGGGCCGTGTTGTAGCAGAGAATGTGCTGGGCAGGGTGGGCATGCGGCGAGGGGAGGGGTGGCCTGGGGGGGCAGGGAAGGGAGGCAGGGCGACCCGGGGAGGTGGCATGTGCGCCTGGCCCAGCTGCCGCTTGGAGCCGGACTCCGACAGAAGCACGACCTGTCGGGACACGCGGGCAGGGGCACAGGTGTGGATGGAAGGAGGGCGGCAACCAGGCTGAGCTACTTCGTGTGCAAAGCTGACAGCGCAGGTGAGCCTCACATTCCTGCAGCAGGCATGTGACACGGAGGCCTAGCGCCCGGGACCTATGCTGGGCTGGGGGAGGGCCTGGCTTCCAGCTGCTCACCCGGGAGGAGGAGCCCCACGGGCCAGGAGTGGTGTCCATGCCTCTCCTAACTCATTAAGTGCTATCACAATTCCCGCTGCAGCAGCTGGTCCCAGATAGGGAAACTGAGGCTCAGAAGAGCTTGTGAATTGTGTCAGGTCACATAGGTAGCTAAGCCATGAATCAGGAAACGGTCATCCACCTGAGGGTCCCGGAAGAAGCACCCCAGATGGCAGGCAGAGAGAAACCCCCATCCAGAGGAGCTTTGGCCCTGGGCCACCTTTCCAGGGAAGCAGGGCCTGGCCCTGGGCTAGGTCAGGAGCAGGAGGGAGCCTGTCCCAGCAGAGGCATGGGCCCCATGCAGGAATGGGCAGTGTGTCTAGAGCGGGGCTGTGGACAGCCCAACAGGGCATTGGAGCTCGGGAGGATCTGGGGCATCCCTGAGAACTTGGGGAGCATCCTCAGGGCACGGTGGGTGAGCAGCCCATCACCTATGGGGATTTCCTGTCCTTCACTGAAACAGGGGGACAGAAGGGTCGTGCAGGGAGGGCAGAGCTCAGGCTGCAGGGAGCTCAGAGGCAGCAAAGCGCCCATGAGTTGCCAGTGGGTTTCCGGGGAAACGTCCCTCAGCAGCCCCTCAGCAGGACCAATTGGTCCAACTGAGCAGGAACATCCTGGAATTAGCATTGCAAGGCGGGAATGTTTGCTGGGGGCACAGAGCATTCGGAGTCCACCTTCCCAGGCTGTCTCCTTATGCACGTGCTTGCAAACGGGATTTATGTGCCCCCACCCCGAAAATTATTCAAGATGTTTGTCCAAAGCCTGCACTTTGCTGTGTGAGAGGTGTGAAAGGGCAGTGCCCCTTGGCAGTTGGAGATGGGTCGGATGCCCCAGAGAGGAAGCATTCTCTTCCCCTATAGAAAACGTGGGTTTGGCAGAGGCCCCTCAGCAGGAGGTTCTGGGCGGGACTGAGGAGCCTCCTGTCCCCATGGGGCGTGGGGACAAGGGAAGGACTCTGTGGTGGCCACTCCAGGAGCTTTGAGGTGTAGGTACTTAAGCCACTTTCAGACCCTAAAATGGTGATGGTTGCTCCCAGCCACACGGACAGGGGCCAGACCCGTGGCCGTAGCACCTGGAGGCTGGCGAGCTGGGGCCCGTTACTGCTCATGACGTGGCCCCGGCCGCGCAGCCGGTCTTTGAGGCAGTGGGATGTCCTGTTGCATTCATGCCTCCCTGAGGGGCTGCCTCGAGCTCCCAGAGACCTGCCTCACATCAGGGCTGCTGGTCGGGAAAGGGGGCCGTCCACGTGACGTAAGTGCCCCGTCTCCCTCATTCCCCTCTTTGTGGCTCCTGGTCCTCGTTTCTCGTGCCCAGAAATGTAGAATTTGTGGAAGAATGTGGAGGGTGTCCGGAGAGACGGTCTGTGTCGTGGACACCGTGGCCTTGTTTCTTTTCTTCCAAGTGCCTCCCTGTCATGCTGTCACCGAGAGCCCCTACTTTGTCTCCTCCCTCACGAAGCCTCCAGCCGGTTCCATGTCTTTCATCCCCCAGGGCAATTCCACTCCGCCCCACACTTACACAGATCGGCTGCCTATGCCCATTTGGAAGATCACAAGAGTAAAGTGACTGGGAAATCCACAGGTGCACCGCACCTAGAATAGGGTGGGGTGTCCATGCAGTTTGTTAGAGTAACACAATCCCCCCTCGGCAGACAGGGATCCCGAGCATTCATCTGAAGCTTGCCCGGCTTCTGCGGGGCTCTGATCAGGCTGGTGGCGGGACCAGCGGGTGGCACTCCCGGCTGCCAGTGCAGGAAGGGGTGGCCATGTGACCGAGTTTGGCCACTGTGGGCGAGTGGTGCTACTTTGGGTCTGGCCCATACAAAAATCCCTTGTGGGACCCTTCAGGAATTTTTTTCCTGTCTCTGCACCTCCTGTGCATGTGAACACTGCAATGAGGAGTCGCGTGTGGAAGGCAGACAGAGCCTGAGATGACTCCTTGGAGGGAGACCGTGGTCATCAGGACGCTTGGCGGCAGTGGTCCCGGGTCTGACATTGGAGACTTTCGTTTGTTACAGCAGCGGGCCTGCCTCCAGTGGGGTAGAGAAGCTGATAACCAGTCTCCTGAACCAACGCTCCTCTTTTAAGGCTACACTCCTTACCAAGGGCTTTCAGGCTCCCCAGCAGATAAACTATTGTCCTCAGCTCACTGGACCTCAGCCTGCACCCCACCTGCAGACTCGCACACACCCTGACCCCCAGTCTGCACCTCACCTGCAGACCCTCAGACCCTTAGCCTGCACCTCACCTCCAGACCCTCAGACCCTCAGCCTGCATCTCACCTCCAGACCCTCAGCCTGTACCTCACCTCCAGACCCTCAGCCTGCACCTCACCTTCAGACCCTCAGACACTCAGACCCTTAGCCTGCACCTCACCTCCAGACCCTCAGACACCCAGACCCTTAGCCTGCACCTCACCTGCAGACTCTCAGACCCTCAGACCCATAGCCTGCACCTCACCTCCAGACCCTCAGCCTGCATCTCACCTCCAGACCCTCAGCCTG
>NC_058412.1:1620562-1626878 GCF_002201575.2 Neomonachus schauinslandi | reverse complement strand
CTCCAGACCCTCAGCCTGCACCTCACCTCCAGACCCTCAGCCTGCACTTGCAGACACCCGGGCTTGGAAGGGCAGGGTGTGTGTGGTTGGCGTCTAGTCTTGAATGGTGACCCCCTCCATTTGGAGGACCCAGACATCAAGGTCTAGGCAACCCAAGACTCCTGTCCCTCCCCCCTCCACAAGGTCTGCGGCTTATGCTGGCCCATTGGGGCACATTGCTCGGTGCTGGCCCCACTCTCTGCTCCCCCTTGCTGTGCCTGACACGGCCCTCACTGTCTGGCTCCCATCGAGGGAGGAGGCGAGGGGGGCAGACAGCAGGGACCCGCTTCCTTACAGGATTTGGTGCCCTCCTAAAGCGTAAGCTGTGTCCTGCACCGGCTGGTTTCCCTGGCCGCCAGCGTCAGGTGGGGTTTCGGGAGTTGGAGGGAGGGCACTCTCACAGCAGATCCAAATGTTCCTGCAGCCTGCTTCCCGACCTGCTTCTCTTTGGAAATCTCCTAATGGGGGAGGGCCTTTGTTTTGCCAGATATCGCCCATCCTGAGACAGGGGCAGTCTTCAGCTGGACCCTTTCCCCAGAGCCGCACGGGTGAGCCTTGCTTCCCCGCACAAACAAGCAAGGTGCCCAGGCTCCGCGGCCTTCGCACCCAGGCTCCGCGTGGGCTGGTCTGTGCACTGAGCGCCCACTCACGCACCCACGGCACCCTGGGGACAGCTGGGTGAGGAACAGGAGGAAGGGGTCGGCTCTTTACATCACGTAGGAGGGAGAGGGCTCTCTGACAGACCCCGAATCCAAAGGCAGCAGGAGGGAGGGGAGCCCTGGGGCTGGGGGGCATGGCATGTGCAGGCAAGGGAAGGGGCTGCACGGGATCTTGGAGGCGGGCGTGCCGCTGGTGTGTGCGCACAAGGGGGTGGGCGAGGTCACTGGGCAGGGTGTGAGCAGAGGGGAGGTGTGCGCTGAGCGGTGTCTGTTTTCTGTGGAGCCCGGGAGGAGGGGATGACGGGGACAAGCAAGCATCCAGGGCTGGGACAACAGTGAGATGCAGGCCAGTGGACGAGCTGGTGCACGGGTGGTGGGCCTGGTGTGTGACCTGATCTCTGACCTGAGACATTAGTAGAGTAGGGTTGTCTCTTACCGGGATGAGCAACATGGGTGGGGACAGTTAGAGCCTCTGGAAGCTTCCATGCCACCGAGGTGAGGCCCCCTTTAGGCAGGCTGGTGCACCTCAATAATGATGCACACGTGTTAGCATTTCTTTTTTTTTAAATTTTTTTTTTAAAGATTTATTTATTCATTTGAGAGAATGAGAATGAGAGGGAGTACATGAGGGGGGGAGGGTCAGAGGCAGAAGCAGGCTCCCCGCCGAGCAGGGAGCCCGATGCGGGGCTCGATCCCGGGACTCCAGGATCACGACCCGAGCCGAAGGCAGTCGCTCAACCAACTGAGCCACCCAGGTGCCCCATGATTTTATTTATTTAAGAGAGAGAGAGCATGAGAAGGGGGAGGGTCAGAGGGAGAAGCAGACCCCCCACCGAGCAGGGAGCCCGACGCGGGACTCGGTCCCGGGACTCCGGATCACGACCCGAGCCGAAGGCAGTCGCTCAACTGACTGAGCCACCCAGGCGCCCACGTGTTAGCATTTCTGATGGGTCAGTGTTCCGGGGGAAATCTCCCAGCCCCGGGTCACACATGACGAGTGGAACCCAGATAAGGACTTGTTCTGAGCCCCAGGGAACTCCATCGTCCCCGAGTGGCAGGTCCGCTGCAGGGGTGCGGCCGTGGGACACGGGGAGGGTGCCCCAGGAGGGGCCGTGCGCGTGGTGTTCCCCTCCATCCCCGGCCCTGTGTCGCACAGAGGCTCCTGTGAGGGACAAGCGGCCTCCCCGGCCAGCGTGCCCAGTGTGGACAGGCCTGGGAAGCCCCCCGGGCCCTCTTCTTCCTGCCACCTCTCCTCTTGGTAGTGACAGCCGAGGAAGGACCTCCTCATGCCTTGTCAACAACAAGGCTCTGCAGGCTGGTAAGATGTCCCACCTTTCCTGGCACCTATTTCTCAGAGATGTGCTCCGAGTCAGAATATGAGGAATCCTCCCTGCCTGTGTCCTGTCCTCTTTTCCTTTTAGAGAAGAAACAGCCTCCAAAGACCATTTGAGCCCTTTCGTGGGAAAGATCCTTTCAACAGATAGAGCCGGCCGGAAAGTTACCCATTCCCCAGGCTGAGGCGGTGGGAGTAGCTTGTCCTCTAAGGGGCTTCCTGGGCCCCCAGCTTGGGGTGGTCCTGCTCACGGGACAGACAGGAAAGTGCCCTTGAGGGGCTCAGTACCAGCGTGTGTCCAGAACGATACGGGCTCTCCTTGGCAGCCCTACAGGAGCCCTCCCCCAGTGTGTCCTGCCTTCAGATGAGTTTCGTTTTCCCAGCATGTGTTTGGGGTGTTGGTTTGTCCCATGTTGTTGCAGAATTCCCAATCCTGGCATTCCGGAACCCCCCTGGGCCCCGCACCCCACGGGCGATGTACTGGGGCCTGGTGTCCAAGTTCTCTGGGGTAGCGATGCCCATGGGCATACTTGTTCACCCCCATGACCCGTATTGTACCAGGAGACATGTGTGTGCAGACAGAACCCCAAACCAAACAGAAAGGTCATTCCAGCTGCTTGCTGAGCGTCCCGGGGCTGGGACACTGCAGACCCTCCAGGTGCCGTCCCAGCAGAGCCCCCAGAGTCTGGGGAGGGCAGTCGGCCATCTGAAGCCTCAGTTTCTTGATCTGTAACACAGGAAGATGAAGACAAATGCAGTTTCTCGGGTTCTGCTGAGGGTTGGGTGAAGCGGACGGACCCCCAGGCCAACGTGCTCTAGGCACTCAGTGAATGCTGAGTCTCGGGCGTCTGCGTTCAGCAGGAAGAGCACCAGCGCTGTTGAGGATGGGCAGGTTCTTGACTGTCCTGTGCGTAGATGCTTGGAGAGCCATTCCAGAGCCTTCTCAGGTCTTGGCCCATAGGTGGGAGGCAGTGCCAGCATCAGAGCCTCCCTGCTGGGTGCGGGGCTCAGAGGGCTGGAGGAGTGACCCTGGAAACGGGCCCGGGGCCCATGCAGCCGGTGCACCCGGTCACCCGTCAGGGATGGCCCCGTGTGGACGTGCGTGCCGCGGGCCTTCCTGAGACAGTGCCAGACGCCCGTGCTTTCCCCTCGGAAGCCCACCACTGCGGGCACCTGGCCCAGCCCTCGGCCAGGATGGCCACGAGCCACATGCACTCAGATGGGGACCCTGAGCACAGAGGGTGTGGCTGGGGTCCTCCTCACTATTTGTCAGGTGACCCGCTCTTTCCTGTAGCCTCGTCATACTCGTCGCCTTTGGGTCTTCCCCTCCCCCAGGTGGGTGATCACAGGGCGGGCACCTCACCTCTGACTGTACCGGTGAGTCCAGTCACAGCTGGCTTGATTTTCTCCAGGCTGATAATTCTGATGGAAGGGGAAGGATCGGCCAAGAGGCAGACCAGAAACCTCCAGTGGAAAACTCCAGGGAGTGAGTGGTACCTTCCTAACTGACTGGGATTCACTTTGCATGAAACACAAATTCTCCACCTGGGATTTGTCTCAAGACAGGGAAATGCCAGTGAGTTCTTCTCTGAAATTGAAAAATTGGTAGGAGGCAGTGGGCTTGGAGCTCTTAGGGTCCACCCCCCTTTTATAAGTGCTGGGCTGAGGCTTATCGAGGGGAAGGCATTTGCCCAGAAACAGCCACTTGCAGCCCCAGGCCGGCCCCCACAGGACATCTCGCAGCCGTCCCTGCCAGGGGGATAGTGGATCTGATAAACGACCTGCGCTTTAGTGAGAAATAGGTTAATGCATCATCTCACCCAGCTATTGGCATTCTCATAGTGGAGAGGAAGAAGGAGGAAGTCTCTGAGGGGCCTTCTGGCTTCGATTGCCAGAGGGACCTTCCCACATCCTGTAAGGTGACTGCCTGCTCCACCTTCCTGGAAGCCGCTCTCAGTCCCGGGAGCCAGGGCTTGTGGTCTGGGCACTTCCCCAGGACGGTCTCAGGAGGGGTCTCTAGGAGGCCCATGATGAGACTCGCGATGGATGGACGCAGCTGGTGCCCGGGGAGGCCAGCGAGGCCCCTGGAGCACCAGGTTCTGCCTGCAGGACCTTCAGGGCAGGTGTCCTGGGGCATGGGGGTGACCAGTATCCCAGAGCAAGGCCCAGGCAGGGGTGCTCAGGGGAACAGGGCCCCAGCCCCCATGCGGCTAGGCTCAGAGCAAACCAGACCTGCTTATCCCACCTGGCGGGAGGAGCCTGGCCACCACCCCATGGAGGCTGAAAGAGGCCTCCACGCACCACATCGGACCCCTGCCCCTGGGGGCTCTCAGAAGGTGTGGGTGTGGCCAGGTGTGCTGATCCCCCCAATGGCCCAAGTATCTCTTGCAGGTCTTGTTCATACCACACACACTCCAAGCCTATGATCCTCTGGACTCGGCAGTTGGACAGAGCCCCATTGGACCCACTCCTTCCTCTCCTCCCTCCCGGCTCAGCTTCACTCCCCCCAATTCCCCTGGCCTCTACCACCTCTGACCTGGCCTTCCGGGTGGATACTTGAGTCCAGTGTTTGGGGCTTGCTTCCTCCAGTCGGGAGCTAGGAACCCTAAGCCCAGCTCTCAAGTCAGCTGCTTACCCATTTCATGGCGACATTAACCTTTCCATTGTGGTGCTCCCTAATTCTATTTAGAGCACTTACTTTAAGTCAGGCACTGTAGTGGAGGCTGAGACGTGGGGTGACGAAGGGTAATTAATGCCCTCCAAGGCCTGGTGAAGGACGGGCATGTGATGAGCAAATGGAGCAGAATGTTATTGCTTCTGCCTGGAGATGCTGAGGACAGCACCCAGTGATGGGCTTTTTCAGTCCTGGGCAGGAACATCCCGTGAGCTGACAGGTGCCCTTCAGACACCTGAAGGGGAGCAGAGTGTAAAGGCAGAAGGAGCCATGCTCTCCGCAGGAAGGCTCGAAAGGGGAAGCCATGTGATGCCCATGAAGGACTGCACCAGGTAGCCCACAAGCTGGGGCACTGTCAGGGCGTGGTGGGGATGCACCTGCAGGGGCTGAGGGAGGGTTCAAGGTGGAAGGCCCCAGGGCGGTGTAGGGTCTTCACCGTTAAGGAAACCTGCTTCTAATTCATCTGCAAGTCCTACTGCTGCCACCTTCAAATCAAGGTCAACTTGAAAAGCCCTGTTGCCACCCACGAGTCCCCACTCTGGTCAGTGCCACCATCCTCACCAGGACGGCCCATTGCAACTGCGTCCTCATGTGTCTTCCTGCGTCAGTGTCAGCTCCACCAGTGCCCAGGGGGGCCCTGGAAACAAAGGTAGATCTGTCACCCCACTGTTGGACACCTTCCAAGGGCCTGTGTTTCACTCACAACAAAGACAAAATAAGTCCTAAGGCCCATAGGCCTACCCAGTGTAGACCTCATCTACACCTCTTCTACTGGTCGGACTTCCAGCAAGGACGGTCACCTGCTGTCCTTGAACACACAGGTCAGCTCCTCCCTTGGGACCTGCCCTCCAGCAAGGACGGTCACCTGCTGTCCTTGAACACACAGGTCAGCTCCTCCCTAGGCACCGCCCTCCAGCAAGGACGGTCACCTGCTGTCCTTGAACACACAGGTCAGCTCCTCCCTTGGGACCTGCCTTCCAGCAAGGACGGTCACCTGCTGTCCTTGAACACACCAGGTCAGCTCCTCCCTAGGCACTGCCCTCCAGCAAGGACGGTCACCTGCTGTCCTTGAACACACAGGTCAGCTCCTCCCTTGGGACCTGCCCTCCAGCAAGGATGGTCACCTGCTGTCCTTGAACACACAGGTCAGCTCCTCCCTTGGGACCTGCCCTCCAGCAAGGATGGTCACCTGCTGTCCTTGAACACACAGGTCAGCTCCTCCCTTGGGACCTGCCCTCCAGCAAGGATGGTCACCTGCTGTCCTTGAACACACAGGTCAGCTCCTCCCTTGGGAACTGCCATCCAGCAAGGACGGTCACCTGCTGTCCTTGAACACACAGGTCAGCTCCTCCCTAGGCACCGCCCTCCAGCAAGGACAGTCACCTGCTGTCCTTGAACACACAGGTCAGCTCCTCCCTTGGGACCTGCCCTCCAGCAAGGACGGTCACCTGCTGTCCTTGAACACACAGGTCAGCTCCTCCCTAGGCACCGCCCTCCAGCAAGGACGGTCACCTGCTGTCCTTGAACACACAGGTCAGCTCCTCCCTTGGGACCTGCCCTCCAACAAGGATGGTCACCTGCTGTCCTTGAACACACCAGGTCAGCTCCTCC
>NC_058412.1:1608254-1620552 GCF_002201575.2 Neomonachus schauinslandi | reverse complement strand
GTCACCTGCTGTCCTTGAACACACCAGGTCAGCTCCTCCCTAGGCACCGCCCTCCAGCAAGGACGGTCACCTGCTGTCCTTGAACACACAGGTCAGCTCCTCCCTCGGGACCCGCCCTCCAGCAAGGATGGTCACCTACTGTCCTTGAACACACCAGGTCAGTTCCTCCCTCGGGACCCGCCCTCCAGCAAGGATGGTCACCCACTGTCCTTGAACACACCAGGTCAGCTCCTCCCTTGGGACCTACTCTCCAGCAAGGACGGTCACCTGCTGTCCTTGAACACACCAGGTCAGCTCCTCCAAGCAGCTGTAAGTGCTCCTGCCTCCCAGTGTTCACGTCCTGGCATGACCTCTGTCCTGGCTGTAGGCAGGACCTGTGCTTGCGTCCACCCATGGAATGTGCCAGAGGTGCTGGGCTGTTGCTCTGTGATCCTCTCCGGCATGTAAGACTGTGTGTGTCAGCAAACTCACCTCACTGCCTTACTCTGTTATTTGCTTTGAATGACCAAGTCATCTGGAAATGGAGGGAAAAGCTGCCAGAGTGTGAGTGACAGTGGGAGGGGATTTCTCCTCAGCTGAGCTTCCAGATGAGAACATGGCCCAGCCCCCATCGGGACTGCTGCCTGAGCGAGCCTGGGCAGCAAATCCAGCTCGGCTGTGCCCAGAATCCTGAGGGCACAGAGGAAGGGGAGAGAGGAAACGTTTACCGAGTGAGTCTCCTGTGCAGGCTCTGTGCCAGGGACAGCCTCTCTTGCACTTATAGCCTGGGACACAGGCCATCATGGGGATGGACTGGCACAGGAACGTGCCTGGCACCTGCTGCTGCCTGGCCCTGTGGCCTGCTCTCCTCACCCACCCCGGGGCCTTCTGCTGTCTTTCTAGCCCAGGCTTCCCGGGACTCAGTCCGGTAGCATTTATTCCTTTGGGCCTGACTGATGTGCGTGTCCCCTTTTGTCCAGCCTGGCCCCCAATCTAACCCCGGCCAGCCTGAGCCTGCCTGCGTCCTCACACACAAGACCCGAAGGCAGCTGCCTCTTTCACACGCCCAGCTTCGTTCAATCCAAACTGTCATGGAGCCTGGCGCTATGGTCGTGGGTTCCTTCAGCAGACCTCCCACCCTTTCTCTTTAGGTAACAGAGTGCTGACCACAAACAGTTATTTGTCTATGTCTGTGAGTCACTGTGCTTATATCCTTGGTGACAGTGCCACTCTAGATGGGCTCGTGACATGAAGAGGGCTAATCACAAGTCTCTGTGGGATGGATACATGGACACCAGGAGGGGAAAAGTTCTATTTCCCACTGGGGTCTCTAAGTGTGGAAGCAGGTGCTGCTGGTGGAGGCTGTGTGTGAAGTGAAGCCAAGCAGAGGCAGGTGACATGCAGTGTGTTGACAGGAAGGGGACTCTTTCTGCGGGGTTGTGAGCCACTGTGGTAGCCTCTGGTTACAGAAATCAAGACGTCCTGCTCTTCTGGCTTACTTGGGTCTGGGTACCTGCTGCTTGCAACTGAAAGTGTTCTAGGGCATCATCGTGCCCATTTCACAGAAGAGATCAAGGCTCACCAGGGTGGCCAAAGCCATACAGCTGTTATGAACCAGGACGAGGCTTCCTCCCCTGACCCCGGAACCATGTGCTTCCCACCAGGGGGGATCCCATCCTTCCCTGTGGTCCAGTCCACGAGAAGGAGGAGGCAAACATGGAATTGCCAAGAGGAGCACGGGAATGGGACTCTGTTCTTGGACGTGCCACTGGTCTCTGACAATTACTAACTGTGGGCAGGAAGAGGAGGACCAGCAGCCTTACCGGTTGGGGTGATCTCTGTGCACTTTCCATGGAAGAAGCTCTGAAGGGATGACCCTGGGGAGGGGACTCTTACCCTTTCCTCCTCATCCCTGCTGGGGAAACAGGTCAGTGGTTATCTGGTCCTTGGAGGGTCCTGGGGGCACTCACAAGATGACAAGCCAGAGATGAAATGGGAGGACAGCTTACCTGAAGAAAGGTGAATGAGGTCTTCTGGAACCGTGGCCTCTGATCCAACCCTGCACTTTGGGAAGCCGAGGTGCCATTCTGGTCAGAAAGTATTGGCAGCTCGCATGCACGGTCAGCGTGGACTGGACCCTCAGTGCTCAGGTTACCTGCCCTGCTCTCCGCCTCAGGGATTTGAAGGTGGCTTCAGTTAGAATGGGGGGCCTGTTCTGGGCGCTTCCCCCCAGCTCTGAGGGTCTGTGGTCCAAGCTGCTTTGGCTGCTTTGGTATTTAGGGTTACACAGTGTCATAAACCCATGTCCCTCCAGCAGCCTGCATTGACTAACAGTCATCCAGCACCGCTTTTTGTAACTGTTCTTTTAAAGATTTTATTTATTTATGTGACAGAGAGAGAGCACGCACAAGCAGGGGGAGGGGCAGAGGCAGAGGGAGAAGCAGACTTCCCGCTGAGCGGAGAGCCCGACGCAGGACTAGATCCCAGGACCCTGGGATCATGACCTGAGCCAAAGGCAGACGCTTAACCAACTAAGCCACCCAGGCGCCCCTCTTTTTATAACTTTTTACTTTGAAATTAGTTTGGTATTCACAAGACATTGTAAAAATAAGGCAGAGAGTTCCTGTGTGCCCTGCACCCAGTTTTGCCCACGATAATCTCTAACCACAGTCCTTTGTCAAGAGCAGGAAATTGATGCTAGCACAGGATGATTAACTCAGGCACGGGAGTTGCCAGCAAGGACTTTCAATCACTTTTATGTGGAAATATATTCCTTCACCGTTCTCCTAGGTCAGTGTTTGCCAAAGTGCGGGAACGTGCCCTGGCCTTCAACAGCATG
Source organism: Neomonachus schauinslandi (assembly GCF_002201575.2). Lineage (NCBI taxonomy): Eukaryota > Metazoa > Chordata > Mammalia > Carnivora > Phocidae > Neomonachus > Neomonachus schauinslandi. The sequence continues at coordinate 1,617,734 of NC_058412.1, read as the reverse complement.
ATCTCAGGTGCTGAGAGACGTGCGCTTGGAATGATACTGAGCCCGACAGCAGAGAGGAAAGGCTTCGGAGTGCTTTCCAGGCCATCTGCCTGGGTGAAGAGAAGTCTCGCCTGGCGTCTGCTCTGTCTTGAGCAGCCCTCTGACACCCGCCATTTCCCTGCTTCAACCAAAGACGGCCTTGCTGGCTTCTGGCTCAGGCCTTGGGAACAGGACTCTGGCTGGAACTGGCAATTCTGTTCTGGTTTATCACATTTATTTTTTATAGGGCAAGAGACACCAGTTTTGTATTTATGATAATGATGTAAAGCTTCTTTTTCATACACGAGTTTTAACTTGAAAGGGAGTTGATTTAATGCAGACGTACTAACTGACTAATAGCCCTGCAGGCCCTGAGCCAGGCAAGAAAGGGAAGGGGCTGCGCTCAGCTGACATTTGGGGTACTTTGCCCGAGTTTGGACATGCGTCTGTTCCTCTGCTCCTTTTGTTGAGCAGATACAGATGCTGTGCCTGGAGGGGTGAGTCAGGAAGGTGGGCGGACCCTGAATGTGCAGGTCCTCTTTTAGGGACCAAGGACCCATGCGTCATGCTAGGAACGCTCTCAGCCCCTTCACCACCTTCCCGGGCAGCCCATGTCCAGACACCATACAGGGTTGTGAAGACCAGGAGCCCTGCCCTCCCCCAACTCGGGACAAACCCCCAGCATCAGCGTTCCCCTTGGGAGCATGTAGCCTGCAGGCAGGATGGAGCAGGTGGGGGGGTTCAGTCTAGGATGGAGTCCTGAGAGCATCGAACTCCTTGGAAGGCTCAGCCCTGCCCAGGCAAGCCTGCTGTTGGCAAAGGGCTAATGCTTTTGAAAATGTTGAGACTCTCCAGAACCTCTGGGCCTGAAGAGGGGCTCCTCCCTGGGGAGGGCCAGCACTTCCGCCCTGGGTGCAGGTAATGCAGAGACCCTGTCCCCCAGACAACACGTGCCCAGGGTTTGCCCCATGGCACCTCCCGGCCCCCGACCAGCACTAGACCAGGTACCACTTGAACAACAACACAGCCCAGGTGGGGTCACAGGGGCTGTTAGGGAGGACAGGGAGCTGCCGTGCCTAGCCGGCAGTAAGTGCAGACTGAGGAGAGCCAGGCTCTGGGCCACGAAGAGGTCTGGTCGAGGAGGTGGGGGAGTGTGGAGTAGAGGGGAGTGCCCTGGCCAGCACCCCCCACGAGATCACGGGGGGTGCCCTGTAAGGACCTGGGAGGGGTGCGGATGCTGCCTGGATGGCCCCTCACCACGGGGGACAGAAGCACGCAGCTGGAGGAGGACAGAGGAAGAGGAGGGGAGGAAATGGTGCAGAGGGGTGGACGTGCTGGAGAGGACGTTCCACGCGAGGCCGGAACCCCAGGGAGCTGTGGTCGGAGGAGGCCTGGAGTCACAGCTGTCAGCACCGCAAGGAGGTTCTCACTGCCCTGAGCACATGCTCCGTGTGAACCTCCTCCAGGGGCCAGGGAAGGCGTGGGACGGGCCACTATGGGGGCCGGACGTCAGAGGACACCGTATCCCAGCGAGCGGCCAGGTGGGACAGGCAGCCTGGGAGCCTCACCCCCTGGGCATTGATGGACATGATCGTAAGAACATGGTGTCCTCGGGGGCAAAATAGGCGTGTGGCTGGTAGGGCCCACAAATTGCCCTCCAGAGCCCTACAAAATCACGAGACATAATAAAACGATACTTTTTAAGTCACAAAGTTTGGGGGTGATTTGTTACACAGCAGCAGACAACGTGGGCCAATGAGTTAGTTCTGCCAGAGGGAAGGAGGCCCCAGGGGCCGGCTGTCGGCCCCGCTCCCTCGAGCAGAGCTCAGGCCCCTTCAGAGAGTGATGGGGGCTTGCAGGCTGCAGGCGAGTCCCCGCGGGGAGGCGCGAGGGCACCTCGGTCACCCTGCTGCCCCGCCTGCCTCCACGGCCTCTGTTGCTGGACTCGGGGGACTCTCACCCATCACCACCCGGCTTGGTGCTTGTGCATGGCAGGTACGCATGCTGTGGGGACATGAGGACAACAGCGACCCGAGGCTGCTCGTGTGGAAGGAGCAGCTGTGAGCCACGCCGAGGGAGAGGCGGACGCCGAGCATCAGGACGCGGGTTCACCCCGGAGAGTCCCAGAGAGGGAACGGGGACAGCAACAGAGAAGGGGCAGGGACGAGACGGTGGGGGTGGAGGGCACCTGGGGGGAGCACAGGGGGGCTCGGGGAGGGTCGGGGGCAGTAACCAGGGACGAGGAGAGGGGGGAGAAGGAGGTGTTACGGTGAAATGATACGGAGAACCATGTTTCTAGAAAATACTGCACGGCTGCCAGTGGGAGTCAGGTCCACACGAGCGACCCCGGGGACGGGGTACGGAGGGGTCGGGGGCCTGTGGGAGGGAGTCCCCTGCAGCAGGCATGGGCTCTGAGTTGTGGAAACCTGGGGTTAAGTTCTCACCTTTGCCATGAGCGCTGAGCCAGCCTCCTTGGGTGTTGGTACCGCGCACAAGGGCGTGCCCCTGAGTTTGAGGAAAACCACGTCGTCGTTAAGGTGCTGGTGGAGGACGTGCCGCTGGTGGTCGAGGGATAGAAGGAAAAGGCTGCATTTCCCCACCAAGAAACAAAAAATAAATTCTGCTCTATTTTTTTTAAACCAATAGGCTTAATTTTAGATCCATGTTAAGCTGACAGAGAAATTGAGTCCAGAGTACAGGGAATTCCCACCTACTGCCCCACCCGCTCAGTTCGTCCCCCCATGATTAGCATCCTGAGTTAGCGTGGTGCGTTTGTGAGGACTCGAGCGATATTGATGCATTATTATTAACTACGTCCACACTTTCCCTTAGGGCACTGTGCATCCTGTGGGTTTGGACAAATGCACTATGGCATATCCTACAGACCCGTCTCGCTGCCCTCAACATCCTCCGTGCTGCATCCGTTCATCCTCCATCCCCCGGGCGCCAGTAACCACTGAGCTTCTAACTTCTCCAGAGTGTTGCCTTTTCCAGAACACCATGTGGTTGGAGTTATGCTGCATGCAGCCTTTTCAGGTTGGCTTCTTGCACTTGACAATTGTATGGAAGTTTCCTCTATGTCCTTTCCTCGCTCTGGGTAATTTTATTAGTAAGTATCTTACCACGTCCTCATTTCTTAGAAGCTGTCAACCCGTCACTGTGTTTGGGCAGCTCTGCACCAGCCCTATTCCAGGGAGCTAATAGGAATGGGGCTCCGCCCCTCATCCCGAACCCTCCCACCTGCCCTGTGGTCTCCTACCCACAACCTCCCGCCCCTCCCATCCTGCACCCACGTCCCGGCTGTTTCCATCTGCCGGCTCTGGGCACCGTCATGTGACCTGCGTCCCATGCTCCTGCCCTGCTGCCCTCAGAGTAATCAGCCGGTGCCCTGACGCCCAGTTGCAGCCCGCCTGCTGCACCCGCTCCTTGAATGTGCAGCCCAGACCCTGAGCCATCAAAAAGTACCTGGGAGGACCTAGTTCTGTGCACGGCATGAAAGAAAAATCCAGAAGACTCCCTGTTTTTATGGTGACATTTTCCAGGTAAGCAGGGCGAGTCGGTGCATGCTTTTCCCTCAGATGAGTCCTTGCTTCTCCATCTCTGGGCTTCTGCTCTTCCCTTGTCTTCCTGCACACTTACCTCCTCGGCCGCGTCACCAAGTCAGTCTGCAGCCTCCTGGAGACCTCGCTCGCACCCTCTCTTGCAGACGTGCGGGGGCTCGCCCCTGGTGTTAGTTTGAATCTCTGAGCCTGTTTCCTCTTAACTAATATTAAATAGGTGACATAACCTGTGTCTTCCCGTGATGTTTGCTTGGGATTATGTCCGTGCAGCTTTGCCTGGGACGCCGGACAAGCATCTCTTCCCTTCTTATTCCTTACTGAATGAGGCAAACTTAGCTGATCACACGAGCATCTAAATTGATTTGGGAACTCAGGCCGCGTGAAGTGTGGCTAAGCGTTCGATGTCCACCCAGGGCACACCGCCCAACACACACACACACACACACACACATACACAAATACAAGGGCAAACAGACATGGAAACACAAACACACACACAAACACATAAATACAAAAGCACACAAAACCCACAGTAACACATACGCACACAAGCACACTCACTAGTACAGAAACGACGTGTCACAAGCCTGTTCTGTTTCCAAGAGGCAGAACAGAGCCAGCCCCGTGGAGCTTCGGGACCAGGAATCCCTAAACTCAAAGACTTTCAGCAGGAAAGGACCCTGCAGCTGTCCTGACTGGTTCCCAAGGGGCAGGACCAGAGGCCCAAGTGTGGGGTAACTTCTAGGCCCTGAGCTTGGCCATGGGGCCCCTGGACTCTCTGGCAGTCAGATCCCGGGTCTCAACCCAGGGCTCTTGCCCGCCGGTCATGGCCTTGCTGAAACTGTGCTGAGCTGGGGACGGGGATGGGTCACCCAGCCGGATCCTTAGTGGAGCTCCAAGGGCTCTAGAGTCTTGGGTCCTGTGAATGCCCCACCCTGAACCAAACCAGCAAGCCGGGGGACACTTGCTTCTACCAAGAGCCCATGTGCCAGGGACAGGGAGCCCCGTTCCCTCCCCATCACAGCCTTCTGAGGGTGGTGGTGTCCCCACTTCCCAGGTAGAGAGACCCGGCCCTCCAGAGAGCTTAGCAGATGAAACTGGGGGATACGGCAGGGTTTTGCCCTAAGGGCTGGCACCGTGCATGCCCTCCAGAGTGGCACCTCGGGCCGCTGGGACGCAGCTCTGAGCCCTCAGCCGCCCCCAGCTGATGGCACACCACTCTCCCGGAGTCTCCCCACAGCTTGGGTGCTCACAGCTGGGCGTGGGGCCTCCTGAGTCATGGTCTGGCAGCTGGGCTTCGTCCGTCCTGCACGCTCCTGGCCTGGCCCCGAGCTCCAGCCCCTCGAGCCAGGGTAGAACTGGCTGTTCTTGGATGACTCACCTGAAGGAGAGAGATTTGCCTATGGCAAAGCAGACCTGGCGTTTGTAAACCTCGGCTAACCGGGCTGTTTCCTCACACAGGGGTTTTCGCTGGAGCGGCTTTGTGCTGTCATCCAGGGGCAGAGGCCGGGCAGGTCACCGAGCCACACGGAAGGCGGGACGCTGCAGTCGGGGGTCCCGGGGAGGGTAGCACGGTGAGAAAAGCAATAGCACCTGCCATCACCAGGGGCTGCCTGCAGGCGGGGGTGTCCCACTGGCCCCGGCTGCCTCCAGGACAAGCATGGACCGAGGCCCCATCGGGGCAGGCGGGGCCTTTGCTTACTGCTCCAGCTGCTTCCCCAGGGATCACCCTCCTCCTGAGATGCAGTATGCCTGCCCAGGATGCCCGGGGAAACCCAGTGTCCCCTGTAGAAAGCCCCGGGTCCTCTCACACACCCCCGCTCTGACACCCTGAAAGGGGTCTCCTCTGGGTTAACTTAATGAGGTTGAATAAATACTCACGTTCAGCGTGAAACAACTGGGTGTTTATTGCGTATCTTGTCCTGTGAAGACCTTTCCAGGTGCCTGGGTCATACGTTCTGATTTATCCCTCATAACATCTTTGATACCAGCACGCCTGTCCCTGTTTGAGGATGAGGAAGGTGTAGTTTTGAGAGGTTTGGTGATTTGCCAAATTTCAAAGTTAGTGAAAGACAGAGTCATAATTTAAAAAACAAGGTTTGTTTTACTGAAAAATCTTAAGCAATGCCTGGTCGGCTTATTTATTCGTGGATTCTTCCAAGAAGTCAGTGTTACGTACATGCAGCCTGCACGTGTTTGCTGGGGCCTTTTTCCCCAGGAAGACCTGCACACTGGCCCTGCCTTGTGGGTACGGCAACGGGACCCCGCAGGTCTGGAGAGGATCGGGTGTGAAGACCACGTGGACAAGAGCCACCCTGGTAATAACAGGAGGGCTCCCCCCTTGACTGGTCATCTTACCCACTGTCACAGAGCCCCCTTAGCAAGGCCCCAGAAGTGTGCACCTACGAGGGCTCAGCTCCTTGGAGAAATGGCTGATTCTAGGACTGAGGCAAGAAATAGATGAGATGGGTCAGAAAGCAAAGCAGCAACACTCAGAAACAACACTGAAAACAAAACCTGACAGTTACGTGGGTGCGTCAGAGGGGCTAAGCGAAAGAACGCCACCGTCAGAGCTGGGACCGTTGGAGCGACCAAATAACAACGTGGTGTTGGATTGTAACCCACAGCGTGAGATATCTGCCCGCCAGCTCATAAGGATGTAAATGATGGGATAGGTCAGCAAGTGGAGGAGAACAGACAGATGTCTCATCCAGTTGACGTGGACATTCTGCTGCAGAGGGGGGCAGCAGGACGCCAGCCCCGCAGTGCGTGCTCGGCACGGCGGCAGACTCCCTTCCGAAGAGGATGGGGACTTCACAGTGGACACAGCTGACAAGCACACCTCGGCCGGGTGGCCAAAGTCAACCCAGCAGTGTCGAGTCATGCTGACCCTGGGTGCCCTGGACATGACGTGAGGGACGTGCCACTTTCCCCGTCTAATCATGAGAAAAGCGTCAGACAAATTCCAAAGGAGGGAAAGTCTACAAAATGCCCGACCAGTACTCTTCAAAGCTGTTAAGACTGACAGAAACAAGGAGATGCTGAGAGATGGCCACAGTCCACGGAGCCTGAGGAGATCCGACACATGGGATATGGAATCGAGATGGGGACCTAGAGCAAGACGTTAATTAAAAACTAAGGAAATAGGGGTGCCTGGGTGGCTCAGTCGTTAAGCGTCTGCCTTCGGCTCAGGTCATGATCCCAGGGTCCTGGGATCGAGCCCCGCATCGGGCTCCCTGCTCCGCGGGAAGCCTGCTTCTCCCTCTCCCACTCCCCCTGCTTGTATTCCCTCTCTTGCTGTCTTGCTGTCAAATAAATAAATAAAATCTTAAAAAAAAAAAGACAACTAAGGAAATAGGAGTTAATAATATATTGCACAGTAGACCGTATAAATATTGGTTCATTAACTGGGCCAGATGTCCCACACTAACGTGAGAGGTTAGGATCACGGCAGACCGCGCAGGGAGGGGTTGGCTAGAAGGGAGCTCTCACGGCCATGCTCACGACTGTTCTGAAAATCTGACACTATTTTACAATAAGAAGTTTACTGAAACAAAAACAAATAAACCTACATGGGGAATTTAAAATAGCCCGGCTTCCACTTGGACAATTACGTCAGATAGATGATAGATAGATGATAGATAGATAGATGAACCCATCAATGCCCAGCTATCAGCATGTGGCAGGAGTCCATGACCAGAAGTCCTCAGCATTTTTCTTAGTAGAATCTATTTTTGCTTTTTTAAAATTCTTACGATTTGGGGGCCATCAGAGGAATAGGACCCACGATATACTCAAGTAAGGGGAAATGTGTAAGACGTGCAGTCAGATGGTGCAGAGGAACGTGTCCGCAGAGCAGGCTGGGAGCCTAGCGGTGTGGACGCTGCCCATGGGGCATGCGAGCACTGGTCGAAGTGGGGAGATGTCACTCCCCACTGGAAATTCCCAAGTGCCCTGGGGAGCCGTAGACGCCGGGAGACAGAGCAATCATGTGGTCCAAAGAGAAGGTTCTGGGGTCGTCTGAGCAAGGTCCCTGGCCCTGCGCTTACTCCACCCACGGGGTCAGCATCTTGCAGTGGCTTCTGAGACCGAAGAACTTGAGGAAAACCACCTGCAACCCTGAGTTTGCATCTATGGGCTTTTCTCTGGACCAGGAGCAGTTTCGGCCACAAGCTGCAGCTCTCAGCCCTGGAATCCAACCACCGGAACTTTCCAGACATCAGGCAAGAGCTCCAGTCCCGTCGGAAGAGCCACAGGCCCCATGGTGGCATGCTGTTTGTGCCCACCTGCTGCTCTCCAGTCCACGGGGCCAGAGTGTGCACACCCCACCCCCCGCCGCCATCCTGAACCGTGCATCTGCAGTCCCAGGGCTGTAACCAGGGCTCCTTGACCACTGCAGTGTCGTGAGCCCATTTAGGGAACTGCGAGGTCAGCCCGTGATGCACCAAGATTTCTTTAGAGACACTGGCCCCGGAGGAGGACAAAGACTTTCCATCCATGTGAGGTTCCCATCCCCCTTTGTTCCCTGTCTTCACCCAGAAAATCTGGAGGTGAGAGGATTTCAGCCTGAGTTCTCCTGGGTTCCTCTCAAGTGTCTCCGCTGGGCCCCGGGCTGCTCCCCACCCTTGCGGAAGCGGTAGTCCCTCCGTGGCCTGAAGGTTGAGTCTGAGTTAATGAGAGTTAACCTGGGGGAAGGGCTGGGGGTTCGGGTGCGTGTAGGAAAGAGGCACGCACAACAATGGGTACTAAGGCTCTGAGTGGGAAGGAGAGGGGAGAAAGAAGGTGGGCGGAAGGCAGAGAAGGAGGGGAGCAGGTGCGGGTGTTGAGTGCTGACGGCAGACATGATCTGGTTCCCGCCCTTCCCTGTAACCACAGGACTCTTGCTTTGACTTTGTATCTTTCCCCATGCGCCCCATGCCCCTGAATCTGGACTGGCCTTGCTTTACCCTTTAGAACGTGCTGCACGTGACAATAAGCCGTTCTGAGCCTACGTCTCAAGAGGACTATGGGCTTTCCCCTATCTGTGTCTCATCTCTCATTTGTCTCTCTGTCCTACTCCATTCCACCACAGCTCTGAGATCAACTCCATGCAGAGGTCCAGTTATACAAACTAGAGCCATCCTAGACCAGCCACCCCCCACCTGACCCCCCTGCTGACACAGATTCATGCGTGAGCCCAGCCGAGATCGGCCGAGTCCAGGGCCCATGAGAAGAACCACCCAGTCTGCTCATAGACTCAATAAGAAATAAGAAGTAGCTATAATTTTAAAGCACTCGATTTTGTAGTGGTTTATTAGGCTGCAGTAGCCATTTCATCCACACAAAGAAGTTGGGACAGTGAGCTTGTAGTTCACAGCAATAATTTTGTATTTTACCCTAAGGGCAAAGGGAAGCCAGTGAAGGATTATATGCAAGGAAGTGATATGATCAAATTAGCATTCTAGAAAGATAATTTTCTGAGCAGTTAGAGAAGAGCAGCTGAACAGAGCATCTCATTCTTTACAAATAACATCATCGGTGAGTCTCCAGGAAACAATGTCTTACCTTTTGTCCCTGTCAGCTGCTAAGGTGTTCATTAGCCAAATTTGATCAATTTCTCTAGGTTTTAGATCCTTGAGCTTTTAGGATGCTCTGTATCAGAGGCTAAAACTGAGGTCTGAGATTCCATGAAATGAATTAATATTCACTAATCCATTCAATGTAAAACATCATCCACCCACCCACCATCTATCTATTCACCCATCTATTCATCCTTCCTTTATTCTTTCCTTCCTGCCATCCACCCATCCATCCATCCATCCATCCATCCATCTTCCATTGACCAATCTTTCCTTCCTTCCCTCCTTCTCTCCCTCCCTTCCTTCCTTCCTTCCTTCCTTCCTTCCTTCCTTCCTTCCTTCCT
>NC_058412.1:1597457-1608244 GCF_002201575.2 Neomonachus schauinslandi | reverse complement strand
TTCCTTCCTTCCTTCCTTCCTTCCTTCCTTCCTTCCTTCCTTCCTTCTTTCCTTCCTTCCTTCCTTCTTTCCTTCCTTCCTTCCATCTACTCATTCACCTACTTAACCATTTACCCATCCACCAATCCTTCCTTCCTTCCATCCCTCCATCCCTCCATCCATCTATCCATCCAAAGGTCCCCCCATCCACCCACTCACTCACCCATTTCTCCTTTCACCGAGGAGGATCCTTTTATGTGTCTAGCTAAGTGCAATTCCTACATTTTTCTCTATTTTTTAATTTCAATTCAATTAACCAACATATAGTACATCATTAGTTTCAGATGTAGTGTTCAAAAATTTATCAGTTGCATATAACACCCAGTGCTCATCACATCACATGCTCTCCTTAATGTCCATCCCCCAGTTACCTACATTGTTCTTTAGACTTCACAGCCCTTAGCTCCTCAGAGACATTTTCTAGACACTCTGTAACTACTTTGTTGTCATTTCCCCTCTCTAGTTTTATTTCCAATAAAAGGGAAACATTATTTGTTTATTTTCCTTTAAAGAACCTCCTTTTTCTTTGTCTTCCAGCTAACACCCCGTTTAGTGCAGTTCCCTTGAAAGAGCAGTCTACGTTTGTTACCTCCCATTTCTCCCATCCCCTACATCATGAGGAAAATGATTTTGGTCTATTTTGAATCCTAGATCAGTAGTTATACATGTTAACTATTCAGTAAATATTTATTGAATGAATAAATATCAGCGGATATGTGTACATTGCTGAGCATTTACTGTGTAACAAAATCAAATTTACCAATATACCTGAGAATACTGTCACCAATGCTTGAAGAGGGCAGGGTTCACATGGCCATGTGGGGACAGAGAACCCCCAACACCTGTGATGCTGGAAAGTATGCCTGGATGTTACTGCAGGAGCTGAGCTCAGAGTCCTACCACTCCTTCTTTCATTTTTCAGAGCAGATAGAGAGGTCCAGGAGAAGTGATCTCATCTTTACTTGGCACCCACTTTGTGCCAAGGACTGTTTTAGACATTTGAAAGATCCAGGCTTGTTATGTGGGCACTGCTCCTAATCAGGGCATGAGGAAGTTGGTGACTTCTCCATCCTCAGATTCCTCACCTACAGGATGAGAGCTCGGGGCAGTTCTGCTCTATCTGGTCCTAACCCACCACTGGGGCCCTGGGACCATATCCGGTCTCCCACTGGCCTCTTGGCTCCCTGCTCTTCTCTGAGGTTCCTCCATGTGCCTTATCCTGACCTGTCAGCATCTATGCAGATTGGTTTTTAAAATGCAAGTTGTTGGGAGCTCCAAGCCCCCAACCCAGGCTAGAACCACACTGAATATTTAATTGCTTCTCAGGTGGCTCCTGCGGAGCCCTGTCCAGGTCAAGGTCAGTTCTAAGACTGCTGGGTTCTTTAATAATCACTGTCTTTACAGTCTTCTACAAGGTTCAAAAGGAGGCTCAATTTTTGTCCCATTAATATTAATCCGTTTGCTGTGGGGGCTTGTTCTGATGACATATTTTCTTGTTAAATATTCATCGCCAGAACAAGCAGTGCACTGCAAACTAACTATTACTGGGGAGAATTGGAGCAAATCACCATTAGTTGCTATTGACAATCGTCCTCGATGTGTCTCCCTGCCCTTTGAGAGACAGCCTCCCTGCCAGAGCATGCTTGTCCTTGTCCTCCTCAATTGTCCTTGACTTCCCCTTGGATGTGCCAAAGGCCAGTGGACCTGGACATTGCTCTGAATTGAGTGCAGGCTGCATAATTCCCTGCAATTGCGGATTCGTCACCTCCTCTTGTCCACATCTTTCTGTTGGCTTTGCTAATAATGGACTGTTCAGTTGGAAGGGGTTTTATAGCTCAAACCTTCATTTTACAGATGAGAAAGTGAGATTGAGAGGTGTGGGGGGAGTTTACCAAAGTCACCTATTAACTAGGGTAGGGCTGGGAGAACTTCCAACTCATAGGAGGCTACTTATTCATAAAATCAAAACCAGTAATCTACATCCTGTAGATAGTTCGTCATCCCATGATGTCTGGATCCCCACAACGATGTTTAGAGTCAATCTGCTCATCAAAATCATTTCAGGCAGCACTCAACCAGCAGGGCTGGACCGACCACCTCCAGGATTTCCAGCACTGATGTGAGCCTCTCACACAACAACAGAAGGAGCAGAGAGCACAGGTGTTAACAGAGGTGCAAAGCTATTCACCAACCTCTCTCTTAGCCTGGAGATCCTGCCCACTGCTATTCTTAGTTTTGGTCTAAAACCTCCAATTAGGTCATTTAAAAAAATTTTTTTTTTTAAGATTTTATTTATTTATTTGCGAGAGAGAGAATGAGAGACAGAGAGCACGAGAGGGAGGAGGGTCAGAGGGAGAAGCAGACTCCCCGCTGAGCAGGGAGCCCGACGTGGGACTCGATCCCGGGACTCCAGGATCATGACCTGAGCCGAAGGCAGTCGCTTAACCAACTGAGCCACCCAGGCGCCCTCCAATTTGGTCATTTTCATTTCAATCTACTTGTCAATTCCTTTGTCCGAAATGGATGTAAAGGGGCCTGTGGGGCCAGTGGGCTTGAGGTGTGCAGAGGGAGCTCAGCCCCGACCACGTGTCTACACCTGGGTCTCTCCCTCTCGCTGGGACTACATGAATCCGTGCATCCTGGGATCGCAGGAGCTGAGGTTTGCTCTGGGACCACCAGTGGGTTACCTTCAAGCATCTTCGCGGCTCCTTCTGTTGATGTCATTGTAAGAGGTCAACAACCCCCGTGGCCAGAAGAAAAAAAAAAGTGTTAAGTTTGAGTTGGTTCTCAAGGACTTTTTCTCATGGCTCAAGTTCTGTTTTCTCCAGGATTATGAGTGGCTATCCTGGAAGTTTTTTCAAGGAGCTTCTGGGGTTAGCTGACCATTGTGGTAGAATGCTGTCTTGATCTGATATCTGTTAACTGAGGATATTATATTTTGCTATTTTATTTATAAAGATGGGCCCTATGTGTGGGGTCTGGGATGGCTGTCCATGGGCTAGGGTGGTGGGACTTCAAATACCCATGCTGAGCACCATCAATGTGGTGGTCTTTGCTTCTTCCAAGCCTCCCCCTGTCACTGCACATGGGCCGGGCAGAGTTCAGGCATCTGCACACGTTCTCTGTTCCCTCGATTGTTGGCCCAGATGCAAGTGGAAAAACATGCCCAGTGATGGGGCATGTTCAGGTTGACCAGATTTCAGCTGTGACCTTATGTCTCCAGCCTCTCACTTCGCTGGAGCTTTCCTCCTCAATCAGATCAGGCTACTTGCCGGAGTCCTCCTCCTGATTGGGCATTTAACACTCAAGAGATAGTGACTCCCTTGAACCGCCCAGGGCCTGGCTCAGTGGCTCTGCTCTCTGATTATTACAAATTACAGCGACAGCAGCTTTGTTGAGCATTTACAATGTTGCAGGCGTTTCCAAGATGATAGTGTAGCAGGGAATTATTTCCCCAACTTAACCGTGATGGTCTTTGTCTTAAATGGTAGTAAAATACACCAACATAAAATTTACCATCTTAAGCATTTGTAAGTGTACAGTTCAGTAGTGTTTAAGTCCATTTGCATTGCTGTGTAGCCAATCTCCAGAACATTTTCGTCTTGCAAAAATGAAACTGTGCCCACTAAGCAACAACCTCCCATCTGCACCCCCAGCCCCTGGCAACCACTACTCTATTTCTGCTTTTATGAATCTGACTGCTCTTAAGTAGCGTGTATGATGAAATCAGAGGTTCTCATCTTTTTGTGACCAATTTATGTCACGTAGCACAATGTCCTCGAGGTTCATCCGTATTGCAGCATGCCCTAGAATTTCCCTCCATTTGATGGCTGAATACTGTTGCACTTTGTATATATACACCACATTTTGTGTATCCAATCGCCTGTTCATGGAAACTCGGGCTGCTCCTTCACCTTGGCCACTGTGATGAACGTGGCCCTGCACATATCTCTTTGAGTCTTATTTTCAATTATTTTGGGATATATACCCAGAAGTGGAATTCCTGGATCATGTGATGATTCTACTTTTAAGTTTTTGATGAATTTCTATACTGTTTCCACAGTGGCTGGACTATTTTATATTTCTACCAACAGAGCACAAGGATATTAATTTCTCCACATCTTCACCAATTTCTTCATATCCTCACCAACCCTTGTTATTTTGACTGATTGATTTTTTTATAGTAGCTGTTCTAATGAATGTAAAGTGCATTCAAGGATCTTTCTCCAAGTGGGTGTGTTGAGACCAGCTCACTCTAGGCAGGAACAGGGATCAGTATGGGAACAGATTTGTAGGTGAAACACTGGCCATCCCTATACCTGATCCTCATGGTGTGAAAACTCAGTTCTTATCCCACAAAATGTTTTGGAGGCTGATGGGAGGGACAAAGGGGAGGCCAGAGAAGTTTGGCTCTGCTCCACTCATTTATATCATTTAAGTAACTTACTAGTCCTTGGAATATAAGCTGATGCCTATAATTTCCCCCCCTAGTACCACACTGCCCATCTGTATGATATTTATTTTATTATTTTTTGTATGATTTTTAAAGCAGATATGATATGTATTTAACATACTTTGATCAGTGCCTCCATGAGTGTAGCCTTTCAGAAACAAAGGACCTGCTTCTCTGTTAGGACGGGGATTGCAGAATGCTTCTGAATAATGACTCTGCCCTGGGCATATATAAAACCCTAGAGAGGTGGTCTACAGACATCTGCTTCTGGTGGGCTTGGCGTGACACCACTGAGAACCCAGTGACACCAGAGCTCTTGGGGGCAGATGGAGGATGAGGAGGACGTCTCAGTGGTGGAGGTGGTACTGTTGAGCCTCATGGGACCTGTGGTATGTTGATGAGCTGTCTTGGGCATGTGTGACATGGGGACAGTGACGGGGACCACCAAGGTGGAAGCATATAGCTGCTCTGTCAGAAACGAGGTCCTGTGGAGAGCATCTCAGCACACAGCTCACTCTTAGTTTGCATGTTTTAGAAAAGGCACAGAACTGGGTAGGGGTCCTTCAACTCTTAACCCAGCTCTGACATCACCCAGTTGTGTGACCTTGGACAAGTGACTCGACTGTGAATCCTACGAAATGGAGGTAGCAGCTCACGCCCCAGGTAGCTCTAAGGAGTGACCCGAGACGGTACCTGAGCAGGATGTAATCCTGTGTAATCACCTGGGCACAGCGCCTGGCACCCAAGCGGATGATGAGCCTTGGTCACCACCATTCTCCCAGTCTACGCCTTTCCGTTCATGTGTCCTGACCTTACATCCAACACAACAGGTGCGACCCAACCCCTCGGGGTCTCAGTTTTATTCCGTGTGCAATCCTGGGCTAAGGGATGGTCTGTAAGGACACTTCTAACCGTCATACTTGGTTTGATTTTATGAAAATTTATTTACCAAGCTATCTGAATTAAATGAAATTTTGCAATTAGCATCTTATTGTCACTGTAATGAAGGAATTGGGGATTTTGTTTTCCTTTTATTATTTTTTATGTGTCATTGTACACTGTAACGAATTTGCTGTTTACTCTCAGGTGACGAGGCACAGTGATGAGCTAATGACATTTTGTAGCCGTGAATCAGCTGACCTCACAATATATGACGATGGCGCCCCTGTGTCTCACTGAGGGAGTGGCTGTCGAGATGCCACGTTAGTTATGCGCGCGTCTACAGGACAGTGGTGTGGGCGGTGGGCAGAGAAGATGGGGAGAGGGCCTGTCCCCCGCCCATCTGTACTTATGGGCACATGCGTCATCTGCTGTCAGAGCGGACATGATGGCCGTACTTACTTGTACAAATGTGACTCTTACCCTTGCAAAGCAAATTACACCATAGAAAATATATCTCAGTTGATTCACACATAAACTTAGGAAGTCGTAGACACAGGAACACTGTGTGTGTTTTTACAAGTG
This sequence comes from Neomonachus schauinslandi, assembly GCF_002201575.2. Classification (NCBI taxonomy): domain Eukaryota; kingdom Metazoa; phylum Chordata; class Mammalia; order Carnivora; family Phocidae; genus Neomonachus; species Neomonachus schauinslandi. The sequence goes on along the minus strand of NC_058412.1, from coordinate 1,602,288 downwards.
AGGCAACTGAGGCTCAGAAACATCAGATCTTGCTCACGACCATGGAGCTATCGTCTGGCAGAACCAGGGCTCAGACCCAAGTCCTTGGACCTTGCACTGGATTCTTTCCATGCCCAGAGGAGGGTTCTGAAGCCAGGGAAGCAACAGGAAGCTGCCCTTCATCTCCCCCAGGCCACGTTGGCCAACTTGTCCACATACGTGGACTTCCCTGTAACACGTGGACACCTCGCCTTACTTTAATCACCTTCTGTGGTCGCTAAGCTTGGCTGAAGGTTCCCTGCTATCATACTGGAGTGAGTGGCTCCTCGCTCGGCACCTCCGCTGTCCCGGGCATCACAGACGCCGTACTGAGTCCCTGGGACTCGGATGCTCTCCCAGCACTCGCTGGATTAGGAGAATTTGTTCCTAAACCACGGGCTCCAGGGTGCTGGCCTCCCCAGCCCCGGGCGGTGGTCCTTCCCGTTCTCACTTTCCTCTCACTTGCGGTTGTTTTCCTCGCTGCCGTCAGCCTGTCCATCCTTCCACCATGTGGAAGGATGTGATTCCGTGTAATCACCTGGTGACCAGGCGTGCAGGTGTGAACAATTGCGTGGACACTAAAGGTCAGTGGGAAGTTCACAGCACCCGAGAACCCCTCCTGGGGCTGACGGCACAGCCAAGGTCTCTGCCAACAGCTCCAGTTCCCCTCGGCTTCTACTTCAGGTCTCAGGGGTGTCTGTCACGGATGCAAGTGTTGTGTGCCATCGTCTCGAAGGTGCTGTGACCATAAGCTGGAGAAGCTGCTTGCCAGTGACGCGAGTGGCAGCAGATGGACGCACGCCATGTGGAATGGACTGTAAGGAGCGCCTCCTCCAGGAGCACGTGGGGCAAAGGTCTGGAAAAGGCTTCTCAGGATTCATGCACTTTCCACGGACACCACGTCGTTAGCTTTCTAAACACCTCTGCAAAGTGCATGATTGTCCCCGTCTTACAGAGGAAGCAGAGGAAGCACTTGGGGCTTAAAGAAAGAAGCATCCAGCCGTGCTCATGGAGCCCTGCATGGCGGCGGCAGGGCTGCCCCTGGCCCCCCGCGGAGGGGTCCCTTCACCACCCCTTCTGCCCACTCTCCCATGCCTGGAACATCCCGAGGCTGAAGAATCCAAGGTTGTTCCAAGCCTACGCATCAGGGAACGAGGCCAGCATGGAGGCGGAGGGGAGGAGGCACTGAGGAGACAGGGCTCCGTGTGGAGTGTCCTGCCTGGACAGCCCCCGCATGTCCTCCTGCTTGGACAGTAGCCTCCAGGCCCCGAAACTGCTCACAGGAAGGTGGGGGCCCAACAGTGTGACCCTCTCATCCAACAGGAGGTCTGTGGCAGTGGCTGCACGTGGGTTTGTGGGTGGAAAGTGGTGGGGTGGGGGACTCGCTCCCAGCCCACCCGTAAGGAGCAGCTCCTTCCCACAGCTTCATAGTTGGTGCCCTTGCAGGTGGGTCCCCAGGCCTGTGAGCCATCCAGGCAGAGGGAGCTGGGGGCTTTCAGCAGTAAGATGGGGGCTGCTCTGTGCCCCAGGAATTCCCAGCTCCTGAAGTTCCCCACTTCTGGGACAGGTAGGGGGGGTCTCACCATTTAGGGCTGAGACCTTGGGTGGTACATGGGGGAGGGATGGAGCAGGGCAGATGCATGTCATCCCAATCTTCCAGGAGGCCAGGAGGGGTGCCCTCCGCCAAGCTGCTGGAGAACATGGGTGTCAGGGGAACTCTTTCTTTCAAGGTCACTCAGGGAATTCTAGACCCTTGGAGGCCAAAGCTGGGGCGCCCCAGCCACCATACAGTGACCCACTCTTCAGGTAGGGACCAAGGCCCTGAGTGGGTGGCGGTGGACAATGGTGTAGAGGTGTGGCACGGTCTCAGGCCATGGGGACACCAGGACCAGGACAGACCCCTTGAGGTGGGGGGCGGGTGGGGGGAGGATCTCATAACAGGGAGGTGCCTGGTGAAGCAAGGATGAGAGGCAGGCATGACGCTGCCCGGGCGTCAAAGCAAGTGGACCTCAAGTGGGACCTTTGGGACCCAGGAGAGCTTGGCAGGTGGAGCACGCATCCCATTTATATGCCAGCTCCGTGTTCAGAGCTGCTTCTACAACCACACATTTATAATCAACACGGGCTTTGGAGAGCCAAGGCAGGCCCCGCGGAGACCCACCTGGCTGGGTGAGGCCAGCAGAATTAGGAGCAGCATAATAATTACAAACAAATGGGAGGCAGAGAATGGTCCGGATTGCTGGGGAAAGCAGCATAAATGTGTGTGTGGCCTGCGTGTCCAGTGTGTGTTGTGTAGGTGTGTCCGTGAGCGAGAATGTGCTGCGTGTGCGTGCGTGTGTTTGCGGGCTGTGAGCAGTGAGTGCCTGGGGCATCTCTCCCCAGCCGGGGGCTGTGGCTAGGCGAGCCAGTGATGGGGCGGCCTGGCTCCTAGCTGTGGCTTTATCTCAGTGCTCAAACCCAGGAAGCAGACCGGGGGCAGCGTTCAGTGCTCCTGGGCCCCCGGCGGTGGACTTTCTACGAGAGAATTCACATTCCCGCTCCCTCCTCCTCACTTACCGCTGGGGTCTGCAGGAGCAGCTCCAGGACTGCCCCCAGCCAGGACCGGGGCCTGCTGTCAGGCCGGGAGCGGGGCCCAGGGCCCGGCCTCAGGGGGCAGGGAGACGTTGTGCACTGGGGCAGGCGAGAGCAGGTTGGTGGCTCAGACACAGGCCAGGGCCCGAGGGAGGCAGGGAAGGGTGGGCCCATCCAACCCCAGAGCCACCCGACCACAGTCTGTCTGTGGGCATGAAGGCATTGGCGGTGCTAAGGAGAGACCCTGGCACGTGGATGGGGCCCCCCCTGCAGAACCCAGAGCAGGAGGGAGGAACAGACAGACGAGGTCTGGGGAGGGTAGGCCCAGCCTGGGGCCAGCGGGGTGTCCTGGGGATGAGGGCGAGAACCCCGTGGATCACAATGTCCCCAGGTTCTCCACAGCTTCTCACCTTGGAGAGGGAAATGGGGAGCGGCAGCAGAATGGAGGTTGGCTATTTTAAGGATGTGTCCCCATGTGAGCTCATTGGCTTCTCACAGTGTCCAGTGGGCCAGATGTGGGTTGTTACATTTTATAGATGACAGAGCAGAGTCTGGGAGAGGTCAAGGGACCTCCTGAGACAGCATAGCAGGTTAGGGGAAGGGCACAGGCCTGGCTCAGGGTTCGTGCTCCTGCACCAGAGAGGGGCTTGGTGAGTCCTCCCCGGGCCCACACTGTGGTCTCTAACCTCCTCTGAGGGCTGTTCTTTGCTTTTCCTTCAGTTGCACCCTTGAGGCCTTAGTTCCTGGTGGAAATGTCTTGAGGCGCCACGAGCGGGGCTCCTAGGCTCTGTGGGGCACACAGCAGGAAGGGTTCCTGCCCTGTGTTCCCCTGGAGGCAGGCATCCTGGCCCGGTGTCAGCCTGAGCCCCCCGCCCCCAGTGTGGCCCACCTCCCGTCTCTCTCTCCCTCCTCCTCTGCCTCTCCTTCCTTTACCCCCTCCCTCCCTCTCCCTCGCCCCGCCACCCTCCCTCCCTCTCTCCCGCTCTTTCTGTCTCTCAGTCTGGGAAAAATAACCATCCCAACCACAGCAGTGGTGCAGGATGAGAGCTTGCTGACTGCATCATGCTTCATGTCCCCTCAGGACAAGCACGACCGACAGGGAGCCCAGGGCCACGTGGCAGGTGTCCAGGCCCAGGAAGGGCTCTGTGGTTGTGACATCCCTTTGGAGGTGGCAGGTGGAGTGTCAGGAGAGTTTATCCTTGTCTTGTCCTGCTGACCCCCCGGACCTCTCTGTCCAGGGTGGACGCAGGACTCTGCTTCCTTTCTTCTTGGTCAAGAAGCGTCTCTTACCTGCGGCACGTGGACCCACCTGTGGGTGTGCCGCTCGAGGAAGCCACACTGACCTCCGAGTCAGATGGATCTGCGCTGGAAACCCAACCCTCCCCTTACTCCCTGCTGTTTCATCTCGGGAAGGTCATTACATCTTTGTAAGCCACAGCTCATTTCAGCTGAAGTTGATACTTATTTTCCAGGATTTTTTTCCTTGAGTAGACTAGGTCAAAGTCTCTTCGATAATGTGATTTAGAACTATTAGTCTTCCCCATAATAGACCTGCAAAATAACTCACAGGTGACAGTGGGAACTGGTTAAGAATCTCTGTGGAGCAGTGTTCTGTCTCAGGACCTTTGATGGTCTGTTCCTCCATTGAGATGTTCACCGGCTGCCCGCCCACTGCTTGCCCTGGACCATCTTGCTGGATGTCACCACAGGTGGGGACAGCAGACCTGCTTTGAGTCAAGGAAGTCTGAAAGTACAGGTGACCATTGGGACCAGGGCCTCTGGGCAGGGTGTGCACATCTTCAGGACGTTGGTAATGAATCGTGGAACTGACGCCCGTTTCTGTGAAGCTGGGATGATGGGGCTGGTATCAGCAGTGGGGGCTCAGAGTCTAAGCCGATCTGGAAGTCAGAGACGGGTCAGTGTAATGAGACATTAGCCTGAAACTTGGTGAGAAGCTCGGCGGAGACCCTCGCCTATGAGCAGACGTTTTTTTGGGGCCCAGAGCACTGATTCTTAACCCAGTTATGTAGAAACATCACCTGGGGGTCTTAACAAAATCCCAGTGTCCAAGTTGCAACCAAGAACAATGAAACGCACGTTTCTGGGGGTAAGACCCAGGTGTCAGTATTTTTAGGGTTCCCGAGGTGAGCCCATGTTGTAGCTAATGATGGGGAAGGTGCAAGGAGGGGGATGCATGGGTCCAGGTGGGGGAGGTGCAGGGGGCAAGGAGTGGGTCCAGGTG
>NC_058412.1:1590463-1597447 GCF_002201575.2 Neomonachus schauinslandi | reverse complement strand
GAGGTGCAGGGGGCAAGGAGTGAGTCCAGGTGGGGGAGGTGGAGGGGGCAGGTAGGTGGAGGTAGTGGAGGCAGGGACTGGACTAGGACAGGCAGTGGGGAGCTGGGCCCTAGCAGTCCTGCCCTGGTCAGGGAGCGCTCCCATAGGCCTTTCGCAGGCTGCACAGCATTGCTGTCCCGGCACAGGGGCTGCCTCTGGCGCTGCGGGTCTGTCACCCTGTCCCTCCTGGCTGAGTAGACCCCATGGGAAGCCTGAGGGACGGAGGCACCTGCCTTCCCTGCCATCCCTCACTGTTGGTGGCGCGCTCTTAACTCGGGCAGTGCGGAAAGACAGAGAGTGGCGTTATACACGCTCAAGCTTGACCGCTGTGTGCTTTCTTTCTCTGACGGACGTTTACTGAGCACTCCTGGGTACCGGGCCCCGTCCTCGACACCGGTGCGCAGGGATGGCCAGGCTGTCCAGAATGTCCGGATCCACCTTCTCGCAGTGACTTACTTCAACTGCACACCGCTGCCCACACCGAGGGCGCAGCTTCCAAGTGGGCTTATCTGTCCCCCGCTTAGTCTCTTTCAGGCTGTTGTTCCCCTGAAGCCAGGTGTTCCCTCTAAATGTCCCTCGCCACCTGCAGCCCGTCCCAGGGCCCGCAGGATCAAGTGCTCGGTCTCCTGTGGGAGTTCCCGAGGTGAGCCCATGTTGAGGGGACCCTCGCTGGTCTCCCCAGCGCGACCCTTCTGCTCCGTGGCTCACATCCATCCACAGTCCGTGGAAGTCACAGCCAATTGTCCCCGGTCCCATCCCTCACCTCTGGGCACTGCTCTGCCACAGCCCTGCCCGCTCCGAGCTCCCCCAGACCCTGCACTTCGGTTCCCGCTTGTACCTTCCACTCCCGGGAGGAAGGAAGTGACAGCAAGTGTCCCAGTGCTTAGTGTAGGGCACAGTCCCTGCAAACAAGTTAAAGGCCTTAACTGACCTGATAACAGCATGCGTTAGTGAATTACAACATATGATGTTTGTGTTTTTAAACAGTACACCGTTCACTTGAGAATACTGACTTCCCCAGGTCCCTCCTTCTTTTTTTTTAAATTTTATTATTATTATTTTTTAAGATTTTATTTATTTATTTGAGAGAGAGAATGAGATAGAGTGAGCATGAGAGGGGGGAGGGTCAGAGGGAGAAGCAGACCCCCTGCCGAGCAAGGAGCCCGATGTGGGACTCGATCCCAGGACTCCAGGATCATGACCTGAGCCGAAGGCCGTCGCTTAACCGACTGAGCCACCCAGGCACCCCATGATTTTATTTATTTAAGAGAGAGAGAGCATGAGAAGGGGGAGGGTCAGAGGGAGAAGCAGACTCCCCGCCGAGCAGGGAGCCCGATGCGGGACTCGATCCCGGGACTCCAGGATCATGACCTGAGCCGAAGGCAGTCGCCCAACCGACTGAGCCACCCAGGCGCCCCAGGTCCCTCCTTCTGCATCTTGAACACCAGACGGTAACGCCCCTCACTGAGTTGTTACGAGGTGTCCATCACACTTGTGAAGGCCTGGGCTCGTGCCTGCCGGTGAGGCGTCTGGTGATGGTCCCTGGAGTGCGGGTTACCTACCTCACTGCCCCCTGGAGTCAAGGCTCGTCTCCTCCTTGGTGTTCTCTGTGGGGTGGACTATGTCCACGGTGAATAGCCACAGACCTGAGCTCTCACCATGTTGCTGGCCTCAGGCCAACGTTCTGGCTTCGATGCCTGAGATTCTTTATGGGGAGAGCAGGACACCTGCTCCTTCTTCCACACACAAGCAAGGTAGGAAGAGGAGAATGTGCTTGGGAACATTGAAAATCCTCTGCAAATGTCAGCAGTCATCACTTTAATATTCTAGCCTCTTGGATAATCTTGAAATCTCTGCTTTACGTTAATGGCATCTTTGTTCTTTCTTCTGGATCATTAATAAAAATGGCAAATCCAGCCTGGTGTCCCACCAATGCGTGTGGCACTTGGGCCACTTGCATGCATGCCGGGAGCACGTCACCTGCTGTGAGCACCGTGGCCAGTCACAATTCATGATAGCGGACTTATTTGAAATAACAATTATACTCAGCTTCAGGGAATCTCTGAAAGGTTATATAACTGACCCTTTCTTAGAGCCGAAATATGTTTTATTTATTGCTATTTGTCTCATTGCTTAATGCTATTTGCGGAATGCCCCATTTACCAGCATCAGGGAGTGGCAAGACGCCGTACTTAAATAAATTTTGTAGATAACTAAAGTTTACCAGTTTGAGAAGCAAAACTTAAATATACACATACACGTACATCATTCTGAATTCTGAATTGAAATATCTCTAAAATGGATAACACACTTTCTTGTATACAGAATATGAGAAATATAATGTAACCATTTATTGATGGTCATAAATATCAACGATTCCATCCTATAAAAGAGGGATACTTTTAGGAGCCATGAGACTGTGTTGGGCTATTTTTCCCTACACTAAATGACCTCAACATCTCATGATTTCTAAGTTATCATTAGGATCTTTCTTCTCTCACGACCAGCTGTTGGCAGTTTTTGGGTGATAAGCTTATGGGTGATTTATTTTCTTTTTAAATAAAAATATATAGCATATGTGTATTTCTTCAGTGGAAAAATACTTATTGTAAATTAAATAAGTGCTAATAAAGTTACAGGTAGCCTCCTGGGAAAATTGCAAGAGGAGTAATTTTGGTGTGAAGAGTGGCAATGGGGAGGAGCACAGTCAGGAAAGGCTTCTGTAAAGAACTCACATCAGAGGATGACAAAGATGTTGAGACACCAAATCTAGGGGCAAATTCCTTCAAGAGAGGATACAGTGATTAAGGTCCAGGGTCACGTTCACCATGGGTTTCAGAGCCATGAAGATAAATCTCCAATCCTGGCTCTGCAACCCCATCTGTTTGACCTTGGATCAGACTCACCTTGTCAACTGCAGGCCGTGCTGGCTGGCTCTCCCGTGCCGGCAAGAGGGGCGTAGGGCCGGCGGGAGGCCCCGATGGTTCAGGGTCCGAGCCATTGAGACTCACTGCAGAACCCCCAAAATGCTAATTAAGGCGAGCTGGACACACGTTATCCGTGAGCTGGAATAACTGTTTTAAGTCTCAGGAACGTGACAGGTGCACTTGGTGTTGAAGACAAGAAAGCTTCTAGCTCTTTTTCTTTGGTCCTTGAGATTTCAAAATTACCGTTTTTTCATACCTTCTAACTTGGTAAATTTCATGCAGTTATCTCAATAATTTGATACGTTATAATTTAAAGGATAGTTTTGTTTCTTTAAAAGCTGTTTGCTAGCTGCCAACAGAAACATCCTAAGCAGGTCTCCTTCTTGCCTTTCCCGTCCCCAGGAACCTTGTCCTTCCCCTAGGCCCTGCCTCCCTCATTGTTGGAGCACGCTGGGCTCTTCTGTTACCACTGATTTTCCTGGGGAGATATCTGACATCTCATAGACAGATGTTGGAATATCTCCTGGATTCAGGTTAATATTCTTGATTTTAAAAACCCAAACTTAACAGATGTATTTTTCTGTTGCTGTTTCTAGGGAAAAATTTATATTATGTACCCCAAATTCGACGTAACACTTCAACAGAACATGTTTGGGGAAACGTCTTAAGTTACATTCGAAATACATTCCACAGAGTGTCAGAATCACACACAGATGTTTGGTACGGGGCATGGAGCGTCCACCAGGAGGACGTGTGCTTCTCTTGAAGCTACTGTGCAATGAGACTTTGTCCCACTGTGCACAGAGCCCTGCTAGCGGACAGCCATGGCCTTCATCTGGGGGTGCACAAGAGGGTTGTAAGCATCTTGCATGCCAGCATGTTTCTTTGTTACCTACAAATAAAAGTTTTATTGTGTTGTAGTTTAGTTTTAGGAAATCAACCAGGAGTTTCTGGTCAACAATTTTTTTTTTTTTCCAATTTATTGAGGAATTTCCTCAAAGAATCTTTTGGTTAGTGTTTTCACACAAACCATGATTTTCAGAAAATATCACTGATGCTAAGTGGGAAACATCTGTCTCTGCCCATGTATCAGCCAGGATAAGCCAGGCTCCCTCTGCTCAGTGGCTTGAAGAGGGAATTTTGTGTCTGACTCTTCCTTTATGTCTACGGCAGGTCACTGTAGAGAGAAGAGGTTCTGCTCCACGTCCTCAGCTTGGGTCTACTGTTTTGTAGCTGGACCATCTCTAAGAGGGCTGTACAAGTTTTCCTCCAAACTAGGCACTGTTTCACTTGACTATTGCTGTTCGACAAACCACTTGCATAATTTTAGTGGCTTCACACAACAGTTTATTCCTTCTCATGGTTTCTTCTGGGTTACATGAGTCTGTGTTCATCTGGAGGGTGACTTAAACTGGGACGGAACTCACAGTGGCCTCACTCATCCCCGCAGTTGGTTCTGTGTGTTGACTGCAGGGACTCATTCCTCCTCCATCGGCTCTCTCCTGCTCTCTCCTCGCTGAGCCAGGTCTGGCCTGGGCTACTTCATGGTGTGGCGACCCAGGGCAGCGAAAGAGCAAAGAGCACATGGCACCATGCCCGCCATATTGTCTTGGAATGATCAAGGACCGTGTCCAGCCCAGATCACAGAGTGGCTCACCTCTTGACCAGAAGTCTTCAGAATATCGTGGCTGTGTCTTGTAGGTGGTATTGCCAGTGATCCTTCTGCCAGGACCACAAGTGTGAGCCAAGGACACTTCTGGCCAGCTGGGGCCTCAACCTTGAAACAGCCTCCGAGCTCATTGCAATGGCAGAGAATTTTGTACGGGGTTTTCTCTTCTTCAGATCGGCACACTTACAACTTGGAAACAGAAAGGCTGCATTAAACCCCAGGGAATTTTCTTCCTTTGTTTGTTTGTTTGTTTGTTAATTTGTTAAGTTGGTTAGATTTGCTATTTAATTGTTATCACATATCGCTAAAGATAAAATAACGTTTTTTAACTGTTAGAAATACTCAAGCCTACACAAAACCATTTAGGAAAGGTGTATAAATGCCATCATTTTGTGCCCTAAAACCCTTCCCTGAAGCTCAGCTGGTTTTACATTCCCCCCACGCCCTATTTCAACCTTTATCTGCCACTCTTCCCTCCAGCTAAGGCCTTGCGTATCAGGGCACAGGAAGAGCGCTGCCCGCTGGTCACAAGGCATCTGAGGTCCCCAGGCCAGGAGGCGGGACGCTGAGAAACCGGTTGGGCTGCCCACCAAGATGGACTGGGGGGTTCCTGTGGTCAGTCTTCTCAAAGTATAGTGGGTTTAATAGTCTCTGTTCTGCGGGGTGCGTAGAGTAATTATGAATTCAAACGATAGTCATGGAACTCTCTGGAAAAATACATTAATTTATAGTATCTATTGAGATTTATAATAAAAATGCAAAAATTGTCCCTGACCTGGGATAGAACTTCTAATTTGACAAGTGGCATGTCTGTCTTTGGGGGCTTCTCTTTCCTTTTCTTTAACACTTGCGTTTTTTCTTTTAACATTTTATCATTAAACTCTGCATAGATGATCTAATGAAGAGGACACTCAAACGCAGGTGGCTTAGGACTCTGGAGTTCTCCCTCCCAGCTCTTCTGGTGGATTAGCGCTCCATCCCAGAATCTTTTACCAAAGATGGTGGTAGGACCACCAATGGCTGTGGAGACCAGCAGCCATGGCACGAGATCCTGTGATTACGGTTTTGTGTGTCTCCTCCTCATCACATCCCTGCCATAAGCATTGGCCTAACCCTTGACAAAGTTGCAGGGCTGGGCTGGCATTTGATGCTTCCGAGATTCCTCAGGGCGGCACCATGTTCATCAGGAAGGAGGTGGGGGTAGGAGGCTGACAGTCTAACCTGTGGAAAAGGGTCAGAGTGACAGGGCAGAGCAAACAGTCAGACACCACACGCTTTCATGATAAGGCACAAAAAGGACGCTGGCAGGCTCAGAAAACCCAGGTAAAAGGAGACGTTCTGAAGCCATGCCCGATGCCACCTTCCCTGGCTGAGCTTCCCGCGCATGTTCTGGAAGGTCCCTGCTGCTTCCTTGAAATCCCATTTTCTTGGTTCTTCTTATCACAGAGGTGACAGGGTGACATTTTAAAAATCCTTCAAAATTCTAAGGCGAAACCAGAAGGGAAAGATTATAAGTTAAAAATAGTCATTTCCAAAGTGCTGGGTTTTCATCTGAAGGAACTGCACTCTCAAAGCTGTGAGGGGAGACAGATAATGAGCAGTAGACATAAGACTTGAATTAGTCATACAGCAGTGCCCCCCTTACCCTTGGGGAGATGTGCCAAGACCCCAGGGGGTCCCCGGAACCGCAGATGCACCGAACCCTGTGTACACTGGTTTTTTCATATACATGCATACGTATGACAGAGTTTAATTTATAAAATAGACACAAGTAAGAGACTGACAACGATGACTAATAATAAAATAAAACACTTAATAACAACAGACTGTGATGAAAGTTATGTGAACGTAGCCTCTCTCTCCAAGTGTCTTACTGTTCTGCACTCACCTTGCTGTTCCCGTGAGATGATAAAATGCGCTTGTGGTGGATTATCTTATCTACTGACCTTATCTACTGACCTGCTGACGACATATCAGAAGGAGGCCCAGGTCGGCCACAGGGAACTGGGACCACAGAAAGTGAAACCACAGATAAGAGGGACTACTGCAGGCAGTGGAAGTTACTTTTCAGAGGGATAGAAAGAGAAGGTGGACAGGGGAGGGTTTGGAAGAGCAGGGTGGTGGTGGGATTCAGTGTCACGTCAGCCTGTCAGAGTGAGCAGCTCCGTGAGGATGTCATTTGAGACAAGTGACCTTGGAAATGAGGGTGGAGAGCACCTCTGGGAAGAGTGGATGGGTGTGCATGGGTATGTGTGTATATGTGTATGTGTGTGTGTCCTGCATGTGTGTTTGTGTATGTGTGTGTGGGTGTGTGCATGTGTATGCAGGTGCATATGTGTATGTATGAGT
>NC_058412.1:1568211-1590453 GCF_002201575.2 Neomonachus schauinslandi | reverse complement strand
TGTGGGTGTGTGCATGTGTATGCAGGTGCATATGTGTATGTATGAGTGTGCACGTATATGAGTGTTCATGTGTGCATGTGGGTGTGTGCGTGTATATGAGTGTGCATACGTGTGTACGCAGATGTATGTGCACATGTGTAAGTATGTGCACATGTACGAGTGTGCATGCAATGCATGCATTGTGTGAGTGTGTGCACATGTGTGTTGGTGTGCACACATGTGCACATGGTGCACGTGCATAAGTGTGTATGTGTGCACATGTGTGTGTGCATGTGCACATGGGTAGAGATACTATTTAATTCTCACTCCTTGGGGAGACATAGGGAAATCTCATCCTCTTGCTCATCTTGGAAAGGGTCAGGGAAAATGTTTTCTCCTAGATGAAGCCTTCCCAGTTTCCTCTCCTCCTTTCTGGCCCATCTTTCTGTTGAAGTGGTTATTTCATTAATTCTGCAATATAGTTGTTACTTTCTCATTAGATTCTGAACACCTCGGGAGCAGGGATCTTGTCTTTCAACCCCATGTCCCTCATGACTCCACATATAGTCCCTGGATCATCATTAATATTTGGTCAGTGAGATCTCGGGTGAATGAATGAAGCCATACTTAAGGCTGGAGTCTGCATTTACGGTCGGTGTTTGATCAGAAGCTGGACGCCAGCTCGAAGGGCCAGGACAGCGAAGGTTCTGGTGCTGATTTCAGTGGTGGGGAATTTGAGCGGACCCTCTCTGTAGCCCATTCTTGTGCTGGCCACTCCATTTTACCACACCACATTGGCGAGGTCCAGCAGTCCATGGGAATTTGCGAGCAACCTGGTGTTTCCCAGTAAAACCTGAACCAGGGGAGGGAAGAAGATGAGTGTGGAGATGTGAAGAAGGGGGTCCCTGTGTCACCGGTGTCCAAGATGGTGGGACTGGAGGAGGTCCTGTGACGGGAGACCCAGAGCACTGTAAGCGGGGAGCTTAACTGCGACTCAAACAGTTCACGCTCAAGGCTCGTGCACGACTGCTTGGAAGGGAAAAGCTGGAGGCAGGGAAACTTCTCAGGGTATTATTTTTCTGGTCACTTTGTATTTTATCTTCCAAACCAGGATGCACATGGATGTGCTCCTGAGAAAGGGCACTGCTAATAATTATGCCAGAATAATAGTCATAAATGTGGATTATCAAAGACTAAGGACATGGCAACCCAAGCGATTGCAGGGGCAGGAGGGGTGGGCTGTGGACAGATGGGGAGTCCTGTCCTTGGTACTCGATGACTGGGGGGATGGAACCATGTGGAAAAGAAGGAGCATAAACGATGCCCAAGTACCTGACCAGTCACAGGGGCAGACACAATCCCAAGCCAAAAATCTAGAGAGCAGAGCACCTGTGAAGGGCTAAGAGCAGGAAGCAGTGTGGAGTGGGGGCTGGGGTGCACCTGGGGACCAGTCCCTGGGCCAGAGGTAGCCACGTAGGGTCTCCAGCATGGAAGATGTGGGGTTAGAACCGAGAGAAAAGGTGGGGGAGTGCGGGGAGGGGCAATGGGGTTGAGAACAGCCGAGAAGCACCCCTACTGCATGTGCGGAGGATGGAGGGGAGGGAAGGAGGAGATCCAGCTGGGAATGCTGCCTGGGTGACCCCTGCAAATTAGGGGACCCCCTCTCCAGGCCCCCAGAGACATCAAGTGCAAGGAAAGATCTGATAACGAGTTATGCGAAATTACTCAAACCCTGCATTTGGCTTTTCCGGAGATGTGCAGACAGTGCCCGTTTTTAACCCAGCACACTTCTGGCAACATTTCCGTGCCCATCCTCCCCGATGCCTTCAGGTCCTGAAGCACATCCCCAAGCACTTGGTCTGCAAAACCCTAAAATGCTCATCATACACACCCTGTGCCTCCCCTTCATGGTTACCCACACTTTTGTGGTTGACCTAGAGCATCCACGGACAGAGAGGTTCTTTTTAACTTAGGAGGGAAGTGAGGGTTTCAGAATCCGCTTCAGAAGCCCACGAGTGGGGAGCTGCAAAAGCTCCTGATCACCTCCCCCCCTCACGCGGGGAAGCCTGGGAATGCAGCCTCGGGAGACTGAGCATCTCCACATCCACTGCATCTGCAAGTGCCAGTGGTCGACTGGATTTGACGGTTGTGGGGCCAGGGGTGACTTCTTCGGTGTTTGGATGGTGTGGAAGGGGTTGGCTCTGAAGCTCAGCTTAAAACGGAGAGGGAGATAGAATGGTTGCTAGGAATAATAAACATTCTGTTGATGGTTGTTTTTTGTGCAGAGAGAGAGACAGATTTTAGGACGATGGTGAAGGGCTTGTTGAGAGGGACGGGCTGAAGATCCAGCGGCTCACTTACACCATGAGGAGCCCTCTTGTCAAAAACATGATCTTCTTTGTCCCCAGGGAGATCACAAAGATTGCAGAGCTGTGTAGACAGCTGGGTGCAAGGGAAGGTCTCGGGATCCCGTTGCAGGTGGGGACATTCTGCTGCTGCGTCCTCCTCAAAGTCTGACTCCTGTTCCCTGAGGAATTCCAGCAGGCACCTTGACACTTCTGTTTATAATTTTCGTTTGATGTCGACTCTGCTTTCCACCTCTCCCAAGGAGGAAGGAAGCCATCACTGACAGGGAGATCTCCTTGGATGAGCCCCCAGTGTGTGGGTTAGAAGGCCACTGGGGCCTTCACTGGAACAGGGCCCTCACACTGCGGGGGGACAGACCCCTCCCCGATTCCTTCCCTTGGTGACCTCGGTCAGAACTCCATTTGTGAGCTGAAATGACGACAGGAATCATCTTTCAAGAGCATACCTTCTTGCTCCAACATTCTATTTAAGTTTCTCAAACATGACTCTGGGGACACATTCAGCCACTTCCAGCCAAGAGAGGAAATCCACGGCAAATCCCGTTTTCCATGCCTCACGTCTGATTTGAAACGGCAGCTTCGCAAGTGAGGTCTTCCGTGGAGGTGGAGGGTGCCAGAGGCCTCCCCGACACTTGCAGACGCCTGAGCCTCTGCACGCATGGACCCCTGATCCTGCCCCAAAACTGGAACTGCAGAGGAGGTCTCGGTGCCTGTCTTCGGGAAAGGAGATGCCCAGATCCCTTAAGTGAGCGCAGCCAATGGGAGCGCTTGAGCTGCAGAGCCAGCAGGGTGCCCTTCATCTAGCTGGCAGAAGTAGGACATCCTGGCCACTGCATAAGCCCAAGCAGGAGGTGTGCTGGGGAGGAAATGGGAAGATGCAGGGAGAGAGGCTGAGGCTGTGTGGAGAAGGCGAGGTGCTTACGGGTTTGCTGAGGTGTCCCCGCCACTCCGAGCTCCTCCTCCTCTGTTGTCCACGCACCCCTTCACTGCCCTCCTGGTGGTGTACAGTTGGAGCACGGGGACTCGCCCAAGACTTGCAGCCCGTGGGGTGTTCTTTGCCCACCAGGAACCCAGCTCTCTCCTTGTGTCCATCAGGGCCCTCAGCAGATATTTTAAGGAACATTTAATTGAAGGTGCGTTTAGAAAGATGTGTGTGGGATGCAGGTGATAGTGGTTTACCAACCTCCGGGCTAGTCATGGCAGATGGTTACCACCGCCAGGCCAGGCCCATGAGACATCCTGCAGGGAAGCCTACCTGCGGCCAGGGGGCAAATTCTCTCTCCTCACACCTCTTTCTCCTTGCATCTCCTGCCAGGGCTCCGCACTGATCATACCCAAGAAGAAGATGGAGAACAAGAGAGACCATCCATGCAGCTCATGAAGTGGATCTCGCTGCTTCGAGCAGGTGGGGAGCTCGTGGCACTGTGGGGGCAGGGGAAGACCGGGCTCAGACCCACGGATGAGCTGGCTCAGCTGTCAGAGCGACCAGGAGGCTGGTTCTTGTCCTCACTGTTAGAGTCTGAACAAACTACCGCCTTTCTCCGAGCTTCACATGCCGTACCCGTAAGTGGAGACAAACACCGTCCTCCAAGGGGCTCTGGTGGGGGTGAAATGGGGCGGCAGAGACAAAGCACCAAGCACAGTGCCTGGCACCATCAGAGGCATGGTCACTCCCGGGCCCCACCATCCCTGAGCTGGGCCTCGTTGAATGGAGTGAGGTTCAAGGGGCAAAGAAAAGGGGGCTGGACGGAACAGAAGCAATCTCCTGCTCCTTGAACTGTGGCAGTTCTCAGAACACTTCCAATTTCACCTGCGCCGATGCTGCAGGGTGGGAAAGGGAGGTGATTGTCTTAACTGTGCAGATGAAGGTCCTGAGGCTCAGAGAGGCCAGATGATGTGCCTAAGGCCACACCGCTTGTCAAAGGCGGACTCAGTTCTTGATCGGATTCCAAGTTCCACGTGCGTGTCACGCATGCACCTGCATGTGGATGCAGTCTTAGGTGTGTATGAGCCTATGCAGGCCCTTCACCCACAGAGAGCCTGCAGGGATATGCCTGTGGGCTCAGCAACCCCCCCCCCCCGTATGAGCGGCTGCCCCCGGGGCTGGCATCAGGCCTCATTCACCCTTGTCTCCAAAGTACCGAGTGCATTCTGGATGCTTGGTCGGCGTTCTAGCTGGCTCAGAATTTTGTCCAGACCCCACTCTAGGAAGATGAGGGCATTTTCTCCTCTGATTGTTGAGACTTACAGAAAGAGAAGAGACAGTTATGGACTTGTTTGTGAATATTTTCCTGCCCTCCATGCTGATGTTTTCTCCACGTGATTAAAGATGGTCATGAAGTTAGCATCTGAAGGTACAGAGAGAGGGTGAACAGCATTGCTGCAGGAAGTCGCAGCCATAAGCAAGGACAGTTCAGGTCTCCCCGGGGCGCCCGCTCTTCCAGGGCTAAGGAGGGACCAGAGGTGGCCCAGCAGGACCTCATCCCAGCCTTGACAAGGCCACGCCTCCTGATGACCTGCTTCCGTTCCAGAAACAAGGGTGACTTTCCTTTGAAAGATGCTGTGGATGTTCCCAGCATCCCTCTCCTGGGCGCCTGGTACTGCTGGCGGGAAATCAACCTGTCGAGCAGCTCTGCCTTGGGCGACACGGAGCTGAGCCGACATCTTCCCAGGAAGCCCCAGAGCTTTGAGCCTGGGCACCTGGGTCTGTTCAGCTCAGAGCAACAGGCCGCCTCTGGGAGTGTTGTCAGCCGAGCAGTGAAAAGGGACAGGCAGCTATGTCAAAAATGACACGCCGGCTTCTGCTGGTCTTGCAAAGCAGATCTGCGGTGATGTGACCGCAATTGACAGCCAGCAACACAAGTGGCTGGTTTCCGTACTGGATTGAAATCCATCCAGCTCCCTGCGTTCACAGCGATGACTTCCAGTGCTAATTCTCAGGGAGCCAGGCATGAAATACATTCACAGGCGCTACTCAGTGAGGGCCCTTCGGAGTTATTTGAGGTACCTGTGATGAAAACATCTGTGCCACTTGCTTTTGTGTGGTTTTGTTCCCTTGGTTTCAATTATGCAGTCAAAGAATCTTCGGGAGCAGGAGAGAGAGAGTTTGCTGATGTAGTTCTTTTCCTTTTTGATAAAAGAGGGTGCCTGGTCAGATGTCTGAATAGAGGAAGCAGGGGAAGGGGGAGGCAAACTTTCATTTTCTACATTGACTAGGGACGCACTCTGCTTGATGCAAATGAGGTTGTTCTAAACACATCTCCTGGTGTCCTGCCAAGCTGCCTGGGGTCACTTAACCATTCTCTCTACATGACAAATAAAGGGTGAGTTTATTGGGATCACATCTGTGAATGTAAGTAATTGATAAGGAGGCCTGCGGCAGAAACGGTGGGAGGAGGCTATGTGTACACGTGTGTGCGCAAACATGTATGTATGTGCATGCATGCATGTGTGTGTATGGATGAGGATGTATGTGTGCACGTGCAAATGGGTGTGCATGCTCTAGCATGTGTGCATGTGGGTGCACGTGTGCATGAGTGTGCACATGTGTGTATGGATGCAAGTGTGTGTGCAAATGTGTGTGCATACTCTAGCACGTGGGTGTGTTGTGCATGCACATGCACACATGTGTATGTGCAGGTGTGCGCATGTGTGTATGGATGCAGGTGCATGTGTGTGCATGCAAATGTACGGATGCAGGTATGTGTACATGTGTGCTCGTGTGATTTCCCATTTAGTCCTCATCCATCTTTCTAGCTCCGTAGATTTGAGGAGTCTCATGGCTCCCATCATTGTGGATTTCTCTGTTCTCTCCTGGGGAAGCTGTGCCAAGAACAGCATAATGAGAGAGACTCAGAGAGAGGCCAAGGGTCACACCATGACAGAGATGTGCTAAGGATGCAAGTGCTCTGCGCTCACAGGAACTGTGGCTAGAAAAAGTCTTTCATCCTTCTTGCCCTCAGGAGCTGCTGCTCCCAGGGATGACGATGGGTATGTCACACCTCTCCAGGATCCGGATGTGGCTGAGGCACCTGTCCCATGTATGCGCCACCATCCTCTCTGTGGGGGCAGGCGTGCCGAGTGCACCATTGGCCCTGCCCATATGGAGACATGCCCCTGCACACCCTGGGCTCCCAAATCTATCAGCGATGTTTTTTTTTTTTTTTTAAGATTTTATTTATTTATTTACTTGAGAGAGAGAGAGAGAGAAACAGCATGAGAGCGGAGAGGGTCAGAGGGAGAAGCAGACTCCCTGCTGAACCAGGAGCCCGATGCGGGACTCGATCCCGGGACTCCAGGATCATGACCTGAGCTGAAGGCAGTCACTTAACCAACTGAGCCACCCAGGCGCCCTATCAGCGATGGTTTTGTAAGAAACATCCATCGGTTCCTGGAATGGACTCAGACGCCTAGGGATTGTGGGAAATACAGAGGAGGTCAGCTCTCCCCTGTTCCCACAGTGAGAAAGCTGGAGATAGGACCTGGAGAGTCCACCAGTACTCACACCGGGATTTCTGGAACCCCTGCGTTCCCGCACAGCCCCTGAGGTGGGGCCACATGCTGGGGATGATGCATGGTTACCCTGCTGCTGATCGAGGAAAGGTTAGCTGTTTTATCCGAACCTGCACGGGGCAGCACAGCCTGGGTCCAGGCGAGACCTCCAGACTGGTGGTGCCCCCTGTCATGCACGCTTTCTTCTCTCTGCACGCTGGTGTCCTTTCCCCGAGGTGCTGGCTAGCTTCCAACTGCCCCGGCCGACCCCCAGACCCACCCTGCCCCTGGCCATGCTGCTCTGCACCTGGCTCCCTGCACCCCTTGCCTTCTGGCTCTGGACCAGGTCACCAGTGGGCTGCATCAGGAGGGCTCACAGCAGGAGTGGGCGAGCGGGTGTTTGCTGCTCCCCCCAGGGCTTTTGAATGGACTGGGGTCCTTCCACCAGGGGTTCTGGTAACCCCTGCGGGGTAGCTCCCTCCAGCTGCCGTTCCACACCCACTCACAGTTCTGGAGCCCGCTGCCCTATGTGCAAAGTGAGGGCGCGGCTGGGTTCCTTGTGGGGGCTCACAGAGAACACTTCCCTGGCCTTCGCCAGCTTCCGGAGGCTGCCTGCGTTCCACGGCTTGTGGCCCCTCCCCTGTCTTCAAGGCAGCGGGGTCTTCAATGTCCTCTCTCGCTCGCTGCCCCGCTACGTGCTTCTCCTCTCACCTCCTTTGCCGCCGATCTGCTGCCTGCCTCCTACATGGACTGCATGGTTGGGTCGGGCCACCGGGTCATCCTCCTCTCATCCCTACATCCTCGACTCAATCACATCCACAAAGCCCCTGTTGCCACCCAAGGTACTGAATTCACAAGTTCCGAGGACTCAGAGGTGGATTTCGGGGTCCTCTGCTGTATTTGCCACCCTCCCCCTTCCCTCTGCTCCGGGCACCTCCCCCACCCGCCCCGGGCACTTGACTCGCCCACTCTGCCTGCGCATTTGGAATGGATCCTTCCAGTAAGTGCTTCTCAGCTGACCCGTGTGTGCTGGGACACAGGACACAGGAGGGCTCCTCCTGCATCCCCCGGCAAAGGCTCCTCCCGACAGCATCCTCTTACCTGAGTCCAGGCAGAGAGCCTAGACGTGCCTCCGCCTGTCTTTTCCTGCTCAGAATGCCTCTGCAGGATTCCCCTGGATGGCTGCCCACCTTTGTCCAAAGCACACTCTTGAGGAGCTCAGAGAGTATTGCAGAGACAGACCCCCACACGTGTGGACTGAGCATGGAGGCGCTCTGGGTCTCCCTGCCCACCTGCGAGTCTCACTTCACTGCTGCCCCCTCGCCCACTGGCCCCGCAAGACCGTGCCCGCCCCGCGGCGCCTGGCGTGCAGTCATCCATCCGGGCTCCGTCTCCTCCACGAGAGCACGCGGTTCTGGAAGCAGGCGCCAGGACCTGCCCACCGTTGTTTGCTGAGGGCCACGCATGGGGCTGATGCTTACACGGGGTTGTCTTTCCCTCCTTCCTCCTTCCGGCTCTCAGAGCATTTGGCTCAAATTATTTATTTAGCAACCGTGGAGTTTTCTAGGTGGCATTGTACCTGGTTGTCTTCTCTTAGAGCAAGAACCAGGTGTGGGCCGGAGCTGTGTCCCCCACACCTGCTGAGAAGGAGGCACGGAGCAGGTGCCGAGCAGCCCGCAGCCTCTCTCGGGCTCCTCTCCGTGGGCCGCTGCCGTTCGTCCTGCTCCGTGTGGCCCGGCACTGCCTCTGCTCGCGAGGCCTGGGGTCTGCGGCACAGCCAGGGAGGGGGGAATTGTCCTCGCGAAGACCCCCGTTGTGAGTGGAAGGGTTTCAGGCTAAAGAGAATGAAGTTTGGGAGGGACAGGGTTGTCAGCTTCCCTGGGTGGACGCCTGTCTCCACCCCAAGGGCCCCCGCACCTCCCCCCCACCTTCCCTGTCTCCAGGCCTTGGGCTGCTCAGGCGTCACCCGAGACCCTCCTGGGTGGTCTCCACCTGCCTCTGATCCTGGCACGTGAGTCACCGATGCTCCCAGGGGAGCCGAGAGGCCAGCACACCCAAGGCTGGCGTCCCAGCGGGGCCTGGGGCTCGGGGCTGTGGGAAGGGCCGGGCCTGTGGAGACACCGAGGCTGGGATGGTTCCTCATCTACTGGCGTGCGACCTCAGCACTTTATTTGACCTC
Source organism: Neomonachus schauinslandi (assembly GCF_002201575.2). Taxonomy (NCBI): domain Eukaryota; kingdom Metazoa; phylum Chordata; class Mammalia; order Carnivora; family Phocidae; genus Neomonachus; species Neomonachus schauinslandi. Next base: position 1,581,438 of record NC_058412.1, on the reverse strand, counting down.
TCGTCCTCTGGCATTTTGCTTCCGTATAGGATATCTAGGTTCATTTTTGGATTGGGCCACACACACAGAGGAGGAAGGACCCCGGGGAGGGAGGGAGGCACAGGGGGAGAAATACGGCCGTCTGGGTCCCAAAGCAACTCTGTCCCTGCCGCCTGGTTGCTCACACACGTGTGGTTGGGCAGTGTGTGTGTGTGTGTGTGTGTGTGAGAGAGAGAGAGAGAGAGAGAGAAAGAGAGAGCTTCTCAGAGAGGAGCGGGTTTGGGAATTTTTTTCCACCTAGTTATTTCTGGATGGCCACTGTGTTTTCCTGCCTCCTGTCTTAACTGCATTGTTCCAAGCGTCTTAGGATCGATCACGGCTCAGGCGGCTCGGTCTGAGAACGTCTGCAAGGAGCCAGTAGGAGCCACGTTAGCTGCTGACAAGGATGGTATCTGACGAGCTGGGCTGAGGCCCGGCCAGGGAGGTCGACCTCCCACTGTCCCCATGGCATGTGGCCGGCATTGTGCTTGAAGCCCGGGGCCCTGGGACACAAACGGTGAAAGAGCAGAGGCCGGGGGTCACCCTGAGCCGGCCTCTCCTGCACGCCATGTCACTGAATTTCCTCAGCAGCCCCGGGAGGTGGGTGTTGACACGAAATCTGTACTGAGGGTGGGGGCATGGGAGACACCTGTCTGGGACAGAGCTGGCTGGGACCAGGCCCTGACCCCGGGCGGAGGGCCCTCCCTCTCCCCAGATGGCCTCAGTGAGGAAGGTTCCAGAACCTGGGATGTGGGGTCCAAGTCAGCATGTGCTACACATCCTAGGGACCCTGGGCTTGGAGCGGGAGAGCCAGGCTGGGGGGCACCAAGCACTGCGTTTGGGGGGCTGTGAGCGCTCACGGCCTGCCAGCCCTGCAGCGCCTGCTGCCCAGCCGTGTTTGCTCGGCTCCTTCCCTGGAAGAAAGGGGCCAGGGCGTCTCGGGCAGCCCTTTACCATTTCCCATAGGAACAGCTTTGCTGCTCGGACAACGGCGGCGTTAGCGGGGACTGCCCCAGTCCCCGGCAGGGCGGCAGGAGGCGCGAGTCTGCTGGGGGAGCAGAGACCGCTCTGGCCACGGCCCCTGCTGCGTCCTGCTGGAAATTCTGGCCTGGCCGAATGCTGCCTGTGGGTGCGGAAGAACAGACCCCGATGAGGGTCGTGTCAGCCTGGCTACTCCCAGGAAGGTTCGAGGTGAGACAGAACAGCGTGTACAAGAGCTTCTATCCTCCCAACGTTCAGGCGAGATGTGCTGTTAGCATGTCCGGGCTCAGAGAGGGAGGCGGGGCTGGAGGAGACTGGTCCCTGCCTTCAGGGAGCTCACAGCCAGGGGAGACGACCCAGCAGAACCTGTCTCTGCCGGCTGTCTGGGAACATGCCAGAGGAGCCACGGGACCCCGGGGAGGGACCTGCATCTCTGCAGCTTCCTGCAGGGAGGTGCTGGAGGTAACACAGCCTCCAGGACTCCCCAGCTGCCCTGCAGGCTACAGGAGGTCAGGGTCTCCCCAGCGTCCGACAGGCTCCAGGGTTCACAGCCACCCCCTGGCTCACTGCCTCTTTGCAGGGGAGCAGATTGCCCCTGGGAGCAGAGGGATTCCGGGCAGAGGGAAGGAGAAGGAGACTTGCCTGGGCTGACATTTTCTTGTTTCCTTATTTTCTCAGTAAATGCAGCCCCAGAATAAGTAAAAAAGTGGGGAGGGGGGCCGTGTTCTGATCCTAGAGTGGCTTCTATTGCCTCCATCAGTCCTAAGCACCTCCTATGTTATGTTCCTCTCAAAAGATGGCATCAAGTACGTTTGCTGTGCCACCAGCGTTTTTCCATGAAAATGTGCATCTCGGGCTTGAGGGAGCACCTTGACAGCAGTGTGGTTTTGGGGTAAACCAGTGCCCTTCTGGGTAACCTCTCCTAGGCCTCAGTTTGGTCCTGGGCTGAGCGGGGTGGGTGGGGGGAGAGCGCGACATTGCAGCTCGCATGCATCTCACAAGTGCTGAGGTGTGGCCCCAGCGGTGTGGACACGGCAGGGGTCGGCACCCCTCTAGGCGCACTCTGTCCGGCAGGTGGCTTCGGCTGGGTCCTCCAGCTGGGCCTGGCGTGGCTGGCACTGGCTGTCCCCGGAGACCCTGCCTGGTGTGTCCCCCAGTCGCTATATCTTGGTCCACCCTTATTTCCAGAATCAGAGACGGGAGGCGCCTCTGAGTGCAGCTGCAGGGTCTCTCCGTCTCCAGCCCCTCCCTGGGCTGGTCTGTCCTAGCATTTGGGCATTTAATAATGCAGAGGAGAGGCTCTTGTCCTATTAATTATTAATCGCCCTTTTTGCATTTCTAAGGGCAGCAGGAGATGAGCTCTAAGGTGGAGGCAAATGGAACTCAGGGGGAGCAGCAAAGGAAGCTGTCCTCCTCCGAGGCCCTCTGTGGGGAAGCCTCTCAGCTCTTTCTGGTGTTGTCCTCGGCGGAGCCAGACGCCAACTCCGTCTGTCCGTGCACAGGAGCCCCAGATCACCAGGGCACCGGGGTTGTGGGGCAGGAAAAGCAGGTGAGCTCCTTTGCCTGGGAGTGGCCCCCCCCTTACACATCCCGTCAGCCATGGGGGGCCACTCTCCCTGCCAAGTGTGGGGCGTGAGGGGTTTGCTGCACACCCATGGTTCTTGCAGAGAACCTCTCTCCCGCCGGCCATTTCCTGGTCCTGCACCCACAGCCCCTGGAGCTCATTACAGCTGGACGTGCAGAGGCAATTATGACTGGTGGGAGTCTCCCCTTGCTGACAATCAGCATCCTTTCCTGCTATTATGTATTCTGCTATTATCTTACTCTCTCTGCCCTCAGCCTTGGGAAGTAGAATTAAAAAAATAATAATAAAGGGAGAAAAAGGGAAGAGAAAAAAAACATGCTTGCTTCGGTGGCACATACTTTAATTGTGTCCTTCCAAGCATGGGGTGGGGGCTTCACTGCAGGTCTTCTCAGAGCCTCCTGGGGATGCAGGGCTCAGGGCAGGGCCACCAGCCATGGGAGTGCTCTCTTGATTCCCCACTCCCTGGAATGGCTGGTGGAGAAAATAAGATCAGCTGGCAAGTCTGGGGCTGGAAGGAGGAGAGAGCTGTCTGCAGGGCTCTGCATCCCTGGTCCCTCCCCGAGGCTGCACCAGGCAGTAACCTGGAGTCCAGATGTGAAAGGCAGTTCCCAACAGAGTGGGGTCCAGGTTCTCGGACCCCTGCTTCGGACTGGGTCCTGCATCCTTGAGCAGGCCGTGGCGGTGGCACTGGAGGGGAAAGCGTCCACTCCCAGGGCATGGGGGGGCCTTAAGAGAGCAGGAGCACCCGAGCATCCTCCTGGATGTCCCCACTGCACCACGGTGAATGCTGAGCCTCCAACACGGCAGCCCAGAACCCGCAGAGCCCGGGCCAGCCCACGTTCCTGCCTCCCATCCCCCGCAGGGCCCGTGAGTGCCCCACACTCCGGACCTTCTCCTGTCTGCTGGGTGTGCCCAGCCCAGGTGCTATTTCCACTTGGGATGCCCCTCCCCCGGGGTCCCTGCGGGAGTCTGAGCCCCTGCTCCAGTACACGCGGTTCCTTTGTGCTGGGGGCCGGGCGTGAGGACTGCGGGGCCCGGGGCACAGCCACCTCCAGCCCCTTGGCGGAGCCCTCCCTGTGCTTCCCTGAGGTCACACAGGGGCCTCAGGCCTCTCTGGGCCCAGCGCACAGTAGATGTGGGGGACCTGCTTCTGAATGCTGCGGCGTGGTTGGCCCTTCTAAGTCTCGGTGGAAACACTTAGAAACCTCGGCTCTGCGCGTTCTTCCCATTGTTCCCGGGAGCGTCTGCTGCTGAGGAGCACCGGAGCCAACTGCCAGCACTGACAGGGACACGGCCGGCCACAGACCCCACCCCTGCCCCCGCACATCAGCCACGAGGGGTGATGGGGGCGCACGGCCGCCAGTGCCGCTCTCTGCTTGCCCGCGTGCTTTGGGCGCGTGTGGGTCTACTCCCCCGAGGATGCTGCGGTCTGGGCCGTGCCCAGAACATTCCCTGTGGCTCTGGAGGACCTGCGTGGCAACAGGGCCAGTGGCTCCTTCTCCGGGTTGCAGGAAAATGCTGCACGTAACCAGCATTCACGTCTCTGCGCACGTGTTTATTTCTATTATATACACATAGGTACTCTAGAGAGGGAGACCCGGAATGGGAGAGGGGCTCACGGAGCAGGGCGTGGGCAAGCTGACACTGGGGGAGGTCAGGGAAAAATGCCGCCACACTGGAGCCTGAGTCCAGCAGAGGGACAGCCCCTCACCTGTCCTGCAAGTGCAGGTCTTCATTGTCCTCCCGAGTCTTTCGCATCAGCTCCTTTCACAGCCACCAGAACCTCTGAGACCATACTCTTGTCTCCACTTCAAGCCGAGAGCCTGGGCACCTGCTGACCCTCTGCAGGACTGTCCCAATGTCCGGGTCTTCTTTCAGCACCTGCTGACCCTCCGCAGGACTGTCCCAATGTCCGGGTCTTCTTTCAGCACCTGCTGACCCTCCGCAGGACTGTCCCAATGTCCAGGTCTTCTTTCAGCACCTGCTGACCCTCCGCAGGGCTGTCCCAATGTCCGGGTCTTCTTCCTCCTCTTGCTTCACCTCTGTGGCCGGATCCATTTCCCTGAGGCCCCACGTCCCCTCCCCCGGCCGTCCTCGGCCCACCCTGCAGGGCACGTCGCTGACCTGGACCAGCTGCCATAAGCTTCAGGAAGCTCCCTGGAGCTCAGCCTCCACCACACTCCCTCTCGGGGGCTCCTACCACCCACTGTCTCTGCTTTCCTTCCAGACTGGGACACTGTGGAAGTGCAGAAGCCAACGCGCCCAACCCGAACCTGACGCCTTCCCACGCTCTGTGGGACTGTAGCCGGCGCTTCCTCTGCAGCATCCGGCACGTTGGCACCTGGTCTCTGGGCTGGGACGAGGACCCTCAGGTCCCGGGAAAAGCAGCAGGACCAATGGAAGGACCGCTGTGGGAGCCAGATCTCGGCTGTTTTGCTCATTTTGTTCTTTCTCCTATTCTGTTGTTCTGACAGCTTCTCCTAAGACTCTGACGCAGCCGCCCTGTCAGCCCTGGGCCCCATCCGGGCTCGGGGGAGGGCATGGGGCCGAACAACACTGTCTCCCCCAGGTCACACCCACCAGCCTTCCCGATTTTCCTCTTTCAGACAGATGCAGAGTTCATTTCCCTGCTCCGGTGTTTTCTCATTTTGTCTGATTTTCTTTGTCCTTATGCACTGGTGACCTTGGAAGGCGGCCCAGAGACACACGTGTGCACGCAACCCCCCCCGTGTAACCAAACGGCCTGGTTGTTTCCCTTTAGGGTGCGTTCCCATGAGGGCAACCCTCAGGTCAAGGCCACTCGTCTTGTCAAACAGCCCACCTGGAAAGTGCACTGGTTGACAAACAGGTGCCCATGAGGGCTGGTCTAGCTTTATGAATGCTAGTTCTCGTTCCTGTGACAAAAGCAGGAACTCCTGTCCAGGCAGAGCACGATGGCAGAGTGTTTTCTTCTGTGCCGGGCACCAGAGGAACAGAGTTCGTGCAGCGAGCCAGTGGCCTGCACGGGAGGTCACTATCGCCAATGCCGGGACTCGGGTTGTGGGGCTGGACGCGTCCCCTGCCTCCTTCCACCTGCAGCCCGCCTGAGCATGGGTGTTGCAGGCAGAAAATGCAGACCTGTCGTGCAGATGGTGGGACGACGGGTGGTTCTGAGAGCCCATGACTGTGCACGAAGCTGAGAGATCAGCAGGGGACATCCTGCTGCCCCTGAGTCTCCTGGTGCGGGAGGGGGAAGAACACAGGGAGGAAACCTGGAGCAACAAGGAACCCTTGGGTCCCCCAAAGTCGATGGAAGCAGCTTTGCCTTTTGCAAGCGGGGGAAGGAAAAGCAGAAGGCAGATGAAGGCCGGGTCGGGTGGGGGGCCCGGTGTCTACAGGTGGGAAGCTCCCTGCAGCTTCGGGGTGCGGGAGGGGCAGGTGTTTAGGGGGTACCCGTGGGATAGCGGCCGGGAGGCAGGAGGCTCTGGAGAGCAGCGGCAGCCCAGGGCTCTCCCCGCAGGCCCGGCCGGACCACCTCGCGGGTCCCCATTGCCATGGAGAGCAGCTCTGACCAGACTTCAGTGGGATTTCCCGCAACGCCTCACTTACGGATTCAGCTCCTGCTGCTGTCTTCCTCCCCGTCTCTTCTTTGTTTCTCTTACATCATCTGTCCCTCAGGGACAGACGTGTGGGAGGCAAGCGAAGGAGTCCTGCTTTCAAACCGGAGGCCGAGCTGGAAGAAGCGTCAAGGACCCCTACCTTGGCAAGACATCTCTGAAGAGCTGTTTGTGCACAGCGCTTACTCAGTGAGTGTGTGTTGAATGGAGTCAGAAGAGTCTGGACATTAGAGCATCTTCCCTGTGTGTGCAGCCCAGCCTGATGGTCTTACTGGTCCATTTCCCCACCAGCAGCCGTGGTCCAAGGGATACGATCAAAGAAACCGAGGTCCAGCCCTGCTCATGCTCTCGTGTTCACCCTCGTCCCACCTGGGAGGGGAAGGTCACTGGATTGGTTTGTAGGAAACGAATGCTGTTCCCGCAGGTTAATGTAACTCTCTCCAGCGGACAGACCGATGTCTGAGAAGGAGGGTTAGAACACGCAGTGTTCTAATCCCCAAAGCTCTAACGATCCATCGGCAGGGCTTCAAGGTCCAATCCCTTTCTTGACGGTATTTCTGACATAAATCAGCAGGTGCTCGGAACCCTAAAGATGGCTTAAACACAGGGCATCGCAGAGCCGCACCTGGGTCTCTGTTCCACGTATCTGTGGGTGGCTTCCACCCGCCGAGAAAGGGGTCTGTGGCACCAGCCCCGGAGGCCCTGGGCTGCCCCCCCGCCCCATCAAGGGCATAATTTGGAAAGGACTTTGGCTGGAAGGTGTTGCGGAGGGGGGGGACCCTTGGCACCTGACCCCGTTCCTCCATCTTCCTGTCTGAAGTCAGACACGGAAAAGGGCTCCAAGACCAGGGAGCACATTGTCCTCGGTTGTTATCATGGCAACTCATTCCACGAACATTCACTGAGCACCTAGTCCACTGAAGGTCCACTAGCCAGAGGACACTCCTGTCACGCCCGGGTGTGGGCGCCCGGGAAGGGTGCAGAGATGGGCTTGCCCACCTGTCAGGGGGCCGCGGAGACGGCCCGTGAGCCGCATCAGGAAGAGTGGGTTGGACTGGACCACACAAAGAGGGAGTCACTGTCTCCTGGAGCGAAGCAGGAGGATGGGAATGAGGGGCACATCAAAGACCCTTAGAAGGGCCTCAGCACAGACCTGTTCCAATGGTGCTCAAACACAAAGTGTACACAGTGGAGCCCAATATATGGAATGGAGCCAGCTGGGCCACTGACGTCCATACGGGTTCGGGGCCCTGTAGGAAATCGAGGTGTCTATAGAGCGTCGTCACCCCTGAGAGTCCAGTCCCCCCTTTCAGGGGAAGCGGCTGTGCCTCGCTCAAGGTCGCGGAGCATGCCCGGGCTCCTGACTGAGAAGGCTTCTCATGGGCCCTGTGTGCTTCTGTGGGTACCTGGGGCTCTTGCGGGCAGCAGGAGCCCTGCAGCACCCTGTTCCCTGCCTTGGGCCCGCTCTGGCCCTGCTGGCAGGCAGCTGCTTTCCCCTGTGTTTCTTGAGTGGGTAGCTGGGAGGTGAGAGGCTCTAGGGCCCGGCCTCCCTCCACCCGTGGATGCCGCAGCTGGGCTGAGCCAGGGCGTCCAGGGCCTTCAGGTGCGAGCAGCCTGCTCGGGGAGGAGCCAGGGTGGATAGCAGGGGCTCGTTCTCTGTCGCGGGGAGAGGCAAGAGAGCAGCAACCCCGGGAGGGCCGGTCCTGCATGGCCTCTGCACCTGAACCCCCCACTGCTGACCACCCTGCATCCCTCTGGTATTGAGGAGGGACAGCGCAGTGCAGGTGGCCCCCAGGCTGGGCGTCCCCAGGCCCTGTGTCACTTAATGCTCAGGTGCGGGAGGGAGATGCTCTGCTGGGCTGGGGATTGGCGGCTCCAGGTCGGGTTTGGACGACGTCCGTCTGACCCTCATGGTGCACGACCGCACAGGCTGGATGGATAGAGCACGCCTTCTTTCCTGACCTCTCGGGACAGAGACGGGACTCAGTTCCTCACCACCGCAGCTTCTGGGCCGCCCTGACTGGGAGCGGGGCAGTGGGGTGACAGTGAGGGTGCGTGCAGCTCATGGCACCCAGGCCAGGACAGCCGTGGGTCATTGGAAGTCTTGCCGGGAGGTGCCGAGGTCTTGGGGCTTTGGGGCGGATAGCAGAGGCCCTCGGAGGGGCTCCCTTCTGCAATAACCCCGGAGGCCCCAGCCACCCCCTCCCCCACAGCTGGCTGTTAGGCCCGAGGGCCTGCAGTCTGGCCCCGTGGGGGCACCTGCCCTCGCACACTGGGTTGGGGGCTGCGTTCCACTTCTTTTCCCGTCAGCCCTGTTCTCAACTCAGGCTTTGTTGCCTCTCTCCTCGGGGGTGCCCTGAGGAGATGCCGTGCCCTGGAAGTAAGAGGAACGGCCGAGGGCCCCCATGTGCATTGGCTGCGGCCGGGGCTCGAGCCAAGTGCTCCTCCTCCTCTGGGTCCCAGGGGGGCACCTCCCTGTCAGAGCAGGTGTCACATGGGGTCTCGGCAGGACTGACCCCAGGGCCCCCGGCACGGTGGCATGAGTCCCATCTGAGAATCTGGTCGCTCTCCCAGCCAGGGCCCTGGACACATCGGGCTGCCCGCATCTCTGCCGCAGCCCAGCAAGGGCGTTCTCGGGAATACTTGCAGGCTCTCCCCTCCAGTCCTGGAGCATCGCCCGGCACCTTGACCACAGGCAGCTCCTGGAGACTTGTTCTGACCTTTAGGATGGCTGGGGGGCGGCAATTACGACAGCAGCGGGAAAAGCCGTGGCTTTTACTCCTAGAAGACAGACGGGAGGAAGAGAATTTCCAGGCCAGGCGGCTGAAGCAGAACCCGCACGCAGCACTCCCGACATGTAAGTGGGGCTCTAGGCTCTGCATTGCAGGGAAAACAAGTCCAGCCTTGTACACACACTTTGGGGAAGGATGAGATCAGGACTGGCTGGGCTGTGTCCTAGTTTCCTGGGGCCACAAAACAAATCCCACGGTGGGCGGCTTACCCAGCCGAAGTGTGTCCCGCACGGGGCCGGGGCTGGAGGCCCGAGCCTGGAGTGTGGCAGGGCTGGCTCCGCGGAGGCCTCCCCCATTGGTGTGCAGACACTGCCTGGCCCAGCGAGTGCGTGCGGTCCCTCTGTGTGGGTCTGGGTCCCCATGCCTCTTCTTACAAGAACACAGGATCATGGCACCCCACTGCCTCCTCGAACTTCCATCTCCTCGAACAGTCACAGGCACAGACACTGGGGTGACGACTTGAACATGAAGTCGGGGGGGGGGGGGCAGCTCAGCCGCACCGTGCCAGCTGCGTATGCTCCCCCAGCAGGGCAGTGCTCACCTCTCCCCTCTGAGAGCTAGGAGTGTCTCCCTGCCCTCGAAGCTCTGCCGGGAGAGCCCGTGAGCTCTGGGCCACAGGGAGGAGCTAGAATGAGCCTTGCAAAGAGCGCGGGGCCTCTGACGAAAATGGGGTGTGTGGGAAGCTTGCACAGTCACCCCACGCAGACCCTCGCAGGCAGAGGAAGAGGGCGGGTGCATCAGGCGCAGTCTGCACGCCCTGCATGTGTCTCTTCAACAGAAGTCGCCGCGTCGTGCTGGGCTCGTGGCTCGCGGGGCCCGTGGGGAAAGGAGCCGCCGCGTGCGGAGAGGCCCGGCAGTCTCGAGATTGGGGCTCACAGGGCCCGGCAGTCGGGTCACGAGGAACAGGCTCGGCAGGAACAGGGTCATGAAGGCAGAGGAAGGGCAGAACCTGGAGACAGACCAAAGAAAGTGCTAGAAGCGAACCTCCATGGACAGAGGCACACGAGAGAGCAAAGAGCAGGTTTAGCAGCAGCCCTCGGACTGAGTGGATGATGGGGCTGAACCTGGTGACGCCCGGCTGGCTCCTTGTCCCCTTCTGTGAGGGGGCTGGCCGTCCACGCCCCAGCAGGTTCCTAAATGTCAACCCCCAGTCTCTGCCACTGCGGGTGACTTTGCAGGACCGTAGCCGTCGTAGGAAGCCGTCAGGGTCCTAGGCAAGCAGTTTGGGCTGCGCTCAAATGTGACCCATTCGTTATATTTTAAGCCTTTGCTTAAATGGTAGAAAGAGAAGCTGAGTGTAATCCAAATGTGTTCGAATTAAATACTGCCCAAGGTGAAAGCATTGCTCTGGGAATAGGTAGGAAAGGCAGAGAAAAGGACACAGAGGAGGGAGCCTAGAGTCAGGACACAGGGCGAGGTCCTCAGCTGGACGCCCGGCCGGCTGTACTCGGGGGCCCTCAGTTTCCTCCTGCCCACAGGATCTACGGCGCTGGCCTGCCAGGCATTGTTCAGGGGAGAAGAGGGAAGATGTCCCCAGAGCAGGGGGAGCGGGAGGGTTTGACCCAAGGACCATGCGCCTTGAGGGAGAAGTGACTCTGGGTCCTCCTGGGGTTGGTCAAGACAGAGTGGGCATCCCGTATCCGACTGCCACAACATGCCTGCCAGAGGCCTGGAAGGGGCAGGAGGAGCCCCGGGACTGCCCCCCTGTTGCCAGAGTGGGAGAACAAGCAGCGCTGCTTCTAGGACAGGTTACGACAGCACTCTGCGGCCAGGCCTGCAAGACGCTCCCCTCCCCGGGACCCAGACGGGCACATCAGCCTGGCCCGCATCTGAGCACCCCGGGGAGGCTCTGAACCTGCCTGCAGAGAAACATCAGTGTGTGGGACCCCAGCAGCCTGGAGCTGTCACCCCAGGGAGCCTGATGGGCGGTAAGAAAACCCCCTGCAACCACAGACTGGAGTCCCCAGAGTGGGCTCTGCACCGTCTTCCATCCTGGGATGGTCGCCGCAGGCAGGACTGGCCAGTCCTCTGCCCCTAGCCACCTGGCCCCCAGATCCCTGCCCCCAGCCCCACCTGGCTCCCAGCCCCACCTGGCTGACGTCACCTGGGAAATCACATGACATCCGTTTTGCATCAGGTGTGAGCAGACGGTAATTCCTTTCTCCCAAAACTGTGGAGATGGGTCCCACAGGGCTCCAATGAGGCCTTTACTCTTCGCAGGCACTGACCAGCCCTGAACGGCGCCACCGCCCGCCCCTAGGCTCTGTCCACCATTGGACATGTTAATTTAAGAATCGCTGCTCAGGACACACACGGGGAGACCCACACCATCCTCAGAAGGAGCATTTAACAAGCCCTGCTTGAGGATTAGGAGCACTTGCTAAACCACAAACCACCATGGAATCCCGGCTTCCAGGAGGAACGATGCGCATAATATTAAATGACCACTGGGTTGACAGCAGAGTGGGGTCACATGCATTGGCAGGACACCTACACGGGAGGAGGCGGGGTCATCATGCCTGAGCCAGGAGGTGCGGCTGAAGGTCAAGGGTCAAGGTGAAGAGGCAACATCGGTATGATAGTGGATAGTCAGGAAACAGGAGGTGAGGGCCGCCGCTTGGCGGGAAGGCCTAGCTGGGGAAGCAGTGGCGTTTCCTGAGAAGGCGGGATCAGATGAGGCAAAGACATAATATGCTCCCGGGATCGACTCTGCCCAATGAACTGATGCCTTGTGGTCTCTGGTTTACGGTGAGGCCCAGGCTGCAGAGAGGGACGGGATGTGTCCTGGCAGTGATTGGGGAATACACTGGAAGTAGCCTCAGACTCCTCCGTTCTCCCTGTACTGTTCCGAGTGGGACCCCTTGTTCGGGTAGCCCCGACCCGGCGTGCCATCTCCAGGGACCGCATGCAGTGCGTCTGCCTGGAAGACCACCAGCTGCACGTGCAGAAACAGTCTTTGTCTAAAAGGGACATTGCCTTCTTTTTACTCTCAGAGAGGAGCCCCTGAACAGGAACACCAGCCCGCGGAGCTGTAATCGCAAACCGGCATCATGCAGAAGTAGACCATGTGCGCTCTGTGGTCACTATAAGGCCACTGCAAATAGCCTGTTCTGCAGACACACTTGTGCCACCGTGTCCATCTCCACAGAGTGGGACAGGCTTCCCACTGTAGCAGGGCAGGGTGAAGGGATTGCCCCAGACTGCAGTGGGCAGCCTGTCAGGAGCATAAGCCCTCTGTCCTGGGGCTGGGGGTGTTTGTGCATCAGGGATGCTGAGGAGGGGGCTTCCTAGAGGGAGGGGGGCGGGTGCGGGACACCTGGTAATGCTTTTCTCAGCTGTCCCAGTTACCTGCCTGAGGTGGTTGACCGTGTGTGTCAGCCTGATGGGGCCACAGGTGCCCGGATATCTGGCCACACATCACCCTGGGCATGTCTGTGAGGGCCTTTCTGGAGAAGATTAATATTGGAAGTACAGATGAGTAGCATGGGGGGCCTCCCCCAGTGTGGGTAGACCTCCCCCGATCTGTTGAGGACCTGAAGAGAAGGAAGCACTGATCCCACGCTGGGTGAGAAGGGGTGCTTCTCTGCCTGCCTGTCTTTGAGGTGGGACACTGTCTTCGGTTGAAATGAATGCAGATTGGAAGCACGCGATTGGCTCTCCTGGGTCTCCAGCTTGCTGACTGGATATCTGGAACTCCTTATCCTCCATAACCTTGTGAGTCAATTCCTGATAACACATCTCTTTCTTTACACACACACACACACACACACACACACACACACACACACACACACACCCCTCCTGTTGGGTCTGTTTCTCTGGAGAACCTTCAGCCACTATTGCCGTCTAAAAAATCACCACACAGTTAGTGGCTTCAAACAACACACATTTATCATCTCATGGTGTCCATAGATCTTAGCTGTGTCTCCTGCTCGGGGTCTCACAGAGCTGCAATGAAAATTTGGCCAGGCTGCATTTCCTTCTGATGCTCCATTATGGAAGAGTCTACTTCCAAGATCACTCAGAGTGTTGGAAGAATTCCTTTCCTTGTCTCTGTAGGACCAATAGGCCAGCTTCTTGCTCCCAGAGGTCATCTGCAGCTCCTAGAAGTTGTCTGCAGCTCCTACAGTTCATCTGTAACTCCTATAGGTAATCCACAGCTTCTAGAGATCATCTAAAGCTCCTAAGATCATCATAGCTCTTAGAGATCATCTGCAGCTCATAGAGGTCACCTACAGCTCCTAGAGGTCATCCA
>NC_058412.1:1550106-1568201 GCF_002201575.2 Neomonachus schauinslandi | reverse complement strand
ATCATAGCTCTTAGAGGTCATCTGCAGCTCATAGAGGTCACCTACAGCTCCTAGAAGTTCATCTGCAGCTCCTAGAGATCATGCATAGCTCCTAGAGTTTACATATAGCTCCTAGAGGTTGTCGCAGCTTGTAAGGGTCATTCACAGCTCCTGGAGGTAATTGTAGATCCTAGAGGTCATCCACAGCTCTTGGAGGTCATCCGTAGTTCTTAGAGGTCATCATAGGTCGTAGAGGTCATCCTCAACTCCTAAGGGTCATCCATAGCTCTTGGAGGTGATTTTGGCTGCTGGAAGTTAGCCACAACTCCTGAAGGTCATCTGTGGTTTCTAGAGGTCATCTGCAGCTAGTAGAGGTTTTTCACAGCTATTAGGGGTCACCCACAGATTCTGGAGATCATCTGTAGTTCCTAGAGGTCATCTACAGCTCCTAGGGTTCACCCATAGCTCATAGAGGTCATCCACACCTCCTAGGGACTGTCTGCAGGTCCTAGGGGTCATCCACAGGTCCTAGGTGTCATCCGCAGCTCTTGGGGGTCATCCGCAGCTCCTAGGGGCTTTGAGCGGTCAGGGGAGCATGAGCTAGAGATGTTCAACTGTGGCTCATTTAGACTTGACCCCAAATGACCTCATCAGACATACAGATGAAAATGGGCGTGTGGGTTTATAAGGACGGTTGGTCATCCTCTCTGCTCTGGGTGGGCCCCTGCCCTGGCTGGCCTTCCTTCCCCCTCCTGCCCTCTCCCAGGTGCCACTCTGTCCCCTCGCATCCCATGACCTTCACACTGGGCCCCTTCCCAGGAGGGCTTCAACATGCTCACTCTCCCACGTGAATAGCACCTCAGAAACAGGACTGCCTCTGGCTCCCATGCCCCAAGTGCACGTGTGTCTTCTCCTCCCAGCCTTGTTTCCAGAAGGGCCCTATGCTCTGTCCCCACCTTCTCCCCTCTTGACCTAGTCTGGCTCCGTGGCCTTCCTCCGGCGGCCTGGCTCCCTCCTACACCTTGCCAAGCTCACTGACGCCCTGATGACGGTAAAGACAGTCGGCACCCCATCTCCGCTCTGCTTGCCTCCTCATGGAGTTTGGCAGGGACCCCACACGTCGTCTTCGCCAGCTCTTCCGGGTCTCCTCCCACCTCTCTGGCTGCTGCTGGCTTGGTCTTCACAGACGCCCCCGCTCGCTGGGCCCCTGGGCTCTACTGTAGCCTCTTCCTACAAAACTGCTGCAATTGACGTGGGTCTTCTCTTGTGATCCGAGGGCTTGGCTGTGCGTCGTCTTGGCTGATACAAACCATCACATGTGTCTCTGTCTTTGTTTACGTTCTGATGACTTTGTGGGTATGAATTCGTAGAGCTGGAAGATTCTACCTTTCCTACACTCGTCTGTTTCACTGATCCTCTCCCTGCCTCCAAGACTTTCATTTCCAACCCCTCCCTCACACCTTCCCTGATCCCCCTGGGAAGGGATCTTTCCGTGGCCACGTATTAGACGATCCAGGCCCCGTCCTGGATCACTTTGACCTTGTACGACAGTGGTTCTTACCTGCACCACCTTGTGTCCATCTTTGTGTCCACATAGCTCAGCAAGGCGGCCTTCTCACTGGGTGAGAAGGCGTGCCCCGGCCTCCGACCCCCGTGGGCGGCCGGCCGGCACCTGGCAGGTCTGACCGCAGGTTTCTTCATGTGGAAATGGGACCTAACACCCACTTCCAGACTGATGAGCTGACAGGAGACCGCCTGCATAAGAGCGAGCACCAGCTCCGTGTCCGGCACACTGTGAGAGCTCCGTAATTACAGCCGCTGCCATATGTCACTGGCGATAGTAGGGAGGGGCGTTCGGTAAATGAACAAACGGAAGGACAGGTGGATGCGTAAGTGTCTGTGAAGAAATTCCTTAAGATAAGATAGGCGCAAACAAAAGGAGCAGGTAAACAAACAAAACCCGGACAACAGCCAGTACACCAATTAATGTAACTTCCACCAGCGACTCTTAGCAATGTCTGTGTTTCAGAAGTGAACGTGTCCTCCGCTAACCCATTAGGGAGTCCCGCAAAAGCCTTTCTGGATCCTTCATCTTTTCTACTCCCCTGAGAAAGAGTTGGGAGTCCAAGGCTTTGGGGGGCAGACACTAGAGATTTTAGAGTCTTAAAAATAAGAATTAGAAACTATCCAAAATTTTAAGTTGAGAATTAAGTTTATCCCTATGGATCGAGGTTCAGATCTGGACTCGTGAACTAGGGTGGTTGATTACATGATGCCTGCCTACATTCTCCTGGGGCCTTCCCCTATTGCGGTCATGTGGCTGATTTAAACGTGCTCACCTAACCGTGTTCACAGCCTGCTTCTCCCAGCGGAAGGCGGGCTACACGTGCGTGGGCACTGAGGTCCACAACCAGCGTGAAGCTGCGCCCACTCCCTCTTCTCACACCTGCACCGAGAAAGTCTGCCCGGCCCCTCCACCCCGATTCCCTTCCCGTTTTCAGAACCTGGGTCGAGCACAGAGCCCCTCTGTGGAAACTGCTTCCAGGGAGAGTTGAGGATTCCCTGGCTTTGACTCCCTGAGGCTGCTGCTGAGGGTGTGAAAAATCAAAGACGTGATCGGCATTGCCCATTCCCAAATTTATTACGGAGGGGGCAGCATGTTGATATGCATGACTCCTCATAGATCTCCAGAAATGAATTTCCTGACATTTTGCTCTTAAACAAAATGTATATGTGTTGCCTGTCAAAAGCAGGTGATTTGTATATTCTGAGATTCACAGGCTCCAGCAGCTAATCTTCACCAACATTACTTGATGGGCCATTATAGACAAGATTTACTTGATATTTGTCCTTTTTCTAAATCTGCACATTTATTTAAAATAGTGTGCTGGGCTCTTCGTTGAGGAATGGTCTTAGACCTAGCCATCGAGCACCTGGGTGGTTGCCAAACATTGATTGTTCAGAAGATGATGGTACCACGGATGCAAGTTGAGAGGGAGCTCCTGTAAGTTAGAGATGCGTAAGGAGGCTGTAGCTTTCTGCAGAGCCGAACATGGAGTGAACACAGACAAAGCCGATGGACAACAGAAGACGGTCAAAAACCTTCACATCTTACAATGTGCAGCGGTGTTCGCCATGCCTTGTCTCTGTCCGTCCTCCCCAGTGCTGGTGAGCAGCCAGGGCTGGTGCTGGATCCAATGTGACCAAGAAGAAACGTGATGAGCGAGCCGTGGTCTAGACAGCCCCAAAGACGTGGGCCGGTAGCAACCTTTGAGTCCCAAGTGGTGCCCAGTCGCTCCGGGAGCGGGCGAGATGCCATCTTCTCCATCGGGTACCAGGCACCCAGGTGCATGGGGCGTGGGACACGGATGCCAGGGGAACACAGCCGGGCCGGTCTGGCTGCCAGGCTGAGGTCAAAGCCATGACTTTCTCAGTGGCCCGAGGCCTGCGTCTGAGCTCGGCTCTGCTCTGCTAACCCAGCCAAGGCCCTTTGCCACTCGGATTCTGCTCTGGTTCCCCGAAGGGAGGGGCTGGGCCAGTCGGTGCCCGAGGTCCTCACCCGCTGTCACATCATAGGATTTGTTCTCTGACCACTGATATGATGTCGGGTCCTGGGGACAACTGCCCTTGGGCACTTGCCCCTCCCCCGTGCACGATGGTGACCCGGGGCTGCCCCGCCTGGACCGTCATCGGCACTTGCAGGGTCTTCTTTGCGGTTCACATACATCCCCAGGCTGCCTTGGTTTCCCCCCACGGCCTCTCCTGGCCTTTCGGCCTCTCGCTGTGGCCTGCCGGGCAGGTCTCCCAGATTGTGGTGTTTCTCTGACGGGGCTCACAGGCCCCCAGCTCACACCCCCTCAGAACCCTGCCTGCTCTCAGTCTGCTGACCACCTCTCCCAGAGCGCAAGGCCCTGGTGCTGGGAACCGAGCCGACTTTCCGGCCTGCCGCCCCAAGAGACTTCCTTCCTCGCCTTCCCTCCCTCATGCGTGGCTGCTTCATCCTTCCAGAGGCTCAGCCCTACGGCCAGCCTGGCCTCTTCTCTCATGCTGACCCCAACGCGAGCGGCTTCTGCAGGCCTGCCTTCACAGCACGACCGCCCAGCTTGCACCACCTGGCCGGGCCCCACTGCCACCCGGGGCCGCCTCCCCTCCCAGCCGCGGTCTGCTCTCCTCACGGCCGGCCCAGATCTCTCCCGAAAACCTAAGCCAGATTGCTTTTCATTTCTGCTCAACATCCTCAGATGGTCTCGATTTCACTGTGAACAAAGCCAGACCCTTGCGGTGGCCTGGAGCCCCTTACTCGGGGCCCCGCCGCCTCCCTGACCCCGCCTCCGGGCTGGTGCCCCGGCCACCTTGCAGTTCCTCCACCTGGTCAGGTGTGGCCCGCCCTCGCGGCATCCGCGTGCCTGGCTGTGTGGCTGGAGCCCCCGGCCCCGACATCTCCGTGGCTCTGCCCTGCCTCCCCAGGCTTCCCCTGGGAGACTGCTGGTGTCCGCTCCAAGGGGGACCCTCTGACACCCTGGCTCCCTTCTCACGCCTGCCCGTGCAGCCCTGTGCTCACCTCCTCCCCGGCACACTGTACCCGGGAGCAAGCCCTGCAGACAGGGTTTGTGATGCGATCACGGATGCGTCAGACGCGATGAAAGCACACGGCTCTCGGGCCGGCTGGTGGCGTTGGGTGTGGTGATGCAGCAGGTGGGAGGCCGGCGATACACAGCCTCGGGAGCAGAGACAGGAACTTGTGCATTCTGTGCCCTGGGGAACCCTTGAGCCTGGGCAGGTGGGGGTGTGCGGCCGGATTGGCACCGCGGAAACGCTGTCCTGGGGGAAGCGATGAGCACAGGCAGCAGTGGGGGGGCAGGGGGCCTTCTGACCGGGGCAGCTGGCCATGTGGCAGGGCTGCCACGGGGATGGGGTTGGGGGGACACTCACAGAGGGTTGAGATGCCCACTTCACTGGGCAGGTCTGTTCTGCTGGGTCTGTCCAGCAGGCACCGGGGCCTCTCCACCCTGTTTGCCCCCATGGTCCCATTGCCTGGTGCAAACTACTGCTCTGTTCTCTCTCCTTCTCAGATTTTGTGTTTGGATTTTCCAATCTGCACAACAAGGACAACGTGTAATAGGCGTTTCATCATAAGCTTGATATGAATATTGCACGAGGTCGCAGATGAGGTGGGTGGAAGGACAGATGGCCACAATACAGGCCAGTGAAGGTCAGGTGCTCACATTATCCAGGAACCAAGCGGTGTGAGTCACTGAGGTTGACTCAGAGCTTCAGGCACTCACTACTGAAGGACACGGTGTGCAAGGGGCATCCGAGGGTGGGAACTGCAGCCCAGGCCCCTGCGCTGGGACTCAAGGTGCAGAGGCAGCTCCTGCTTGCTGTAAAGGCCAAGGCCCCAAAGGCAGGGAGACTGGTGTGTGTGCAGGTGGAGCAGGCCCCGTGTGCTGGGCAGACCTGTGACCTCAGTCCCGACAGGGAGGCCACTGCAGGCGGAGTTGCTGGCCGATGTCCTTCTGGACTCTCTGGGACGATTGGCTTTGTTTTAAGAAGAGTTTTGGGTCCTCATGATGGCAAGAGCACCCCTCCATTGGGCAAACCCAGTTTCCTCGGAGCAAATCCCGTGGTGGTGCTGCTGACTACGGCCAGTTTCCCTGAAGGACGCTGTTCTTGCCAAAACCTCAGGGTGGACAATGACCCAGGAAGCCCCTCTCCACTTGCATGGCCTCTCTCCAGATGACAGTTTCCATCGGGAACCGAAATCGCGCAGAGGGTACTCGAGTTACAATCTGAAGATGACCTGGAATTTGGGACACTTGTCCAAATATTCAGATGCACTGAGAGAGGGGAGTTAATCGAGACTTCAGCCCGCACTTCTGAGACAGTGAACAGCCCTCAGAGCTGATTAACCTCCCTTCTGGAGGATGGGTGAGTGTCTGCATCCAGTGGCCAGGGGCCCATAAAGCAATCCAGGGTAACCCAAATCTTGTTCCTGTAAAGCTCTGGTCTTCAAATTTACTGAGATTTCTGCTATAGCCTGCCGAGGTTAGACTCAGACAGGGCCCACACATCCCCTTAATTCACTGGATGTCCACCCTCTTGCCCATCACACGGAGATGGCTGTGTGGTCCCCAGATGGCGGCCAGGGCCCAGGGCACACCCGGGCCTACCCCGCCAGCAGGGCTCAGGGCTGGCTGCCCCACAGACCAGGTGAAGGTGAAGTGGCCGAGTCTGAGACACAAGGCCTGCCCGAGCTGGGATCCCGCCCCGAGCAGCCCGGTGGGCATGCATCCCGCTCTCTGTGAAGAGAGGGTGTTGCTGTTTGTGGAACCTCTGTGGTGGGGCAAGCATGGCCTTCAGTGTGCTCAATCTCAGCAAGGTCTCGCCTTCACACTCACGCAGAGGTGGCTGAGGTACAGAGACGTGAACATCTGGCAGCAAGGACATTTCAAATTCAAGTCCTTTGACCAGAGCTGATGTTTTCCACGGTGCTGTCATCGTCCCAGACACAGGCCACACAGGTATGGAGAAAGGGTCTGGCGGTTTTGGGGCCCTGGGCATTTGTGGGCCGTAGGTCTCAGGTTCCACAACAAGCCTGCTGGGTCAAGCCCACCTTCTCCACCTCTGACGCTCAGCAGCAGACCTCAGGATGGGCTGGGTCTGGCAGGGAGGGCTGGGGTCCCCATCTCCCTGCCTGACCGTGGCCATGACCTTAGGCAGCCCACGGTGCTGCACAGCGAGGTCCCCTGCCGAGAGGTGTGGGGTTCATAGATGAAGACATGTTTCCCTGCAGTTTTCGCATAATAAGAAGAGATATCAACCGCAGTTCACATTTTTACGTTCAGCTTTCCACTGGGTTCAATTATCCACACTTTGCTGAGGCGAGTGAGTATCAGCTAAGACTCTTACCGGCTAGTTCAGAAGTCCAGCGCTGGACTGAAGCATCCCACACCCGGGAGACAGCCAGCTCCTCCAGTTTGGGCGAGTGCTGGGCTCCGGAGGGAGCAGGCATCCCTCTGCAGGACAACGAGTGCGGCCACATGACTGTCCTTGCTGCCTCTCCACCTGAAATCCAGTTCAGTGTCGTGCTGTGAAGGCATCCCACCGCCCACTCTGGCGAGATTTTGGAGCTTATTTCTTAGAAGGTAAGTAATAGGAATCTACTTGTGGCTTTGCTCTGCCTAAAATACGCTGTGATCCCTTTGCCGAAACGCTGATCCCTTTCCCGAAATGAGAAGGGAACCAGTAGAATGCCACAGATGCACATCAAGCACAAGACACTCGGTGCGAGATGTTCGCAGGTTAGACGGGGCGCATCAGCTTCCCGACGCTCGCTGGGCAGGCGTTTGGGGGCCTGGCTCTGCCCCCACACTGCTCAGTTCCATTGAGGGCAACCGGTCCAGCGACTGTTCCTGGAGGACTTCCGTGTGGGGCACACCAAGGCCCCAGAGACGCAGCAACGCGCCCAGGTCCCGCGGAGAGCAGACCCAGCTGCTGCTCACGCAAGCTCCACTCAGGGGCACCTGCTGCAGAGTCCAGCAGGGAAGGCGCCGTGGAGGAGCTCGAGTCGCGGGAAGACTAGGCACGGGGTTCGCAGGCAAGTGAGCCCAGGTGAGAGGGGGTATCTGCGGCAAGGCCAGGGCAGGGTAGAGAGCATTGGGAATGAAGGCAGAGGAGAACCAGCGACTTCTGTTGGAGATCCAGGGAGACTTCTGGGAGGAAGCCTCATCACCTGGGCCCTGAAAGTTTCGGGGGGGAGATGCAGACGTGCTGAGCTAGGGGCTGGAAGCGTTCAAAGGAAGAACTGACCTTCCTGAAATCAGGACGCCCACACGGCCCCCAGAAAACGTCAGGAGCAGTGAGGTTTGGCTGGCCTCTCGCCACACAGACGTGGCCCCACGGCGGCAGGCTGGGTGCTGGCCTCCCCCGGGCGCTGGCTCACGAGGCTGCTGGGGCTTTACTTCCCCAGCCATGGGTGGGTGTGGAAACCAGCAGCTGATGCTGTGCACATGTCCACAATGTGGCTCTGGGCTGCCCACTGCTGCCTGGGACGCACCCGGCTCATCCCGCAGCGTGCCTGATGCAGGCCTAGGTGGGCATCACATGGGGATGGCCATTCCTGCCGGGGAAACAGAAATAAAACCCCTAAACTCATCACATGGAGGGAAATGCAAGGGGCTGGGGAGTGCTTTGGGGCAGAGGGAAGGTGACTCCTGCAGATCCGCCCCTGCGTGTCTGCTTCCGAGGGCCAGAGAGCAGATGTGAGCGAGTGCCCGTGCGTGAGAGTGAGCTGAGGTGTATGCTCGAGTGTGTGTGTGTCCTGGGTCCCCTGCTTCGGCCTTCGGCTGTCCCCTGGAAAGCTCCTGCATTCGGCACCAGCTGAGCGTCCCCTGCGACCCCGTGCCCCCCTGTGCATGTCCCCAGCCCCCCAAACCCCACAGGTAGGCGTGCAGGGAGAGTGGGCATGCGTCCTGGCCTAGCAGGGGACAGTCCCATGAAGGAGTCAGACTTCACACTTCCTCAAGCTCCAAACCCAGGTCTTCGGTGAGGAGCTCACCTTGGCATCCGTGCATGATGCCCCCCAAAAGTGCAGGCAGCCGTGTAGGGTAGGTTCGCTGAGAGGACATTTTCATTAGGTTGCTGTGCTTTCTAACAAATGTCATAGGCCCTGGTTTGAGTTATACTTCTCTCCGCGATCCAAGGAGAGGAGGCATTTCCTTTTATTTCTGTTGAAAGAAAGCGAAGTATTGTGTTTTGAACAGAGCCGGTGTTTTCCGTCCCTGCTCCCCGCCCCCCCCTCCACGGGCCGTGGACCCTGGGGAGCCGCGGCTGGGACCTGGAGCCCGCTGGCCATGGCGGGAGGCCGCCTGTGTGGGTGACTGGGGTGCGGAGGACCCGCCTGCTCAGAGCAGGGCTTTCAGTGGAAGCTCCCGGGCTGACCAGGAGCTGGGCCGCGGGCGCAAGGACTCCGTGAGTCGTCCACTTATGGGAACACAGTCGATGCCCCACTGCACAAAGGGGCTCCCTCTCACCCCCTCCCAGCGACTGAGGTCTGGGAGTTGGACGCGCTGCTTCGAGAAGGAGGGGCTCCCATTCATACCGGGCTCCGGGGGGCATCTGGGAAAGAGCACACGGGCGGGACTCTGTTAGGACAGGTGGGAGACTCAAGGTTAACCTAGCGGTCGGGGGCAGCAGGAGAGGGGGCAGCAGGAGAGAGGGTGGCTGCAGCTCACGACACAGGACAGCATGGGCACGGCTCCTGGTGTGTGGGGAAGGTCCCCAAGGGGCCAGCCCTCCCGCCACTCAGGCGCGTGTAGTTTGAGCTGTCATAGCTGAGGGGAGCCTCTCCAAAGTGGATCCCGCTCGTACCTCACACAGGACTCGTCTTTGGGGGCGAGGGCAGTCACATTAGCAGAGCCACTCCTGTCCCCGTAATCCGTGCAGTGCTCAGGACTGTAGGGAGGGCTGCACAGATGCCCTGGGACCCCGTAGTCAGGAGAGCTGAGGCCGTGGGGGGGGTGCTGCAGGTGTGCGTGGGGGTGAGAGTGGGGAGCGAGACAGACGTTGGGTCAGCGTAAACAGAGCTTTCAGTCCTCACAGCTGCCAGGGTAGGAATTGGGCCCGGGGGCGGAGTGAGCTCCCCGTCGCTGGCGGAGTCCCGGGGGCAGAGAAGGGCTTATGGAAGGGGTGGAGAAGCGCTTCCTGACTCATCCGGAGGGCCACCAGGGCGGCCTGTGGGTCGGGCCCTGGTGGTGGTACTGGTTTTACCCTAGTCCCAATTCAGGGAGCTCCAGGCTGGGCGATCTCGGGGCGGGGCTGCACACTCAGCCCGGGGCTGTGCCTTCAGCTGGACCGAGACGAGGTCCCGG
Source organism: Neomonachus schauinslandi (assembly GCF_002201575.2). Classification (NCBI taxonomy): domain Eukaryota; kingdom Metazoa; phylum Chordata; class Mammalia; order Carnivora; family Phocidae; genus Neomonachus; species Neomonachus schauinslandi. The sequence goes on along the minus strand of NC_058412.1, from coordinate 1,558,353 downwards.
CTGCACGGGGCTCCCAGGGCCGCTGAGACAAATTAGCACAAGCATGGCAGCTCACGGCCCAGACTGGTTCCCTCACCGTCTGGAGGACGGAAGCCCCAGAGCAGGAAGCCCCAGAGCAGGTGTCCGTGGGCCACAGGCCCTCGAAGACTTCCCGCCTCTTCCAGCTTCTGGGGCTCCGGGCGCCCCTTGGCTGGTGGCCACGTCCCCCGCGCCTGCCTCTGTCACCGTGAGGCCACCTTCCCCTGAACCTGTGTCTGCGTCCCCCCCACAAGGACAGCTCCCCCCGGACCCAGGCCCCCCTCCACCTTAACTGGGCTGCGTTTGCAAAGGTTCCACTGCTGAGCTGGGTACAGGGCTCAGGACCTGGAGGTATTTTTGGGGGACACAGTTCAACCCATCAGACTGGCTCTGCTCCAGCCCCAAGGGAACCAGTCTGGGGTAAGCCGCAACCCAGGAGGTCACAAGCCGAGCAAAGGGGCCAACGGCAGATCAGTGAGGGCGGCTTCTCCTCTAGAAGCCCCGTGCCCTCACCCGTGTTGCCATCTGTCACTTGACTCGTCCCTCCCTGTGGTCCTGGACGTTGGGCTGGAGCCGCCAGCATCCTGGTCACCCCAGGCGTGACCTCAGTCCCCCTGCTGCAGAAATGACTCCCCAGCGTGTCTTCGGTCTAGGACTCGGTTCCCGGGTTCCTACACAGCTCTTGGCGGTGGCACCATGCCCGGACAGCCCCCCGCCCCGTGTGGACCCCCATGTGCCCAGATGTGGCTTGTTCCGCCCCCGTCCCCGTCCCCGGGCCGATCGCTGGGTTGGGCCCCCAACACTGTTGGGCTCCGGGGCGACCTGGTGTGGCTGGTTTTGTGTCCAGTACAAACTTCAGGGTGTTTCTATGACTCAAATGTGCGGATCGACACCTCTCTTTCCATTATATTGTATAGATATCAGTTCTGTGAATCCGAACCAGCTTATTTTTTTCAGCGTCTTTGTATTTTTAGTTCTGCTTTTTGTGTGTGTGTGTGCAAGCTCATTTTGTCTTAGGTTGTTAATTCTATTTTCTGAAATGACTATTTGAACTTGAACGTATTCGCAGATGTAGTTGTCCGTTTCCACCCTCATCACCGTACTCCTCCATTCTGATCTGTAGCAGCCCCTCACCCACAGTGATTGCTGTTTTCCCTGCTGTGGATTTAAAACACTTGGGACGCCCCCAGGCCCACCGTCTGTGTGTAAGGCCGGCTGTCACGCCATGGTGCGGGTGCGGACCGGCAGGAGCTGGTCGGATTTGCCTGCACCACAGCCCACTGGGATCAGGAAGGGAGCGTGGCTGTGGGCCTGGGGGGCACGGGGACAGGGGCTCAGCGGGGCACGGTGTTCGCTGTGGGGATCCTGGTGACTGTGGCAATCGTCAAGGGAGGTTTCTGCTGCGTGATCGCGCTGGTCTGTGGCGGGACATTATTTCCCTCTGAGATGGTGGGAGGGCAGGCTCAGAAATTGGGGTGGTTGTCACTCTGGATGTGACCTGTGATCCTGGACGGGCGCAGCCGTGCTGGGAGCGGGGGGGGGGGCTCACTTCTGTCTGAGTCAGGGCCACGCGGGCAGGGGGGCACCCCGCAGGCAGGGGGACGGCTGGGCCAGGGTACAGGAGCATTCCTTCGGGAGGAAGGGGGCTGGTGGCCGTCCACGGCCTGTAGGGGCTGTGCGTGCCAAGGAGGACCCTGGTGCATCCAGAGTTGGCCTCCTCTTCGCTCTGCCACGTTGGGCAGACTTGCCAACCCTGGTGAATCACGCCTTCTTCCTGCTCGGTGGGGTGTCGACGAGGACTGAAGACAGTGAGGGCCCAGGGACAGGGGTGAGTTGGAAAGGGCACAGGGTGGGCACACATACAGGAAGGGAAGGGCAGGGGGCTTGGGGGGGCCGGCGGTGAGTCCAGCCCCCCTGCCCTGAGTCTGGGCAGAGTCCAGGAGGAGGTGCTCTGGGACAGGGCGCCCAGGACCGTGGGTGAAGCCGGGCCGCTCTCAGAGCTGAGAGCCAACCCCGGGAGAGCTTCCTGAGAGTGGGGAGCTCCTCCAGCCATGATGTGCACAAACAAAACGGAAAAGCTAAGTGCTGAGTCCCCAGAGGCCTCCAACAGGCAGGCAGAAAGGATGGAAGGGCTCCCAGCTCCACGGGGGGGTGACACCCCCACTCGTGCTGGGGCGTCCAGGCACTGCCTGCCCCTTTGCCAGCAAGCTCGTGCCCACAGAGGCTCGTGTCCACGGCACTTGTGTTTCGTACAGGCAGCTCCAGATTCGTACGGGACTCCCCGCCCCTGGCTTCACGAGGCTCCCCACCCTGTCTTTTTTCCCACCTCCCACGAGGGTTCAGTACCTGCAGAGTCCAGCAGGTGGGCCCCACGGGGGAGGCGTTCACAATCCTGGCCAAGGCATCTGCAGAGTGAGAGGTGAGATTTTTCTGGATGCTTCCTGCTATGCACACGGTGAGTGCCGCCCCACTTCAGAGCCGTGTAGCTCACACCGAGCCCTGAACGCCTGGCTCAGCAGGTTTAAAATGCCAACTCCAATCCCACGGGAACCACAAGTATAAGATAAACGGCCCTCTGGTCTGGAATCTGGAGGAGTCCCCTCCCCCCGTGTCTCCCGATCTCGCAGCTAACCCAGCCCCCAGAGCCCCGTCCAGGACTCCTGTGTCCCCACCTTGCCACTATGTCGGGGCAGAGTCAGGATTCCTGGGGGGTGGGGACTCCCTGCAGCTCCCTTTCCTTGGTCAAGGGCAGATAACACGGTGGTATTTGGGAGATAAATCCGATCGTGGATGCGAGCAGATTGTACACATGGAAGTAATCAGAAGAATCAGGATATTATTAATGCTACTTGTTTTGGGAACAGACTCTATTCTTAGGACTCGGCGGCCGCGGCATATCTGTTGCTTTAAAAGCAAGTCTTGTCTCAATCAACACTGTCCTCAGTCGTATTCTTCCATCACCTGAAAATGACCAGCTGGTTTCGAAGAATGCTCTCCACCGCCCGCAGACGAGAGATGGGCTGTCCCCAGCCGTGTCTCCCTGGGTTTCCGAGGTCTTGGTCATCTTCGAGGTCCGCCACGCACCTACAGGCGCAGGCCTGGGGGCAGAGCAGCACCCCACACTGCTGGGGGCTCCCCGGTTCACACGTGTCTCCCCCACGCCTGCAGGAAATGCTGAGTCCCTGACAGACGGTGGAGGCGTCCACGGGTCCCCCACCCCAGCACCCAGGCACCCCGGCGCTCTGTGCTCCTTCCTTCTGAGCCGCGTCATGGCATCGTGGGCACAGTCACTTAGTAGGGAGCCTTATTACAATTTGTGAAGAAACCTCAGGGCTTTTTTGGGCTTCCTTCTTGCACTTCTAGTAAATTCTATGTGAAATGTGTAACATGCCTATTATAAAAGAAGTAAATACCACTGGAAAAGTACACAATCAAGTAGAGATTTTGGAAAATACAAGCAGTAGTTTAAAAAAAAAAAAAACAACAAATCCCCTATGTAGCTCTCTGACCCAGAGATGACAATGTGAGCCTGTTCCTGGCACATGGACTTCGCGTCTCTAGGTGTTTTAATGCAATCCTATCACATTTTTTTTTTTTTTTTGCTTTCTAATATCCCTTTGTATTTTAAAATATCCTGGACTATCTTCCACACCGTCATCAAACATTCCCTGTGACATTATTTTAGTGGCCGCTTCGAGTCTCTGCAGAGGACCACATTCTCACTCTCAATTTCTTTTCCTTTTTGCATTTTTCTTCATGGCGTGTACCACTGGCTGATGGTTTATGATGTATTTAATTGCTTCTTGTCTGCGTCCTCGGCTGAAATGGAGGCTCCAGCACGACACTGCTTTGCCGGGTTCTCGCTGCTGTATCTCCAGAACACAGAATACCCTGTAGCACGTAATAGGCACTCAACAAATATTTGTTGTGTGAACGAATGGGTTTAACCAATCTCCCACCGGCAGGCATTTTAAGTGCGAGGCAGCAAGGCACCCGGCGCACACATCTTTGAGTGTGTGTCTGCTGTTAACTTAGGGCACATTCTTCAAGGCCATGTTTCTAGGTAAAAAAAGTATGGATGTTCCTATGACTCTTGATAAAAATGGCCAAATTAGCATCCAGAAAAGCTATCCTCACTTATATTCTTACCACCAATGTAGGGCAGAATGACATTTTTCACTTCTTGCCAAATACGCATTTGCATTTATTTGCATCTCTTTCAATTGGATGGATACACTGTACAACTTTTGTATTAATGAGAAGTATATTTCTAATGAAATGGGGTATGTTCACATATTTATTGACCATCTATATTTTCAACTGCCAGTTTATTTTCTTTATCCGTGCTATTTTTTTCTTATTGCATTGGATTTCTTTATTTCTTAAGGGTGTTGATCTGTTTCATGCAGCAAATATTTCTCCTTTGCCACTTGTCATTTAATTTTGTCGTGATATTCTTGACACGTAGCATTGTTACACCTGATACAGTCAGACGTGTCCGTGTCTTCCTCAACGACTTCACAGACACGTTGTTCTGATTCTTGATTACAGCCCAGCCATGCCGTCAGGAGCTCTCTGTAAATGAGGAGTTCCTCCATGAATTTAGGACCCTGAACATCCCTGCTGAAAAGAGGGGAGGGAGCCATACATCTTCCTCAGACTGGATTAAAGTTCATCCCTGTAGCGGAGATAAGACATATCACACGTTTGTAAGGGCGTATTGGACTGGGGACCTTTGGGGGCTGAGCCTTGGGATCCAACCAGCGGTGAAATATGAGGAAGGGGAGCATTTCAGAATCAGAAAAGGCCACTCTGTCCTGCACACCTGTCCTCTTAAAATTTATCTTAATCCTCCATTCCTGATGTTCTACCATCTGTCACCACGCCTCCCCTCCCTAGAAATAAGTCAGGGGCTTGAATTAATTTTTTGCTACATTTGCCTTGTCTCTTCATTTATTCCATATGTTCATTACCTTCCGTGTGCAGCCATTCCTGCCCGAATCTCTCTGCCTTCATCACACGCCCCGGTTTTTATTTCTTTACCTTGGTCTACAAAATATGCTTTATTGTCCTTATTAATCCCTCTACTGATATCACCCCAAACTCTATGATTTCTCAAGAAAATTAGAGCAGTTTTTAAAAGTCTCATTATTTTATACCGGTGAAATAGAAAGAGCTATCTCCCAACGGACCGGGTCCTTACCAGCTTGCGCCTAGCCAAGTCTCACTCGGACAAGATGTGGATTTAAAACCTGACCTTGTGACTCGACTCAGGAGTGAACAGACCCATTGGAGGGAACCCAGGGCTCACGAGGGCAGAGGACCTGCAGGGTCCTGAGTGGCGGCTGAGCTCCTGACGCTGCCCCTCCTCCCCAGGAACGAGGAGCGCCTGTGTTCACTTCCTCCACTTCTGTGGCAGGTTCTGCGTGGACACCCGAGGGAGACCCTATGTGTGACTCTGGCGCTTTCTGCCCCGGGGAGGGAAAAGCAGGTTTCCTGCTTCGTCCCAACCCGACTCTCCATCTGAGTCCTTGGAGAGTCTGCTCGGCCTGCTCTCTGCATCTTCCTGTCTCTCGTTTAAACCAAGTTAGGGGGGGTGCCTGGGTGGTTCAGTCGTTAAGTGCCTGCCTTCGGCTCAGGTCATGGTCCCAGGGTCCTGGGATCGAGCTCCTCATCGGGCTCCCTGCTCGACGGGAGGCCTGCTTCTCCCTCTCCCACTACCCCTGCTTGTGTTCCTGCTCTCGCTGTGTCTCTCTCTGTCAAATAAATAAATAAATAAAATCTTTAAAAATAAATAAATAAAAATAAAATAAACCAAGTTAGGGGCGCCCGGGAGCCTCAGTCGGTCGAGCGTCCGACTCTTGATCTCCTCTCAGGTCATGATCTCACTGTCGTGAGTTTGAGCCCCATGTCGGACTCTGCTCTGGGCGTGGAGCTGCTTAAAAAACAAACAAAAAAAGAAAGTTAAACCGAGTGGCCCGAAGCAGTGCTCAGGAGAGAGCAGTGTGGGCAAGACGGCCGCGAAGTGTGCAGGGGGACAAGCTCTGTTTCGAGACCTGTGGCCTCGAGGTTTCTGGTTTTGTCCTGAAGGGAGTGCGTGTTGTCAGGAGGGAACAAACAACCATCGGGGAATACACAACCTGACTCCCTAAAATTTAAGTTATGAAGAAGTGTCACCGCATTTCCGTGCTTCATCGAGCTTCCTTAAACTGCTTTCGGAATGAGTTTTGGGCACCTCTGAGCCGCGCTGGCGAGGCCCTCGCTTCCCGATGTCGTCCGTATTTCTCGGACAGTGACTGGGAGTGTGGCTGATGCTGGCATGGGACACGTGATCTAGCCGGTGGCAGTCTGACGGTCTGAGAGGTGATTTGGCCTTGGCTGCCCCAGGTCCCTGGTGGCCCGAGGAGCTGGGAAAGACCCCTGCAGACTAGCCTGCCTCTGCACGGCTTGCGAGGCTTGCATCGGACCGAGGGCCCTGGTGGGGAGCTGAGCGTCTTCCAGGCAAAACAGGAAGTCGCTCTGCAAGGCACACAGCCCCAGGGGCCCTCCCCTGAGCATGGCGGTCCGTCCCACAGGCATCCTGCTCTCCGGCCTGATCCACACTCACAGCCTCGCAGATGCCGCCTGTCCTGTGTTCAGGGGTGCTCAGGCTCCGGGCCCGGGACCTGTGCTGCCAATGAGCTGCTTGGGCTGTGAGCCCCCCACCCGGGAGTCCTGAGCCGCACCCCAGCTTGCCCCACACAGCTGGGTGGCAGGGCCCACCTCCGAAGCTACATGAAGCCCCGGGAGATGTGGCGCTTAGCAAGCCTGGATGGCCGGTCCCCTCTTCCACTCCTGCCCTCCCCTGCAGGGCCTCATTCTCTTACCTCTGTAGCAGAAGGTGGGGCCGAACGCTGGCCCTGCCTCCACGGGGCCGGCAGGGTGGTGCCTGCTGGCCCTCAGGGCATTCCTGCAGGTGACCCTGCCCAGGCCCCGGGGGGGCTCCTGCAGCCTGGCGTCCAGGGAGGTAGCCCTTCGGGAGCCGCCTGCACAAAGGGGTGTGTGGGGCTGTGTCTGTGGACGTACGTGCACACACACACTGCAGAAGCATACATCTATGCTCTCCCAGCTGTGCTCAGGCCCCCAACCCCCTTCCCCAGCCGGCCCCCCCCACCCCTCCCCGTCTTGTCCCCCAGTCACGGTCCAGGCCTGGGGCTCAGCTCAGCCCTGCCTCCCTTCCTGCCTCCAAAGCCCCCGTGGGTCGTTCTCGCTGTAGGAGCATTAGGGCCAAACCCGGGAAAAGCAGAACGGCCCAGCCTAAGTCGTGGAGAAAGCTGGCAGAGCCCTGAAGCCCTTCCTCTTGAGCCCTCTGTGGTCTGCAGGCTCCACGCTCTGTCCCGCCCAGGTCCTGCCCTCCCGGCCCTCCCAGGTGCCGCTGACGCACGCCTGGCTCCAGCAACCACCGCGGAGGGGACCCCTTCCTGCACACCCACCCCCACGCCCCGCACCGGCCCACCAAGGGCCACCTTTATGTCTGAGGACACCTGCCCTGAGGATGCCCTGGCCCCAGGTCACCTCGAGTGTGAGTGTGCACACACATACGTGCACACACAGCACACACGGTGCACACGCACGACTACTCACGTGATGTGCCCGGCGTCGACACGCGTGCAAACGCAATGTGGGCGCACGCACGGAGCACACAACACATGACCGCACACAGCACGTGTGTGCCCCCATCACACAGAAACTCAGCACAAACACACGTATGAGCACACACATAAATACGCGTATAAATATACACATATACACACATCGCACATAACACACGAATAGCACACACACATGCCTGTGCACACAACACATGCACAGACAAGATACACACGTCAGTCCACACGTAAACTGCGTGATACACAGCACACGCAGCACATGCACATGTACATGCTCCACGCAAATACAGAGCACACGCAGCACATACACGCTTAGCTGACACGCACACGTGCACACAGACAACAAACACACCCCTAGACACAATGACCAGAACAGACACACTGAACACACACACAGTACGTACACATTCCTGCATAGGACACCAGACACATGCAAACATACACAAACGTGTAAACACAATCACAAATACACACGGAGCATGCATGCGCACACACACAAGGCACACAACACACACGCACAGCACACACATTCGTGCACACACACAACACACATTTGTACGTGCACACACACAACACACAC
>NC_058412.1:1538830-1550096 GCF_002201575.2 Neomonachus schauinslandi | reverse complement strand
ACACACAGCACACACATTCGTGCACACACACAACACACACAAACACACAGCACACATATTTGTGCACACACAACACACATTTGTATGTGCACACACACAACACACAAACACACAACACACACATTCATGCGCACACACAACACACATTTGTACATGCACACACACAACACACACAAACACAGCATACATATAAGGTATGTGTATAATCCAAGTTTGCTTGCACATGAAAGTCTGAATGCGTGCAAATGAGCGAGGCGTCTCCTCTGATTTCCCTGCTGGGACCTTACAGCCCTTTTCCTCCAGCCCTGCCCCCACTGCTCCTTCCCTGATGGACACTCCCGCCCCGCCCCGCTCTCCTCACACTCCCGGGAGAGGCCCGGCTGGGTCTGCGCTCCTTCATCCTTGCTCACCCACCCAAGACATCTTTCTGTCCTTGTCTTTCTCGGCCTCGGAGTCTTTCTTAGGACCCACATCACCTGCTACTATACACTTTTAAATGTGTGCCCCTGCTTTATTTCCCACACTGGAAGGAGGTCTTTGTGCATGAAGCATCTTGTAAACAATAACGCAAACGACCAGCTTGTTAGGCCAGTTCTTCCTGGAGGCAGAGAAGATGCTCAGGCATGGCGCAGGTCCTGGGAAAGATCTGCTAGGATGGCTCGGCGAGCGGCGGTACCTGGCAGACGTCGGAGAATTTATCCTGTGCCAGCACAAAGCTAGGTATTACTTGGACACAGAGAAGAATTTCTCCTTCTCTGTCCTATTGAAGGTCACGTCGATCGCGCCGCGGGAGCAGAGCTGGTGGGCAGAGAGTGCTCTGGGGCGCTGAGAAGGAGCAACTCCACTTGGAGACAGAGTGATACGGGGTCCGAGAGTAATGACCTCACCCCCCGGACATCCACATCCCAATGCTGCTACTTTGTGTGACAAGGGGGGCTCTGAACACAGGGTTAGGTGTGAACCTTGAGACGGGAGATGGCCTGGATGGTCCGGGTGGCCCAGCGTCACCGCAGGGTCCCTACGAGGGAGAGGGGGAAGCGGGAGGTCAGGGGGGCATGAGGACAGAGTCAGGGGTGGGAGTCAGAGGGAGAATGGCATGGGGAGGATGGAGGAGGGCCATGAGCCAAGGATGCAGGTGCCTCCAGAAGCCGAAGAGGCAAGAAACGGGGTCTCTCCTGGAGCCTCGGTGAGGAAGGTGCTCCCTCCGTGTTAGCCCAGGAAGACTGATCCGGACTTCTCCCTCGCAGAGAGCTATGAGATAATACATTTGTGTTGTTTCAGGCGCTGTGTGGTAATCTGCTACAGCAGCAGGGCTGATGGAGTGGGAAGACTGGAGGCCAGGAGGTGGGGTGCGGGTGTGCGAGTGCATGGGGCGCGGGCGAGCTCCGGGTCAGCGTGCGCCTGGGCAGGAGGACAACACGAGGTCGGAATCAGGAGCGCCCCAAAGAGAAGCTGCAAAGCGGGTCTTTCCCCTGCAGGTAATGTGGGGCTGGGGAGTTAGGAGCTGGTCTGTCTTGAGGGGCGGACCTGCGGTTCAGGTGGATCGGCTCTGGGACGAGGTCAGAAGGGGCGTTGGGGGCCTGGGAAACTAGCCGAGGTGTCAGGGACTGGTGGAGGCCGGCAGGGGGGTGACTGAGGGACACACAGTGGCCTGTGGAGGCCGAGGTGCTCGGCCCTCAGTGCGGCCAGGGCGCTAGCCTTCTCAGATCTTCCAATGGCTTCCTGCTGGAGTTTTTTAAAAACTCAAATGGTAGCCTCATCTTTTCCAAAATGACTAATAAAAAGTGAGTCCCCAGCTCTCCTTTTGTGTGAACATGTGGATATATCACTTGTCTCATGGCAGTGGACGCTGCCCAAGTTTGCAGAAAAACTGTCGTCCATGGGAGAGTGTACCGGCCTGAACAGAAGCGTGCCGTCCGGCATGTATCCCTGTCCGTGTTGACTCCCAGCTGGCAGAGTCCCCAGGCTTGAGCCGAGGGCCTGCCCCTGACCCCGCGCGGTCTGAAGAGCACGCAGATAGGCGGACAGCAGCAGGGTCGCCCAGGAGAAGGGCTGGGGCAGCAGGGAGCATGCTGCTGGGGGTGGTCCCCACTGACCCGGTGCCCTGCAGACCTGGGGACAACAGGTGTGATCTCTGCTCTGACTCCTGTCCCGTCACCCTGTGCAGCCCTGTGGGTAAGACAGACACCCTCATGTTCCCACAAGTACTCAGTTAAATTTACAGCCAGCCCTGCAATGAAAGAGCCAAGAGAGCCTCACGGTGGGGTGTGAGTGAGCCGCGCCTGATGGAGGGACCGTGGGGAGGCCCTAATGGGCTGGGGCGGGAGCACCATGCTCCAGGAAGCACCAGGGGATCTCAGGGGTCCAGATAGTCATGGGATTGGGTTTGGGACAGTGGGTGGGTTACGTGCCCTTTGCCCCTGATGCTGGATTCTGGGGGAATAGGTGGCTTCCAGCCTTGGAGCCACACCGTCAGATGGAGGGAGGGATGTGGTGGGCTGGGGTGGTGGAGGCCTGGGATGGTGGGTCAGTGCCCATAGGCTGGACGAGGGGAGGCAGAGCAAGAAAACCAGCAGAACTGGCACTTGGCTGGTGTGAGGGGAGAACACAAAGAAAGACAGCTATCGTCGACATTTGGACTGACAGGCCTCTTACTAAAGGAGGGCTCGGGAGAGATGGGAATGTTTGAGAGAGGGAGACTTTGAGGAATTTCAGTGTGGGATACACCGAGTTCTAGGTCCTCAGGGAAGCCTAGATGGTCACCTAGTGGGACTTGCCCCTGCATCTGGGCTGTGTGAGTGGGAGGGTGGCTGGGGGACAGGGTGTTGATGTGGTGCTTCAGCCTTTGATGAGACCTTCCCGGACAATTGTCTGGAACGTGCACAGAAGGATGGGGGTGGCACCCAGGGAGGCTCTGTGCACTCGAGGCAGGAGCAGGCAGGGGGCCCCACAGAGGCCACGGAGGAGATGTGCCCAGCAAGGTAGGAGGAATCCGGAAGGCTGGCTTCGCAGAAACCAGAGGCAAAGAACGGGGAGAAGTAGGAGATCAGTGGGTTCGAAGGCTGGGCAGGGTCAAGCAAGAAAACAGCTCAGAACTGTCCCCGGAATCAGGACATGGAGGGTCCCAGTGGTGCGCAGAGCTGCAGGGCGGTCATGCTGGCTGAGAGACAGCACCCCGGTGCAGGCGCGGACCACCCAGGAACGGCTGCAGGGGGCCGAGGGACATCGGGCCAAGAGCAGTTCTTGTCTCCGACCTGGACACACCGTCTCGAGTGTCTGTAAGCACACGGGGCAGAGGCTGAGGCTCAAAGCGGTGGGGGACGCACACTCGGGGCAGTGAAGCTTGCTGGGCGAGCTAAACTTTGATGGGAAGGGGGAAGAGAGACAGGTTTTTCTGGAAGGGGCGCGGAGGGAACAATAGCTGGACTCAAAGTTGCACATAAATTACGAGAATCATCATTATTTTCTCATGTTCTTAGTCTGGGGGCTTGTTGATTACACACTTAACACAACACAGCAAAGACAAGCTTTTCCAAGATTGAGCGACTGCCCCATTCTCTGAGCAGCCTACGTCAGGCTTCACGTTGGGCAGGGGTTCATTTAGGGAACACAGGTCTCTCTTGGGTGCCAACTCCGTGCTCGGGGCGAGGTGTGTGTTGATGAGCAGACACGGGGCCTTCCTTCGGATCTTACTGTCTCCTCGTGGAGATGGTCAGAGACCTTGTTTTTGTTTTGTTTTGCCCAATATCCTTTTTCCCCTTCTTGCTTAATTGTAAAACTTCAAATTCTTAGCTGGACACACAGCCATCTGAAATCAAGTTTATATTTTCCTGCTTTCTTGGTACTGAGTGGCCATGTGAATAAGCCCCAACACAGAAGGACTGTGTTGAAATTCCAGAAAGCACTGTTTTCAGGGAGAGGACATAAATGTGTCGGCCCCTTCCTCCTTTCTGCTGACTGGAATGTGAGTACAATGGCAGGGCTCAAGCAGCCTCCTTCAAGTGTGAGTTATAAATCCCACGTGGGGACCTCAGAGTCCTGGATGTTCGTGGGGCTATCACCTTAGTCCTACTCCGCTCCTCTCTCAACGCACATTATTTGAGATATAAATAAACTTCTGTTTTATTAAGCCTCAGTGGCTGTGAGTGTTCCCTTACTCACACAGCTGAGATTATCCTAAACAATGTAGAGAGACAGACGACAATCATGCAAACAAATAATGTCATTGAAATTTGCAATAAGTGATCTGATGGAAATGAGCATCTTGCAGTGATATAAACATACGGGCGGGAGAACGGGGGACCCAGCAAAGGTGGTCAGAATGGGCTTCATTAAGAAGAAGTCTCAAAGGGAAGGAGGAATGACAACCACAGAGACAGAGACAGAGGGAGAGTGTCCCAAGCGGAGGATGGTGTGTTTGACACGATCACCCGTGAGTCGGGGCAGAGATCACGGTTGTCAGGATTTCTGTTAATAAAATATAATAAAGGCCACATCTGAGGATTTACAGAAACTTTGCAAGTGACAAAAATCCAGTTTAAGCTTGATTAGCTGGGAAGTGGGCTTCTGTGGCTGTAGGAAGGGCAGGGTGGAGCCAGGCTGGGGTGGGAGCCCTGGGGGGCACCTGTCCCGCACAGGCTCCTCCATCCCTCGGTGTCTGAGAGGCTGTCGCTATGGCCCCTGACCACGTCCTGCTCCCACATTTACATCTCCACCACCGAAGAAAGGAGATCCTCTCCCAGTCTAGATTTAAAGACCTCCAGCAAGGCATGTGAATTATACTTCAATTTAACGAAACAAGTCCCAGGGCAGGCTAGCTCTCCGTGCCGACCTGAAGGGCTAAGGTACGCCGCGAAGGGCTAGTGAGACATATTTCTGGGTGTTTCTGGGAGGCTGTTTTCGGAAGGCATTAGCATTTTAATTGGCGAGCTGCATAGAGAAGACTCGCCCACCAGTGTGGGTGGGTGGCACCCAGTCCTTGGGGGCCTGAATTGAACAAAAGGCAGGGGAGGGCGAGTTTTCTCCCTGCTCCGGTGGGGACATCTCTGTTCTCCTCCTGGACACTGTGCCCTCGGGGCAGGCTTGCAGGGACGGTGGGCAGAGGTCGGTGAGGGGGACCCCCGGGCGTCCCTAGCCTGGAGCTGCGATGGTGAGCGGTAGCGATGAATGCTGGGCCAGAGGGCACCGTCTGTCCCTGGCCACAGCCCGCCCAGCCTCACTGCGCCAGGGGCCCAGTCCTGTGTGCCTGGGGGCCAGTGAGCGCCAAGGCCAGCTTCCATCAGAGGCCCCTTCCACACCCCCACAAAGGCTTTGGCTGTGAGTCTACGGCCACTTTCTGAGTCTCGAGCTGCCGCTGCAAAACGGCGGAGACACCCTGTGCTAGAGCATCCCAGGGGGGCAGGTCAGGGTGACCTGTCTCCAGGCCTCCACGTGAGCGTCGCTCAGCTGTGTCTCGGGATGACACCCACCCAGAAACTCCTGCTCTGTGCGGTGCTGGGACCATGGGCACCGCCGTGCATAGGCCTGCCCCTCAGCCCGGTGCCAGGGGACTCCAACCCCAGGTGCTGGGCACCATTATGGGCCCGTTAACGGTGAAAGGATGAGTGAGCATCAGACAGGATGGGGATGCATTCACACGGATCCTGTAGCTTTTATTCCAGGGTTTTCTAAAAATGTGCGCGAAGCTTCATATACATCCTATGAAGTCTTACAAATTTAAGCAAAAGAAAAATTGTTACAAAAATCTCTTATTCCCCGGGCTCATATAAAACAATCTGCATTTAAGGGAGTCTTAAGAGGTAACATCTTCCAACTATGACCGCTGGCTGTGCTTGAACTGCATGAGATGCAGGTAAATACCACATAATCAGTAGTAGGATTCACCCTCTTAACAGTACAGAAAATATTTTAATTTAGCAATTTCTGCAGCTAAACCTTTCTTTTGAAGGCGTTACCTCAAAAATTAATACGCGTTATGTATATATATATTTCTCTCTCTTTCTTTCTCACTGAAACAGGTTTGCTAACAAACCAACCTTTCCTGGTGTATCTTTCTGAATTTTCAAGACTGGTGACTGCTTTGCTCATAGTGTTGTTTAATCGTGAGACATATGCCTGTGATTTAACCCTGACTTAGTACTGACTTGCCCTAAAAATTAAAGCTACTTGAAGTTTATTCTGAGTTTAGCAGGCCTGTGGAGGCTTCCTGCCCTTTGGGGTGAATAGCAAGCACGTGGACTGCATTCTTCAAAATGAGCTTTGCAGCTAAACCAAGGGAGGGCCCGGCGTGTCCCCAGGAAGATGGCCAGGGGTACTATATAAGTCCTCGGGAGCAGAGACGGCCCAGCCACACCAGCTGCTCCCGGCCGGGTCCCGCCTTCTCCTGGGCAGCAGAAGCATTGCACACAGCTGCCACGCCAGAGGCTGAAACAGGGCACGTCCAGCCCAGCCGCCCCTGTGAGCCTGTCTGAGCGCGGAGAACCACAGCCCCCGCAGGGATTGCACGGGACCGCCGCCCCCCCGGTTCCTGGGAGTGACCGAGGCTTCTCCAGCGAGGAAGGCTTTCTCCCAGCTCCTTCTTCCTGCCTCCTGGCTAAGGGTCAGGAAATCCCCAAACAGAGAATTACCCCACTCCTGCTGGCAATCCAGAATAAGCCCCTGATCCCTCCCACAGGGATGGAACCCACCCCACCACCTGTCACACCTCCCTCCTGGTCACTGAGACACGTGCCATTCCTCGTGGCCCGTGAGTCCCTTCCCACACCAGCCAGTGACCCCGATCCGTCTGCCTACGGGCGACCCTGGGGCCTTGACTGGGGTATCAGCAACAGTGGTTGTTTCCTGAGCTGTTCTGATTTGGGGAAGGAGGGAGAGCCAGGGGTGCGGCAGCCTGGCGCAACCGAGAGCCTGCTGCCCGACGCCGCGGGCCTGCAGAGGAATGCCAGGAGCCCCGGGCGAAGTCAGGCCTCAAGCCCGGCCGTGCGGACAACAGTCCCCCTGTGCTCAGAGAGCTGGGCCGAGACCTCCTCCCACCCGAGGCAGGTCCGCGGGGGGCTCCTGTCCCACCTGGTCAGCGCCGGAGGGAGGGAGGTCATGTGGGGGTGCGCCACCGCGGGCCAGCCCTGCCGAGCACGCAGACGCCCGGCGGCCGGCCAGCCTTGGAGACGCTCAGGGAGACGGTGTGAGACGCAGAGGCAGAGCGGGCAGGGCTGCCTCGGTGCCCACTGAGGGGCTGGGATGGCTACCTGGTGTGCTCACAGCTGGCTGTGGGGACCTGCCCTGGGCAGCAGGGATGTGGAGGAGCTCAGCGCTGCAGGGGGAGGGTGCCCGAGGAGAGGGCGCCCGCACTAGTGAGGCTGCATGGTTAGGGTGTCACTCCTGTGGAGTGAGTGTGCTGGGGAATCAGAGGTTGCTATGTTGTGCCGGCCGCCCTGGGCTCGCGGCCCCACGTCCCTCCACTCCCTGCTCGTCGCAAGCTTCCTCTGTCCCTCCCACCTCCCCTTAGAGGGACCCGCCAGCTGAGGGCCATCCCCATTTCAGGATCCGTAACGTCATCACGTCTGCAAGCCCTGTGCATGCAAGGTCACATGCGTGTGGGCTCCGTGGCAGGCCGGGGACGTCCTTGGGACTCTCCCTCCCTGTGACGCTTGAATGCATGCGGCCGCGCGGCTGCTGGTACACAGCTCTGGAAAGACAGCTCCAGTCCCATTTCCTCGCAGAGCCGTTGCGGAACTGGAGTCTACAGCGAAGAATCCTGGCGGCCGTGGGCCCGTGACAGCACGCCAGCCAGCCGCGCATCCGCGAGAATGGGATGAGGGAGGGGCTTCCGGAGCCCCCTGTGGAACTGGGGGCTGGAGCACCCCCATGGGCCTTCGTGCTTCAGTTATTGTGTGCTGCGTCTGACCCAGGATGGCGTGGTGAGGCGCCGTGGGCGGCTGGTCCACGTGCACGCTTGTGAGTCGAGGGCTCTGTGCTCCAGACACGGCAGTGACATGCTCAAGGTCGCTGAGCCCAGCATGGGACTAGTGTGAGGTTCCAGCTGTCTGGGAAGGCAGTCAGGGTCAAGGTCATACAGCCCGGTTCTCAGGTGCGCTGCTATGGATGTCTGGGGCAGGAGGACCACGGGGGTTTCGGTCCCCCGCCCGCCCTGTGACGGGGACCTGCCCACGCTGCTGACCTGCACGGATTAAAGACGCAATACATGCAAAGCCTCCTGCTCCAGGAGGAGGAACAGGACCAGCATCAGCTCCTGTCCGCTTTCCAGCCCCCCGGCCAGGTCCAGTGTGGGGCTGACACTGGTGAGGAATAGCTCTTCCTTGCCAGCATTTCATCTCCACCTGCAGAGTCCTGCTTCTCCCGGCCCGGAATAGCTCAAGTAGGCTGTGACCTCGGCAAGCCCCCTTGAGAAGCTCTTGAGGCATCTTGAGAAATTGCACACGAGGCGCTTTGCATCTGGGCTGGATCTATTATTCATGCATGCATGTTTCAGAGAGCACCGTAATTTAGAGTCTCTCGGAGAGCACTCTCTGCAGCAACCATAAACCACATTCCATGTGCTCCAAGGAAAAATTATCTTTCCCTGGCTTAAGCTAGGGGTCATGTGAGAGAATCCGCACAGATGGAGGAGAGGGGCCAGGAGGCGGCTGACGGCAGGCCAGGGCTTCTGCAGAGAGCCTCCTGACCCCACGCGGGGCTGCAGGTCCACTCCGGCCGCTCCCGGACGACCTTCGGAGCTACAGCCTCCTCATTACGAAATGAGATTCCGGCTCCGGAGGCCTTGTGGTCACAGGGTCAGTCTCCCCATTTCAACCCTGCTCCGCGTGTGACCCACGGCAAGGAGGCTCGCTCTCCCCACACCCCCTCCGTGGGGCTACTGATGCCTGCCTCTCGCGTTTCAGGAAACAGAAACGGCAAAGGCACAGCACCTGGCATATTGAGCCGAGAATATATGTTCTGCGTGTATTTATTTCCATCTTCAGAGCCCTCATTTTAAAAAAGGCATAGCTTCCACATCTACAGAGAATGTAATAAATACAGAAGCACAGATCTTCCCAGAAAACGTAGCCCTGGGATGGCAAATTGACAGACACTAACATACACCCCTCGTACCAAGGGGCAGAGGGGAAGCTGAAGATGAAAACAGGAATTAACACCCACTCTTCGGGGCTGGAAACAAGATCAGGGAAAGCACAGGAATGTGGGGGTCAGGTCGGTGACTCCACTCTGCTGAGATTCTGTGAGAAATCTGGCGGGCTGCGCTCAGTCCTTCCCGCCACAGCGCCAGATTCTCATTTCTATTCCCCCCAAAGCTCTGTTCCTCTCCCGAAAATGAATAGCATCATTCGGCAGGGAGCAGAAGGTGCTATGTGTCAGCCGGGGTGCTGCACCCGCAGCCCCAGGAATGAGGGGCCCCGCGCCCTGCTGCCGGCCTGTCCTGGGCTCTCCAGGGACTCCCTGGCATCCCTCAGGCCCCAGCCTACCCCTCTCCCTGCCTGGCCCGGAGGGGCCCTTCCTCCAGCCTCTCATGGTGCCACGGTGTCGGGCCCCTGCGCCGCCTGAGCCCTGGGTCCCTGCTGTCAGGAGGCCCCTGCGGGGGCGCTGAAGAAGCCCATCCGGAGCTGGCACCCAGGGGGGCCCTTGCTGCCACCCCCTCTCACAGTCCTGCCCTGGGACAGTGATGGTGCCCTGGGGGCGTGAGTGAGGGTCCTGTGTCTGCACAAGGAAGCCATCTGGCTGCACAACACTGGAAAGTACTAAACGCCACCAAACATTTCACATTGTGTGGATTTCACCTCAGTAAAAATGGTAATAACCCATCGTGTAGAGCAGCCTTCTGGAATCTTTAGGCCCACGAAGCTCTGTACTGCATCTCAGAGGCGACGTTCCCCACTCCCTCTTTCTGCAGGAGTGACCTCGGCCCCCGAGGTCACGGAGGGGTCCCCACCCTGGGGAGGCACACCTTGGGATCAGGCCCGCCTCGTGCCCTTCCCAGGTTTCCTGCTGCTCTGGGCAGAGGCTGAAATCTTCAGCCCCAGGGAGGGGTGGGGCTCCCCGGAGAACAATGGTTTGTGCACTTTCTGATGACTTGTTTCCTGTCTGGGTTGGGGCCCTGGGGTGGCTGCCACTGGAGCCCCACCACCCTGTGACAAACGTCTCCAGCCCTGCCCATTTATGGGCTGCGATTCTGTGATGAGCAGCCTCAGCCAGGGTTGGGGCGCTCCGCGGCCCTGAAGCCACTCTGTGGCTCCTCTGGGCCGAGCAGGGGTGTCTGGGGGCCTGTGACCCAGCCCTGCCCTGTCGGAGGGGAGGCCTTCTGGCCTCCGTGGGCTCTGCATCTGCATGTGGGCAAGGGCTCCGCCAGGGGCAGCAGGGAGGGGCTCCGTGAAGACAGAGGACCCCCAAATCCCGCCAGGATGCTCCTAGAGGGGGCCCAGCAAGTGGGCTTCCCTGCTCCCAAAGGAGATCTGAGGCAGGACTGCCTGAGGGCCACAGAGGGCTCAGCCCACAAGGGCGAGCTCCCAGCAGCACGGAGAGCACAGCCTGGGGCTGCTGCCCGCTCAGCCCCACGTCAGCCCCACGTCAGCCCCACATCAGCCCCACGTCAGCCACACCCCGAAGCCTCAAAGGGCACTCAGTCAAGGGCACTCAGCAAGCGCCTACTGTATGCCAGGCCCTGGAAAAGCAGTGGTATGCCCCATCCTGGGTGACATGCACTGAGGGGTCAGTCCAGGATGGACAGAGCCATGGCCCCTGAGGCCACAGTGAGTCCTCTGGGAATGTCTTCCTTGGAAGATCTGCTCTCTACGAATCCCAGTGGACAAACCAGAGTTGTCACATGAGGGAAGGAAGGAAGGACGGAAGGAAGGAAGGAAGGCAGGCAATGCTGGTGAGGAGGAGCCTTTACAAAGGGCTGGAGGGAGAAGTGGCCAGAGCTCTGAGGACAAAGGCCATGGTGCCAGATGAAGTAGACTCAGCCAGGAAGGAAGCGGGGCCACGGGTGGGATTCCCAGGGAGCGATGTGGTCAGGGCTGCCCTTGGGAAGACCTCCATAGCCCCAGCTGGGAGACAGGATGGGGTGAGGGGCAAGACTGGAGGCAGGGAATGGGCTAAGCATGGTCAGGAAGAGTGAGAGGGTGGCTGGGGTGAGACATGGGGGTGGGAACATGGAGAGGTGGGTTCAAGAGCTCCTGGGGGGGTGGGGGCGTGTGGGGGGATAGGACAGGGGGGAGGGGGTGCAGGGGAGGGGGGGGTGCAGGGGGTGGGGGAG
>NC_058412.1:1476333-1538730 GCF_002201575.2 Neomonachus schauinslandi | reverse complement strand
GTGCAGGGGGAGGGGAAGGGGCGGGGGTGGAGGGAGTCTGGGAGGGTGTGGGGGCGGGGGGAGGGGACAGGAAGGGAGGGGGTCTCTGCTGTGTGCTTCCGAATGCCCCGCTTCCTCCAGGAGGTGGACTGGTGCCAAGGCCCAGGTCCAGGTTAGGATGTGCGCTCTCGTGGCGGGGGGCCGCGTCCCTATCTTTAAGCATCAGGGCCATGGGCCTGGACACCTCTGGGAGAGCAGGTCTCTCCCAAGCCCACGTGTGGTCCCCGGGCCACAGCTTGGGTTTGCTCTGAACAGTTTCTTGTGTGGAAAACACGGACAAGCAATGCTGAGTGGTGAGGCCCACGCGCAGATGAAATGACTTGCAGGGGGAGGCTCATCAGGGAGGCTCAGGACTCAGCAGTCTCCCCACAAGTATTCTGTTCTTCCCCCTTCCTCCTAATTTCACATTCTTGACCCAGTGATGTTCATTTACGTGTGCCGCCCACACTGAGTGACCTGAGTAAGTTCTGGTCACAGACACAGCCCAGAGTGCATCCCCGTGAGCCCCCCTCTTTATAACCCCCTCCCCTTGAGTGTGGGCAAGAGTTCAGAGACTGGAAGCAGCAGAGGCACCTGCTGGTCTTAGAGAAGTGAGTGGCCGTCCCGGGAGGGCCATGGGGCAGGGACGTCAGGCGGCCTCTGGGAGCTGAGGGCAGCCCCCAGCTGACCGCCAGCAGGAAGGAGGGACGTCAGCCCTCCTGTCACCAGGAACCGAATCCTGATGATAACCCTGTGCTGTTGCAGGAGTCCCCGAATCCAGAAAGGAGCCCACTTGGCTGCAACCAGGCTGTAGCCTGGGGAGCCCAGAGCAGAGGGCCAGCGGAGCCCACCCAGACCCTGACCTTGGACACTGGGAGGTAACAAATGATGTTGTTTCAGGTGCTGAGCTGTGGACTTTTTGCAGGGCACTAGGCGACCAGCACACTCTCTAAAGCCCGCTTCTGCGTTGTGGTGTTTGTTAGTCATCGTCCTGACCGAGGGAGCCCTAACCACTGCCTCCACCATCTCCTTCTTGAGTTTCACGGATGCAAACGGTCAGAAGCCGGAGGCCAGCATCAGCCTTTCTTCTCACCTGTGACAATGCACCCAATGAAGACCACAGCCCGACAGCCATCCCAGACGGTGCTCCGGACCTGGGAGCGATTTCAGTGTCAGCGGAGGTCAAGAACGCCACTGGGGGGTAGCGGTAGACCTCCTGAGGACCTCGTGGAGGGTCTGAATATTGCTTTTACTGTAAAATAAATGTGACAACATCCAGTGAGTCCCGTGGGTTCCATTTTCTTGGGATAGGAAGGGCTTCTCTAAAACTGAAAGTGTGTTACAAGGTAACACCACACCAACCACGGGACTTTGACAAGATACTCGGTTCAGCAGCCACGGGACAGACAGGAGGTGCGTTAGGACGAGGAGAAGGTGTGGAGGGCAGGTGAGCAGAGGGCAGGAGCTGCTGCAGAGGAGAGGATGCGGCGGGTGCCCGGGGAGGGAGCGGTTTAAAGCTGCAGATGTAGGATGGAGGAGGAGCAGGTGTGTGGGAGGCATCGGGCCTCTCAACCACAGGGCCAGGCCACAGAAAAGTGACATGATAAAAGCCAGGCTTTAGGAACCGGCGGGGAGCAGAGCCGTGGGGTGGCGGAGGGAGAGGAGAGAGGTGAGGGAGAGCTTTGTGTGCGGGGTAGAGGTGCCGGGCCTGTGCTTGGGTGCACGGCTGGCATGCAGTGGAGGGGCACCGAACATTCCCCAGGGGTGATCGCCCCAGAAACCCCAAACCTTGTCACACAGGACATGGCTGTGGGCCAATCTGAGGCCACACTGCGCCATCATTCCTCAGAGAAAGGCCCTGACCGCCTGACGGGTACGTCCTTCCCATGGTCTCACAGCAAGCTTTGGGCCAAGTCAGGACTGGCCGGGACTGAAGGCTGAAGGGAGCCTGGGGGCCGCTTTGCCTGACGTCACCGTCAAGGACCATCTACAAGCTTATGCTATCAATAGTGCTGAAGATAATTAGGAAGACTTCTTTTGTGGTTCCAAATCCTTTACTACATATCCACTTATTTATTGCTTTACTTGTGAGCATCCCCTACAATGCTATGCTTGCTTTCTCTGAGGGTGTCAACAGAGGGTCTGTCCACAATGGCAGGGGTGGATAATAAGTTCCTCATGTATCTTTGTTTGTTGGCTGGATGGTGTATCAGAACCTTGTGAACTTTTCTTCTGGTTCTTTATCAAAGGCTTAAGAAAGGACTCTATTTGCATGTTAAGATGAGGGAAAAGAACAACCATTTTAAAAGATAAGAGTTGGAATTTATAAGCCTTTACAAACTGCTATTTCTTTCACGGAGAGAAAAGAAAAGTGGGAGATAGTAAGGAGAGGCAGTGGTGTTGCAGATAACATCATTGGGAGGATTTTGAAACCTGGTATAATTTATCATTATATAAGATGCTTTGGTCCGCAAGATCAAAAGCGACTGACGTTATCTATCTACATGCAGCCAGTTGAATTGCTCTTCAGAATCCCAGACAAACATTTCATTAGTCACCATTCATCAGTAAATTGGGATGAAACGCCAAAACGCTTCTTTCAAAAAGCTGGATTGCATTTCCTACATATGGTGCTTTAAAAAATAATCATTCATATTGCACTTTTCTTTCAAGTGTTCAAACTATGCTGCTTTACAAATATTTGCTTAGTCTCCATGACCCTCTTTTTCAGTCACAAGTACTATTCTCTTCATTTCTGAGGCCGGGGGAGGAGATACAAACTATTCCACTACATGGAGTCAGTCTGCTTTTAGCCAAGAAAACCATGATTTCAGGAAAAAAGCTGTTGAATTCAGACAACCGCTGCGCCTCTTTTTGCCTGAAGCTGGCAGGTGTTTGACCAAAATGACCAAGGAACATCCCTCCAGCACATAAAAACATGTGTTAGGCTGGGGTGGGGGGGTGATTCCTTAGGAAGTCCCGGGCTGTGTGCCGGGAGCACTGACGTCATGCCGTGGATTCAAGGAGCACAGCAATGTCCCTGCGAATGGTACAGAGGACTTGAGTGCCCGGGGGGGTGGGGAGAGGGATGAGCCTCGGTGCTCCTGTTTCTACCCCAGCTGGAAACAACGCGGGGGCGGGGGGGGGGGCGGCCACCGGGGATGGCTTTCCCTGAGTTGTGTCATCATGACCCAGCTGAGGGTTTCTGCCAACAGCTAAGATTAAGAAGCTAGCCACAGACCAACAGATCTCAGAGAGAGGGTAGAGAGTCCGAGAAACCTGCTAGGCTCCAGCCAGGACCCTCTGGAGTCAGCAAAGTCCTGATCCCATGAGTTCCTGGAGCTTGCAGGGACAGCAGGAGCCAGGACCCTGGAGGAAAGGCAGGTGCCGGGGGTTCTGTCCTAACGTGCAGCTTCCCCCCGGAGACATTTGCCGTACCCTGAGGGCAAATAGGGAAAGATGCTAAGAAGCTAAGCCCAAAACTTTGCAGTTGTTGGTTTGGAATACTGGAATTTTTGGTGTCATGGGGGTGAAATGCAGTTTAGGAGGTGGATGGACTTCAGCAAATGGTCTAGGGTTTCAGTCGGAAACCTAGAGGGGCCATCCTAGAAGAAAAGAGAACAAGAGCAGTATGGATCTTTACAAAACTGCATCAAAACCAGTGAGCAAGCCGCCCTGCATCCTGCTCAGGAAGGAAGTCAGCCCGTGGTCAGAGTCCCTGTTTGGGCAGCTCTGGCAGAACACCTCATCCAGAGCCTCTGCAACTTCTCATTCAAAATATCCAGCATCTCGTAAAGGTTCACCAGGCGTAACCAAGGAAGAGAACCAAGAAAAAAAAGGACAATGGGAAAAGACCCCAGACAGTCCATTTATTGGAGTCACAATACATGGACTTTAAAATAGCTTTGATTAACAAGTTGAAGCAAAGATGAGGAATTTATTCAGAAAAGCCAAATCCACAAAAAAGAGCCAATTAATAATTGTAGCATTAAAATTTTCAATAATTGAAACTAAGATTCAATTAAATAAAGTTGAGTTTAAAACCTGGAAGAGAGGATTAGATTAAAGGACAGCGGTTGCTAGAAAATACCCAGGCTCCCAGGCAGAGAAGGAAAACAGAGAACAAGAGGAGAGACGTGGGATGTGGGGAAGTAGCCGTGTAAGCGCAGCGTCCTCGGGAAAAGTGAGCGGGAATGGGGCAGAGGAGCCTCTAAAGAGATCGTGCTGAGGATTTTCCAAAATGGAAGATGGAACCCATGTCACAGAGAAACCACGTGGACCCCGTGCAGCACAGGGGTGGAGTGAACCATGCCAGCCGCATCATAACAAAACTGCTGAGATCCGAAGACAAAGAGAGAAATCGTAGAGGTAGAGAAAAAGTAATCCTGACCTTCAAAGAAGGAACAAAAATCTTGAAAGTTGACATTTCCACAGAAGCAATGGGAGCTAGAAGACAACAGAATGACGCCTTTAAAATGCTGGAAGAAGGAAACCAAAGCCTGAGCTATATCCAGAGAAAATGTCCTTCACAAGTGAAAGCAAAACAAACACATTTCCATCATAAGCAAAAGCTGAGAGATTTTGTTGCCAGCAAATATACACAAAAAGAAAAAAATTTAAGGAGAATTCTTTAGGAAGAAAGAAAATGAGGCCAGGGAGAAACACAGGAATCTAGTGAAGAATAAAATCAAGAGAAAGGGGGAAAGGGAAATATATAGGTAATTACAAACAGATATTAACTGGACAATAATAATATCTGATGTGGTCTGTAATACATGAAGATTAAAAATACAAAACAATATGGGTGTCTGGGTGGCTCAGATGGTTAAACGTCTGCCTTCGGCTCAGGTCATGGTCCCAGGGTTCTGGGATCGAGTCCCACATCGGGCTCCCGGCTCAGCGGGGAGCCTGCTTCTCCCTCTGACCCTCCCCCCTCTCATGCTGTTTCTCTCTCGCTCGCTCTCTAAAAAATAAATAAAATCTTTAAAAAAAAAATACAAAACAATAATAACACGGAGAGAGATAAATGACTTTGTCTCCCAAGGTTATATCACTGGCTAAAGGATTAATTTACATGCGACTGTTATGAATAAAAGATACATATTTTAATCCTCAATTTATAATTCTAATCTCTTAAAGAAAAAGGAAAATTTATAAAATGTATAAGATGATGCAGGTAAGATTTTTAAAAAAAATGTATTAGCTAAATCAAAGAAGGTAAAGTAGAGAAAAGGAATATTATCCTTGCCCCTGGTGATTCTACTCCTGAAGACATACTCCAAAGAAATGTGCACAGGCTATTCATAATAACCCAAACTGGAATCAGCTTATCAAGAGTAGAATGGATAAATATCGTGGTATGTTTGTGTCATGGAATACTGCAGAGCAATACTGAAATCAAACTATTGCCACATGCAAGAGTATCAGTGAGCACCACAAACACGACTGTGTGAAAGAAACCAGACACAACAGAGAAGCAATCTAACCTATGGGGATTGGTGTTAGAATGGTGCCTCCACTGATGGTGTGATGACTTGGAGGTTCATATGGGGTTTCTTGGATACTGGTGTTTTCTATGTCTTGAACTGGGTGGTGGTTACATGGGTACATTCACTTGGTAAAAACTCATCAAACTGTAACAACCAACAAAACTAAAAGGCAACCTTCAGAATGGGAGAAGATATTTGCAAATGGCATATCTGATAAAGGGTTGGTATCCAAAATATATAAAGAGGTTATACAACTGAACACCAAAAAACAAATGATCCAATTAAGAAATGGGCAGAAGATATGAACAGACATTTCTCCAAAGAAGACACACAGATGGCCAGCAGATGAAAAGATGCTCAACATCACTCATCATCAGGGAAATGCAAATCAAAACTATAATGAGATATCCCCTAATACCTGTCAGAATGGCTAAAATCAACAAAACAAGAAACAACAGGAATGTGGAGAGATGGGAACCCTCGTGCACTGTTGGTGGGAATGCAAACTGTGGCAGCCACTCTGGAAAACAGCATGGAGATTCCTCACAAAGTTAAAAATAGAACTGCCCCACCATCCAGCAATCACACTACTAGAGACTTACACAAAGAATACAAAAATACTGATTTAAAGGGATATGTGCACCCTTGAATGTTTAGAGCAGCATTATCTGCAATAGCCAGGGTATGAAGGCAGCCCAAGTGTCCTTTGACTGATGAATGGATAAAACAGATGGTATATATATATATATATATATATATATATATATATATATATATATACATTCAATGGAATATTATTCAGTCATAAGAAAGAATGAAATCTTGCCATTTGCAACAACATTGATGGATCTAGAGGGTATAATGCTAAGTGAAATAAGTCAGTTAGGGAAAGACAAATACCATATGATCTCACTCAGATATGGAATTTGAGAAACAAAACAATTATTTAGAGGGACTCTTGGGCACCCAGCCCATCAACTCTGGGATAATGCTTCAGAAGTCATGGGGGTTTGCCTATTTGAGCTGCTGAAAAGGGGAATGATCTATGTCAGACTTCAGAATGGGTAACAGGTACTGCCCGAAGTTTCTCCAATCATCCTCTGGTCTAGCTAGAAATGTGTTAGTACAGGGAAAATAATCATTATCACTTTATGTGTATATTTTCGGTGGTTCACAAAACTCTTGCACATATTACTTGTGACCAGAGAATGCTGACATATGACCAGATCTCTTCTTTCCATGTGCTCCGCATTGGTGTTCCTTCTGTACAAGACTTCATTTTAAACTTCAAGCCTGGACAATTTTCTAAACATTTATTTGGCTTCTCAATTCCTAAAACATCTTTGAACACTGAGTTTCACATAAATCCCAATTCCTCTCTAGCCCATGGACAAACCTCCCCCAATCCCATACACAGCCTCAGCTGTTAAGGACCCTGACTTAACTCTGATCCCCTAGTCCCCACCTGTGCAGTGAGGCATTCAGACAGGCTTCCTCCCATGGCTTGTCCATTCAGTGATGTCTTGACAACAGCCCAGAATCACTATGGAAGGGCATATCCTTGAGCTTATCTTCTGTACATCACCATTATTCAATTCAATAGGAAATTACTGTTAACTGCTAACAGAGATGAGTAATTCTCTGTTCGTGTCCCTGAGGATATTATAGTCAATTTCGGACACTGGCAGACAAAATACAGCATGTTGAGTGTTACAATAAGGCACCATGAGCAGAAAGAAAAGGTGCGTCTAACCAGTGATGCCTTTCCTAAGCATGTGGTGCTTGGGCTGAGTCTTATGGAATAAGAATGTATTTTATAGGGAAGGAGAAGATGCAAGAGCATTTCAGGCAGAGAGAAATGCAAGAGCTAAGCCATGGCTGGCACGAGCGGATTCATCTCGTGCAGGGACTTTCTGCCCCTTTATCTCTGGAGGCAAACGTGGTGACCGGTGCTACGGCTTTGCAAAACCAACCACCAAACACAGAACCAGCAAAAATGTGTGTCACCAGGGCTCATAGGATCACTTCCATTGGCCTCCACTTTCCCATAAGATCGATGGCTTTCATGTCTGTTTTGGCATCACCACCAGGACTGGAGAACTGACCCAGAGGACCCGAGCACCTGCCGTTCACCCCCTCTGGGAGGCAGGGTGATAGTGGTGTGCTGGCGATTGTCTGATGCCCCGATAGCCACAGAAATTGATGTGTGCGTATGCACATACTCGTGCTTTAGTAAAATTGTGATAAAGGAGGTGCTGCACAATATTTACAAATAATAATAAATACATAATTATTGTAACCGTGTATAGAGAAATTGATTCTCATAAAGTGCTTTTGTTCATTTTCCCCCAAACTCTTAAACCATAGCCAAGCTATGGTTTGCCATCTACAAGTGAATGTAATTACAGCGTGTTTGTTGGTTGACATGCTCGTGTATGTGATCCACACCACACGAGACAGAAGTGCAA
This sequence comes from Neomonachus schauinslandi, assembly GCF_002201575.2. Classification (NCBI taxonomy): domain Eukaryota; kingdom Metazoa; phylum Chordata; class Mammalia; order Carnivora; family Phocidae; genus Neomonachus; species Neomonachus schauinslandi. The sequence goes on along the minus strand of NC_058412.1, from coordinate 1,530,755 downwards.
CAATGGACCTCCTCCATTGTCAGTGATGTGTGCCTTCTTTCTTGAATTAGATAATGGTCTCTGGATCCGAGAAGAGTTTTTCCTCGATGTTTTCACTTTTCACGAAGCAATGCCTGCAGGTACAACGCACATGAAAGTTTACTCTGCATTACTAGCATTCTTCACCATCTCAAGTCTAGACAATCAACAACACATTAAGTCCATAGAGCCCCGATTTGTGAAGGGTGAAATCACTCCCACCATGGTTAACTTCAGGTGGCCAACATAACTTCCCCGAATGTGGAGCTGGCGGGGGGGGTGGAGTGAGGCAGCAAGCCATCGTGAGACATGGTGTTTCCACACACAGATACAGCAGATGCTGATAACTTCAAGGGAAGAGGGAGTAGAAAAACAGAGTAAAATACGTAGGAAGTAAGGAGTTTTGAGATATATTGTTTTGGTATTATTTTTGTTTTTGACTATAATTTATTTGATTGTAAGTTTCTATGATTTCATTCTTCATAATGACTGTATTTAACAATGGGCCTTGGGCTCATGAAATGCTTGCACGTTTACTAATCAATTCTCACGAGGTGTTAAAAACCACCTCCAGCACACTACTTTGCCAATTTTGGTCAAGATGCTCTATATTTCCTTCACCGTAACCTGCCAAGTAATGTTTTCTTATTCCAACTTTACAGATGAACAAGATCTTTAAGTATAAAGCGATTTGCAAAACATCACACAGGTAGTAGGCGGCAGCCTCTTAGCACCTAGCCCATCTCTGCTTCCTTAACATTATTTTACAGACATAGGAAAAAGATGGGGATTCTACATAATAGATCACAGAAGTTCTCTCTGGCAACATCCATACAGACTGTATGTGAATAATTACTGAAAGAGGTGTATTGTTTATCCATTTGTTCAGAAGTTTGAGGTTATGGTAATTATGCTCTCTGAAACATCATTTCAAATTCCCTGATTTCACTGTGTTTAAGTTTCTAAGCGTAATGACTTCTGAACACTTCAACTTCGACGTATAATTTCCTTGGCAACAAGAAACATACGCGCGTGCACGCACACACACACACGAAACAAACAACCGACAGGTGAACAAACAAAAGGTTCATGTCTCCCCTTGAAGAACTTGTACAGAAAACAAGAGAAAACTCAAACAGCTGTCTGAAGTCAACCTGTCTCTCGCCAGTGTCCCCACCCAACTGGACCCCATCTGTCCCCCTCGCTTGCCTTCAGAAGGAATCAGACTGGTGGGCACTCAGGAGCCACAGAACCAATGGCCCAGTGAGCCAGGGTGATCCCCGGATGCCCCTGTGCTCTCCTCCCTGGCAAAGGCTAGCAGTCCAGGTGGGGAGAGATGTCTGCCGTCACTGTAACAGCAGTGACCAACCGAGAAACTTAGCTGCTTAGGGCTTGTTGTCCTTCATTTCTGTCGCAAAGGGACAACTGGCCAAAACAAAAACAGAAGCAAAACCAAGATGCTGTCCTAAAAGTTCCCAGGCAGGATTCCGCAGGTGAGTCCTTCAGGTTCCCTAAGCAGGAGAAGCTGAACTTCTGGGACGGTGGAGGGCTGGACTAGGAAGAGGAAGGGACTTCAACCTTTCTCATGGGTACTGGTCACCTTCTGTTCCCTCGTTTATCCCAGTGAACTCACCGATTGAGCCCCCCTGGAATTACAGAGGTTAATGAAGACAATGCACTAGAAGAGCCTGGCACATAGTGGATGTTCGGCAACAATTACCCTCTGTCATCAGGGAAGGTCTGAGAGACATGGCATTCACTCACCGGGTGGCACTTACAGACACCCTGTGTCCGTGTGTCTGCCTGACTGACAGACTGAGCTTCTCAACAACAAACACCCCCCTTACTCATCGGTATTTCTGGCATCCAGCTCATTGCTTGGCACAGATTACTTCTTCCACAAATAAAATAATAAACAGATTTTTAAAAAGATATTATAGTTGTACATTTGCTTATATGCAATTATATTCATGGTATGTTGATAGGTACAAAAATCATACTTATTCTACCAGCCCTCCACTGTAAGACATTTAAGATTGTTCCAGGTTTTCACAGTTATGAGCATCAGTTTTATAGCATTCTTACATGGGCATATTGTTTGATCATTTTACATGGGTAAATTTCTAGAAACAGAATTCATGAGCCAAAGCAGAGATACATTCTAAAATATTTGATATCTGGCTGCATAATTGACCTCTGAAAGTTTTGGACACAACTGCTTTTAAATGTGGCCATTCAGAGGTGCCTGGGTGGCTCAGTCGGTAAAGCGTCTGCTTTCAGCTCAGGTCATGATCCCAGGGTCCTGGGATCGAGACCTGCACTGGGCTCCCTGCTCAGCAGGGAGTCTGCTTCTCCCTCTGCCTCTCCCCTCCCCTCCCCCTGCTTGTTCTCTCTCTTTCTCAAATAAATAAATAAAAATCTTTAAAAAAACTATGGCCATTCATCTATTTAAACATTTTAATTCATTTTCTCCTACTTACTTTTAAAGTTCGGAGCACTCTTGCAAGGCACTTAGCTGTTACATAAATTGGGTCTCTTCTTGTGCATTTGCTCCTCCCCCGCTCAGACCACCCTTCTCACTCTTGTGAAACACTCTTAATTAGTGCAGCTTCATATAATTCGTTTCACGGTCAGGAACAGACACTCCCTGCTATGTTTTCATTGCAATCATTTATTTTCTAATGAACTTCAGAAATGTTTTGATCCAGTTGAAATTTTTCATGAAAGACATTTACATTCTTAAATTAATTTGGAGAGAAATAGCATTTTTACAGTACTCTGTGCCTCTTCCAGAACATGGAGCGCCGCCCCACCAGTCGGGCCTTCTTTTGTGTGTCTGAGTTTGCTTACAATTTCTTCCACAGGGTAACCTCATTCCCGAGTATTTTACGTGGGTCCAGTTCCCCATTTGACATTCCTTCCTGCATTTTAAACACCTGTTTTATAATCTCTTTGTGTAGGGTCAGCCTGCTCACAATGAGTTCCTTCCACTTTCTCTTCATGTGGGAGAGGAGTCTTGCCTCGTGTTCATTTTTGAAGCATACGTTGACTTGATATGAACTTTAGGTAGACAGTTTTTTTTTTTCTTTCAGTGCTTTAAAGACGCTGTTCTGTTGTTTTCGGGCTTTTTTGGACTCTCTTGAGAAGTCTGTCGTCAATTTGATCGCGAAGTTCTTTATGTGGATTTCCTGGTGTTTATTGTGCTTGGTGGTTCCCTGGGCTTCTTGTATACGGGCTTGTAGTTTTCATCAAATTTATGAAACACCTGGTTGTAATTTCTTGAAATAATTTGTGTGTCCCTCCTCTCGCCTTCTTGTTTGCTGCGTTTCTTTTTCTCTCTGGACTTCATTTGGATCGTTTCTATTGCTATTTTAAATTAGCTACTCTTTTCTTCTGCAACGTATGATCTGCTGCTATCCCAGGCTGGGTTTTTTTTTTTTTTTTTTAATTAGACATTGTCCTTTTTATCTGTAAAAGTTCTATTTGATAATCTTTTACTTTAATTTTTATTATGGTAGAATATTCATAACATTGAATTTATAATTTTACCTATGTTAGGTGCACAGCTCAGTGACATTGAGCTCATTCACACTGTTGTGCAACTATCCCGATCATCCATCTCCAGAACTTTCTCAGGTTCCCAAACTGAAGCTCTGTCCCCATGAAACACTAATCCCTGACCTCTTCCCCCAGCCCCTGGCTCCCACTGTCCACTTTCTGCTTCTACAAATCTGATTCCTCCAGGGACTTCTGATGAGTGGAATCACCCAGTATTTGTCCTTTTATCTCTGGCTTATTTCACTGAGCATAACGTCCTCAAGATTCATCCATGCTGGGCAGGTGTCAAAACGTCCTTCCTTTTAAAGGCTGCATGATATCCCATTGTCTGGATGGACCATATTTTGTTTATCCCCTCATCCACAGATGGACACTCACATAGTGTCCACCTTTCAGCCATTGTGAACGACGTTGCTATGAACATAGGTGTCCAAATATCTGTTTAAGTCCCCACTTCCAATTCTTATGGGTATTTACTCCAAAGTGGAATTTCCGAATCATATGGTAATTTCATGTTTAAGTTTTTGAGGAACTGCCACACCATTTTCTATAGAAGTGCACCACTTAGCACACAAGGGCACCCATTTCCCCCCGCCCTCTGTGACACTTGTGACTTTTTAAAATAAAATTCCTTTTAACAGGTGTGAAGTGGTGGCTCTTTGTGGTTTGGTTGCTGCTTGTCTAATGATGAGTGCTGTTGAGCATCTTTTCTCGTGCTTATTGGCTGTTCTTGTATCTTTGGTGAAATGTCTATTCAGGTCCTTTGCCCATTTTTTAATCGTGTTCTTTCTGTTTTGTTGTTGAATTCTAAATTTCTTTATATATTCTCAATATTAATCCCTTATCAGATACATGATTTGCAAATATTTTTCCCATTCTGTGAGTTGCCTTTCACTCTGTTGATACTGCCTTTTGATGCACAAATGCTTATTTTTTATGACTTATGTTTATTTCCTCATTATGCTCATGTTTTCATTTAAATACTGGGGTGTATTTATAACGTTTATAATAGCTGTTTTATGTCTGTGTCTGCTAATTTCAGCATATCTGTTACTTCTTGATCTGTTTTTGTTGACTCATTTCCTCTTGGATCTGTTCAACCATTTGTAGCAACTCTACCTGTCTCATAATAACCAATTGGCTGCCAGACACTGTGAACGCTGCATTCTTGAGAGTTTGGCTTTGGTTTTCTTCCTTTGAAGAATGTTTGGCTTAGCAGGTGGCTGGGTTCTGTTAAGATCAGTTGAATCCCCTCCTTGTTTGTAAGTGTTATTTTGGCAGGAGAAGAGCAGCCTTTACTCTAGGTCCGGTGTTGCCGAACTGGAGGAAAGAGTTGACCCTTTTAGTGTTTTTGCTGATTGCTGTATTCTGGAGGTTTGTGTCCTCCCAAAATCCTTTTGTTGAAATCCTAACCTCTGAGGCAATGGTATTAGGATGTGGGGCTTTTGGGAGGTGATTAGGTGGTGAGGGTGGAGCCCCATGAATAGGGTTGGTGGTCTAATGAAAGAGATCCCGAGAACCCCCTCACCACTCTGCCACACGAGGACAAGCAGGAAGTCTGTACCAGGGCCTTCATCAAATGCCAAATCCGCTGGCACCTTGATCTTTAAATTCCAGCCTTCAGAATGGTGAGAAGTCAATGTCTGTTGTTGAAGTGGTCCAGTTTACGGTGCCTCCATCGCATCTGACTTGCCCAAGGCACCATCTTACAGAGGAGAAAGTGACACTCTTAGGAGGAAATGTCTCCTGCGACCAGCTAAATAATCTGTAGACAGCAGTTCAAGACACAAGTGCATGGCTCCTTGTTCAAAATTATTAAGGATTTCAAGACAGTGAAAGCACAGCATTAGGCAAGTGTGAGGGTTCCTGAGAGCAGGCCCCGTGTAACCGGCCAGGCCACAAGCCCATGTATCCGGCACAAGGACTCAAGGTTCAATCACGATGAACTAGGACTGTTCTGACGTTGAGTAGAATTCTTGATCGTGTGCTCCCTGGCTCTTGACATAAGAAGGCTTAACTTGTAATTCACGTAAGACTTTCTTAGTTTTGCTGTTCTCAGTCTTTTGTCCTTGCACACAGAGTCAAGGACAAGAACATAACCCCTCGGGGAAGAGCTCACAGGAAGAGCTTAGTAAGCACAGCATGTGTCCCAGCTGGATGCTGAGGAGCAGTGAGGAAGAGGGTTGACCTTGTCCCTTGTCCGCTCCAGTCGAGGTGCTGAGCGCCTCCAGGTAACTCCCAGCTGTGCGGAGCTCATCCTGTCCTGGAGAGGCAGCTGGAGGCTGTCTCTGTTTGGGTGACAGCAGGGCTCTGAAGGCTCATGCCTTCCTGACTAGGACAGGCTGTGTGTGCCGGGTGGCCTCGGGGGTCTCCTTCTGGGCTAGGGGAGACCTGACAGCCACACGCTGAGCCTCTGCTGAGCGGTTGTCAGGTGGGGAGAGGAAATCCTCAGCAGGCAGGGACAGGCAGGGGACAGGCAGCGGACAGGCAGGGCATGCCGGCTCAGTGGCCAGACTGTCTTAACAGCTCTGCAGCCCAGGAGCCCGAGAATATTCTTTTGTACAAACTGTCACCAGTCTGCAGACGTTCTCTGCAGGAGGGAGTGCACGTAGCACATGCACACGTTCTTGGGGACTTGCTCTCACACACGTGCATTTACATGCACAGAATCACAGACGCCTGCGCGCGAGTCCCACGTGAAAGGTGTCCTGTTTGAAACGATCTTAGCCTCTGTCCCTGATGCAACATGAACACAATTTGCGACCCCCAAACAAAGACTGGCTACCATAAGGATGGCCACATTATATGAGAACCCCTCATTTTAAAATACGGCTGATGGAGCCGTATTTCAAAATGCAAGCCATGCTGTCTTTAAAATGGACAGAGGACGCTGCATCCCTGCAGCACGGCCTGCTCTGTGCTTCAGAACGCCAAGTCCATTGTCCACCCAGGACAGAAGCAGGCAGCTTCCCGGCTGCGGCCACGCTGTCCTCTTGGCAGCCAGCCCACAGTCTCCCCTCCAGGGCTCCACTGCACTGTCAGGCGCTCTGTCCACGCAGAACACAACCCGGAAATACAGGTGTGGGCGGCATGTGGCCCGAGGCATGCTGGGAAGTGTAGTTCCACGACCCTCTGCACGGGCAGGAAGCCGCCCTGGAGCAGTGCATGCTGGGGATTGTAGTACCACGATCTTCTACCAAGGGCAGGAAGGGCTCTGGAGCAGTGCATGCTGGGGACTGTAGTCCTCCGTGGGCACCATGTTGCAGGGAGAGTGAGCAAGGTGTAGGGCTGGAGGAGATGCCCTTCCGGTCCTGCAGAGCTGCCAAAGCTGGATGTTGAGGCTGATGATTTCCATACCCTGCCCTCTGGCTGCACATCTGGGAATGTGATTTCATGAACCCTTGGGAGGGTAAGTGGAGCCAAGGTTCATCCACATAACTGCACAGTGGTGCCAAGCGCCAAGGCTAGAGTCCTGGGTTCTCCATGGGGAACCATGAACCAAAAATAAGGAATGAATGGAAAGAAAACGAGAAGAATAAAAGTACCAGCATGGGACCAAGAAGATGCCGCTGAACAAAGAAAGGAGTTCATCAGGTTGTGGACTCAGAGCACAGCAGAACTCTGAAGACCATTGATGATGTCTGAACCTAAAATACAGACATTTAGAAAACTGGGTGTTCTCCTCAATGGAAACTGCCTGCGGGAAGCAAGGGTGCAGTCCCCTTTTGGGGGTGTTGATAGCAGGAAGTTCCGGCACATGCTGAGTGTTTATGCTGCTGCAGGTGATCTCCCAAGCACCCAACATGCATTACCTAGTGTGATTCTCCTGCAAGAAGGCCCCCTTGGGAGGCAGGCACTGTTGCTTCCTGTGGTTAGATGATGAAGCTCCAGATCAGAGAGGGAAAGCGGCTTTCCTGAGGCTTCATGCTGCTGAGAAGCCCAGATCTGAATCCAGGCTGTTCCCTGGGCCTGCGCCCCCACCCCTGGTCCAGACGGATGAACACTCAGCCAAGATGAGAACTGGTTTGAGGAGGGAAAGGCTGCAATTAAACAAGACTTTAAACAGCAGAATTAAAATCTGCGTAGAAAGTGATGAGGAGAAAAATCGGCTTGAATTAACTAATATCATGAGAAATTGAGGACAAATTTCTTTAAGTGAAATACGAGAAAATCTTCTGGAAGTCTTTCCAGAAAACAGAATTTACTACCAGCTTCAGAAGTTCAATCATTAAAAAGTATCTATCCTTGTTATGCACAAACAATGAATCATGGAACACTACACCTAAAACTAATGATGTAATGTATGGGGATTAACATAAGGGAAAAAAAAAAAAGTATCTATCCTTGGGAAATTTCCCAGAGGGGAAATATACCAAAATATTAGATTAAGGATCTCTTTGGTATGCGATTGAGAATATTTTAATTTTTTATGTCTGAATTTTTAGCATCTTATAGGGTGTGTGTTTCTGTAAACACACAGGGATGCTCTTTGAAAAGATCAGCTGTTCTGTAAAGTTGGGGAGAAGTGCCTGGTGTTAGCTTCCCACCCTCCCCTCTGCTTTCCCCTGGGTCTCTGGTGATTGTAGTTCTCGGGCCTGTCAGGATCCAGTCCCCACGTGACTCAGCTCTGATACCCATTCTGCCTCTTGTCCCCGATTCCATCAGACACCCTTGGGGCCATGATGGGCCCAGGCCGTGGGAGAGGGCAGACAGCACAGTGGTTTGGGGCAGGGATGGGGGGAAGTTCACCAGGAGGGGCAGGTGGTGGGATTAGCATGGCTCGCTTGCAGAACTGGGGAGTGTATCTAGTTCTGGGGAGATGCAGGGGTGTCCATGTTCTCGTTCCTCCAGATGTCTTCATAAGCAATGCCTTTGGGAGGGTTAGAAGACACAGCGCAATGCAGAGAGGGGGTGCCATGGTCTGTGGCCTTGGGGGGTCTGTTAGTGACAGGGAGCACTTTGAGGGCTCACTCAGAATGGGTTAGTGGCCACTACACAATCCCTCTTATCCACGAACCTACCCCCCGCCGCCAAACATGATGAATGCTGAGCTAGCCTTCCAAGATAACCTTCCCCTGACCACCTTCTGGGAGAAATTCCGGCTCGGTGCCATGAAATGTAAATGGCTTTGCTCAGGGCAGACTGTTGTTAACTTCCCATCTAGAATTCACTCATTCCTTCCAAGGTCCCGGGATCTGAGCAGTATGTCCTGTCCTATTTTAGAGATGGATTGGTTCGCTGATCGATTCTCGATGCAGGACTGCCTGCCCTAGGAACGTGGGCTGGCTTCTGGATCAGTCTGTGCGGGTTCTGGTTCTGCCATTTGCTGACCATGAGATCTTGGGTAAGCACTGAGTTTCTTTGGACCGCTGTATACGTACGCAAGGGGTTAGTGTCAGCATGGGCCTCGTGGGTTCACTGTGAGAGTCCTAACAGTGCTGGCAGGCGTCTGACACACAGGAGGACCTCAGCGGAGGGCGGTGCATGGTAGTGTGTGATGAGGGTCCCAGGTGGCCCACAGAGTATAAGAGAGCCGAGCATCCTCCTGGAGGAATCCAGTGCAGCTCCGTCTCCACAGAAGGAGCTTCTGGCCACGTGTCCCCACTGTTTCCCGGCTCTGCTGCAGAGGCTTGTGGACAGCATTGCCCGCTCGAGTCCTGCAGGAATGGCCACGGCTTTCTGAGCTTTCTGAGGGTGTTTTAGGGTCCCAGGCACAGAGGTGGCTCCTTGACACCTGCCTCAGAGGAGCAATGAGAACATGAATGAGCTCCTGACACACACTTCAGGGGGAGGCAGACACATCATCCTTTCCGAAACAGCATCTAAAGTGGATCAGGGAGTGGACACAGCAGCTGCAAACTGTGAACAAGAGACACACTGAGCGAGGCTGGGTTCGGCCCGGGATGCGTGCGAGTGGCAGACTTTTCTAGAAGTGGCTCTGGGTGAGGTTCTGAGAAGACCAGGTGGGCAGGAGTCTCCACCTCCATGGGACGGAGTGCTTGTGAGGACAGACAGGCAAGGGCAAGACAACCGGGGTTAAGAAGAGGCAGGACGGCAAACAGAGGGATGGAAAAGTCCATCCTGTTCATGGCGTGAACAGGACCGAGAGAGTCTGTGGCCAGGACAGAAGAGAAAGCAGGACAGGAGTAGGTCAGGTGCACAGGGGTCAGAGGCAGGTGAGCTGGGCTCCTGTGCCAGCATCAACTGGGACACGAACATCCACAGGATATGGATGCTGGGACGGCTGCATGGAAGGGGGGGTCACCTGCAGGATGTGGATGCTGGGACGGCTGCACAGACCGGGGGGTCACCTGCAGGATATGGATGCTGGGACGGCTGTACAGACGGGGGGTCACCTGCAGGATGTGGATGCTGGGACGGCTGCACGGAAGGGGGGGTCACCTGCAGGATGTGGTTGCTGGGACGGCTGCACAGATGGGGGTCATCTGCAGGATGTGCATGCTGGGACGGCTGCACGGAAGGGGGGGTCACCTGCAGGATGTGGATGCTGGGACGGCTGCACACACGGGGGGTCACCTGCAGGATATGGATGCTGGGACGGCTGTACAGACAGGGGGTCACCTGCAGGATGTGGATGCTGGGACGGCTGCACGGAAGGGGGGGTCACCTGCAGGATGTGGTTGCTGGGACGGCTGCACAGATGGGGGTCACCTGCAGGATGTGCATGCTGGGACGGCTGCACGGAAGGGGGGGTCACCTGCAGGATGTGGATGCTGGGACGGCTGCACAGACCGGGGGGTCACCTGCAGGATATGGATGCTGGGACGGCTGTACAGACGGGGGGTCACCTGCAGGATGTGGATGCTGGGACGGCTGCATGGAAGGGGGGGTCACCTGCAGGATGTGCATGCTGGGACAGCTGCACGGAAGGGGGGTTCACCTGCAGGATGTGGTTGCTGGGACGGCTGTAGGGACGGGGAGTCACCTGCAGGATGTGGATACTGGGACGGCTGCACAGACGGGGGGTCACCTGCAGGATGTGGATGCTGGGACGGCTGCACAGAAGGGGGGTGGAGTCAAGAGTACAGCCTCAGTCTTCATCCCAGCTGGCCATCTACCGCTTTCTCGTGTAAGCAGAGGACTATGTCAACACCACAGCTTCTATTTCTGGTGTTTGTCCCTGTGGCTTCGCTTGCAAAGCTCCCTGCCAGGTCTCCAAGGAGGTGAGTCTGATCCCATTTCCCTAGTCAGGCAGTGTGAATCATGTACGCCTTGCTACCCACTAAACCCCAAATTCCAAGATGAGTCTCAGGGTTCTGTGTGATCCCTGCTTTTTGAGATCTCAGTCATTTGGGGGATGCTGTGGTGGTAAAGTGGCTATTAAAATGCAAGACCCAGACACACACCGAAGCACGTCCAAGCACCCAGGCTGACCTAAACTAAATTTGTTTCCTTTAAAGGGTGTCTGCTGAGCAGAGAAAGACATGTATCATATGACCTCACTGATATGAGGAATTCTTAATCTCAGGAAACAAACTGAGGGTTGCTGGAGTGGGGGGTGGGGTGGGAGGGATGGGGTGGCTGGGTGATAGACACTGGGGAGGGTATGTGCTCTGGTAAGTGCTGTGAATTGTGCAAGACTGTTGAATCTCAGATCTGTACCTCTGAAACAAGTAATGCAATATATGTTAAGAAAAAAAAAAAAGAAGAAGAAGATAGCAGGAAGGGGAAAATGAAGGGGGGGAAATGGGAGGGGGAGACGAACCATGAGAGACGATGGACTCTGAAAAACACACTGAGGGTTCTAGAGGGGAGGGGGGTGGGAGGATGGGTTAGCCTGGTGGTGGGTATTGAGGAGGGCACATTCTGCATGGAGCACTGGGTGTTATGCACAAACAATGAATCATGGAACACTACATCTAAATCTAATGATGTAATGTATGGGGATTAACATAACAATAAAAAAAGAAGAAAGGGTGTCTGCTGACCTCTGGGCACCTCACACTTTACCTATCACGAAATTCCTGTCCAGTCCAAGGAGTCTCCTCACTGACGCCAAATAGTTTTCTATTCTTTCTCCTCCACGTTTGCCTTGTGCTTCCCTCATGGCCCCCTGCAGCTGGGGGGCTCTTGTCCCTGTTGCTTCCTGCCCACAGTCTGTACCCCCTTCCGGTACTGGCTCAGGCACCTCCAACCAGCCCACTCGCCAGGGATTTCCCTCATCTCAAAGAGGTACAGCACTGCTCATACCAGAGATTTTGTTTTTAGTCCCATAAAAATGTGGGGCGGCCCTTGCTGTGCTGGCAGGTCTGGTACCTGTAGGAATCCCCTGCTCCTCCTCGGGGCCTCGGGCCACAGCACCTTGGGGGCACCCAGTACAGTTGCAGGGTCAGCGTCCCCTCCACGTGGGGCCCAGCACCACGACCAGCCCATCATGTCTGACCTGCAAAACCAAACCTATTTGCCAGCACTGTTCTCCAGGATCTTATGGGTTATGTCACTCGTAAACTTCCATTCAATATTTGTATATTATGTTCTGTCATCAAACTGGATCAATAGCTTGGAATGGGTTTGGAGTTCTTCCAACAGTGTCTTCACAGGTTGACCACCATGATTCCAGTCCCGCCATTAAGACTCATTATTTAATTAGGGGACCCTAGTCCCTAGGAGACTCCTGTTGAAGGGAAGATGACCTTTGGAGCAACAGCCTGTACCTTTTTTAACGTTAATGAAAACTACTCGGCAGCATGGGAGTCCTAAAGTAGGACCCACGTCTAGAACAGTGGACAGGCGGATTTGCTTTGGGTGATGGGGAGCAGTGGAGGGAACACAGGGTAGATATGAGGAGTAGCGTTGCTGCTGTTGGTGCATTGCCCCTTGTTATACAGAACTTTCATTATTTCCAATAGCTGCATATGATAAGTTTTACCATCTCCAATTTAGAGAGGATGAAACAGAGGCACAGAGGGGTTATGTAAGTGGGCTGTGGTCACCCAGTAGGGCAAGGGCAGAGGTAGAGCCCGGCACGGCCAAGGATGGTGAGAGCAAGAGCCTCAGCCGGAGACACACAGCTCCCTCCTCAGAGGGAGCTCCCCCTTCTGCTCACTGGACCTTCACTGGCTGTGGGTGTGCCCTCTCCTGCAGCGCAGGGTAGAGCCACTGAGACCCGCCTCGGCAGACGCCAGAGGTCGGGGACAGAGCTGCAGCCCCCACCACAGAGGAGCCTCTCAAAAGTGGAGGCAGGCTGTCGGCAGACACAGAGGTGGTGCGAAACGTGCCCAGGTGAGCGAGCACAAATCTGCTTGAGCACCACCATGTACAAACTCGGTTCATGGTGTCCAAGTGTTGTTCCTGGTTTGCTCTGCTAGAGTGGGATTTCAGGATGGATAAAAGAACAGAATGGAAGTATAATGTGCATTTAATCCAATTGAAATCTTACCTCTGAAATGACATCAGATTGCTTTGACGCAAACAGGGAATGAATGCTGTCTGAACCACTGTACAAAATAAAACTTGCCTAAGTGGCCGGTACCCAGGCCAGGACATAGACATTCCGCCCGTGCGGCATGTGCTTTGAGCTTCAGTCATATTGGCTATTTATGCCCTCAGAGACAGAACACATAGCTTGCTTAGACATTTGTAACTGTAGAAACACTATTGAATGTGAAGACCTAAGCACTGGGTAGGTTTTGGAAAGAGCATAGTATTTCTCAAGTCCTCACTGTTTCCAGGGACCTTTGTATCGGGGCACTAGACCCCCATGTCCAGAGGCACAGATTCTACATGGAAATCTTATAGAGAAAACTTGGCAAACATGATAGATACAAATGTAAATTAGCTGTCAATCAGACATTAAAATGGATTTTTAAGAAGAATTTATCTACTCTAAAAGAGAGTAAAGATGATCCTTCTGCTAAATGATTTAAGAGTGTAATTGGCTGATGAGGGTGTAGAAAAACAGTAATAAAAGGGAAGTACGTTTAATTTTAGCTTGTCACTTCCAGCTTTATAAATTGGTTTATTCCAAATGAATACTCACAGTTTTCAAAATTAAATTACCTTGTTTTTTTATTTATTTAAATTTTTTTTTTTTTTTACCTCCAACCTATTTAGGTGACCCTTACATATGCCAACCAGTGGGCAAAAGCAGAAACTCTAAGTCTCCTGTGCGTGTGTGTCCGAAGGTCTGCTAAGGCAGAGTATCATATTTAATGAAATTGCGTTACATTGTCATCAACTTGCAAACCTGGGGAAACGTTTGGCCCCGGTGTGTCTCCCTCAGAGAACGCTTGTTTGGATGAACTGCGTATCCTATTTCCACCATGACCTTTTAACCACGCGTCTAAGCCCCCTGCCCCCCCCCCCCGAGAAAACCTTAACAAGTTTCTCATCATCACAGAGAGCAATTAGCTGTCTTCAGTCAGCTGTGCTACCAAACGCCGCTGGGACCCAGGGTGATCTTGTTCTTGCAGGTCTGCCCGCCAGGTTGCCGGGAAAGCCCAGCCCAGCCCAGCCCAGTCAGGTGCATTTAATGCAGTGGTTCTCAAAGTGTGTTCCTCAGACAACAGCAGCAGCGTCACCTGGAAACATGTTAGAAATGCAAAGTCTCAGGCTCCAGCCCAGACCTGCTCTGAAGCTCTGGGGGGGACCCAAGGGCCTGCGTTTCATCCACGCATCCACATAACGGTGATGCTCGCTCAGATCCGAGACTCACGGGTCTTGTGCACAGGTTGCTTATGGAGTCAATACTCTCGGGACTCTACCTGCCACTGTGACCTTTGTGAACTGGGGCGAACTGCCCGACCTCCGGTCTGAGCTTCCTTGGATGTAGATGGAGGTAATTCGGCTGCCTCGACAGGCTGCAATTCCCTACGTTGTACCTGAACTACGTGTCATGGGAGACCGTGCCCCGTATACGAGGTGGGGTGTTAAAGGGGAAATCTTCCTACATCTGAGTGAGCCGGTGTCGCGTGCTGGCTCTCTGGCACCAAGGCGAGGGGGACACACGCCAGGGGAGCAGACTGAACAAAGGCAATCACTGGCAACCACTCCACTCTTGAACTTTCTCACCAGCTCTGAATGTAAAATTGCAGGTTAGGCAAGAGGAGCAGGTGCGGGGAAAGGGTGCGTCTCCAATCCTAGGCAGGAGGGCTTCAAAGGGAGCTGGGTGTGGGTCCCCCCCCAGGTGAGAAGGGATTCTACTGGTGCCTGCTTCAGGCCTGAGAAGTTCCAGCAGCCTTTTGCAGCTGGTCTGAGACGGGCGTACACTGCCCCAGAGCTGATCTCAGTAAGATCTGCCTTTCCCTCAGTGTGGGGGCGAGAGAAGCCTGCGACTAGGCGGTTGACAGATGTCTCCTCCTGCAGCAAGAAGCTGGAGGTGGAACCAGCTCTCCCGGCACTATGGAGGAGCCGGAAACAGCCTCCCAGGACAGAGATTCATCTACCAGGTAGAAGGAGCAGCAGGAGAGAGGTCCTGGCAAAGCTAAATTCCAAAACACGCTCAGAAAATCTTCATGGGGGAAGAATCAGTTTCTGCCAAAAGAGTTGGGGGCAAGCTTATGACAGTACACGTTCGCGAGAAGTGACTCCTGTTCCTTATCACTCTTGCTTCTCTCTGCTCCAGTGTGGGAGGGCGTCACGGAGCTGGGTGTGGGGGGGGAGAAGCACCGGACAGAGAACCAGAGAAGCCAAATACAGCCCTCCGTTCCACTCTAGGCCACGCCATGGAAGGGAGGGAGATTGGGATGTTTTGTTTTCAGCTTTTTGGGTTTTTTTTTTTTTTGAGAGGGAGAGAAAGAGAGAGCAAGAGAGGGAGTGGCGGGGAGGGGCAGAGGGAGAGAGAGAATCCCAAGCAGACTCCATGCTCAGCATGGAGCCCAATGTGGGGCTCGATCTCATGACCCTGAGATCACGATCTGAGCTGAAATTAGGAGCTGCACACTTAACCGACTGAGCCACCCAGGCACTCCAAGGAAATTGTGATTTTAAATAAAATTTGCTATTTTGATTAATATTTGGCCACAATATTCTAACTTCTGCATTGAGGCTCTTTGTGACTTAAGTGACCCTTGCATTGTCTATTACCTAAGGGTGAGCAAAATAGCCATGGCCTTCTAGAGTTTTCCTCTAGGAGAAATGAAGATTATTCTCATTGAAAAACACCCAAAGAGGCAAAGATAGACCATGGAAGTAAATTCGAGTTAATTATGACATGAGTTATGCTTTTTCAATATATGTTCACACACACACACACACATGCTCACATACACGCTCACCCCACATGCATGCTAGCACACACTCATGCACAGCACATGCTCACATACTAACACACATGTGCACACATACATATTCACATACATGGTTGCACATACATGCACACATAAACACACATACACACTCGTGCACACACATGCTCACATACACACTCACATACATGCTCACATACACACATACACGCATGCACGCACACATATATGCTCAAATACATAGCCACATGTCAAATAGTAGAGCCCCAACAAATGGAAGCTGTTTGCTTCTATTAGGAACAAATAACATCTGCCTCCTTTTGGAATAAGTAAGGTTTTATTAATTCCAGTTTTATAGGTCTAAGTGTAAAGACAGACCTATCAAAATGCAAAGTCTTAATGAGTGCTGACGGGAACCAGCACAAGGTCCTGGTGGCAAGTGTTTTCATAGACTCATGGAAGGAGAGGCTATAAAGCAGCTCAGTGATCTTCAGATGATATAATAATGAGCTAGAGATTCTCCAGGCCGGGAGAGAGCTGACTGGTCTGGGCGGCCATGTCACAGGGGTTCAGAGGGTGCCATCACAAGGCAGAAATGGTGAGGGGTGCAGCTGCTGTGTGCCTGCTGTTTCCCCAAGACCCAACCCTGGTTTCAAGTTCAAATTCCCTCCAAATAGTCCTGCAATATGTTTGGATGCTCCCTGGAACGCAGGTCTCTGCTTTCTGACAGGTAAGATCTCCGTGTATATACGATTCACATCTATTATTGCAAGATTGGAGCTTTGTGTTATGTATCTTCCATCCAGTCCTTGATGCACACGGAGCAAGTCTGTCTTCTACTCCTCATGGCATCCCTTAGAAATTCCAGGAAAGGGCGCCTGGGTGCCTCAGTTGGTTAAGCGACTGCCTTCGGCTCAGGTCATGATCCTGGAGTCCCTGGATCGAGTCCCGCATCGGGCTCCCTGCTCGGCAGGGAGTCTGCTTCTCCCTCTGACCCTCTTCCCTCTCATGCTCTCTGTCTCCCATTCTCTCTCTCAGATAAATAAAAAAAAGAAAAAAGAAAAAAGAAATTCCAGGAAAGTAAATGAATTCTTTCTGAGTCCGGTCCCTTCAACACTTTCTCATTTGGCTCATTCCTTGTTCCTGCTTCCTTCCTCTGATCTAAACATGTTCCAGTTAGTGCGCACTCCTCTGAAAGTGAAGGCAATGCCCCCAAAACCAGAATGCCTTGTCTTTTTTCAGAAGAGAAAAATAAGGTCCAGCGAGGACATTGGCATGTCTGAAACCATATACGGATCTTCCTTGACTTAGGATGGGGTCACATCCCAACGAACCGATTGCAAGTTAAAAATATCATAAGTAGAAAGTGAACATCGAAGCTTAGCCTAGTCCACCTTGACGTTCTCAGGGTATTATATTAGCCTACAGTTGGGCAAAATCATCTAACATGAAGCCTATTTTATAATGAAGCATTGAGTATCTCATGTCATTTACTGAATACTGTGCTGAAAGGGAAGAACAGGATGGCTGTGTGCATTCCGAATGGCTATAAGCATATTGGTTGCTGATCTTTGTGATTGTGTGGCTGACGGGGAGCCATGGTCCCCGCTGCCCAGCATCGTGAGAGACAATAGCACCACAGACAACAGAAGATCCAAATCCCAAATTCCAAACATGGTTTCTACCGAGGGCACCACTTCCACACCGTCGTGAAGTTGAAAAATCTTGTGTTGAACCATTGTAAATTGGGAAACTTTGCTGTTTGGAAGAATAAACACTCCAGCCTTCCAAATGGCCAGCTCTAAGATTTTCCCACCGTGCCATCCTCCCTCCAAAGCACAGAGCAGGGCTGTTACTTTTATTCAGGGGGAATACTTTTTCCCAGTTTGTACCTTTCTGCTCCCGTCTGTGTTGGGCATGCTGGCTACTGACAGCACTGGGGCCAGGATGCCCACAGGGTAGGGAAAGCATCCACTGGGTAACTTTCCCCAGAAGGACCTATGAGGGGGCCATTAGCACTGACTGTCAGGGCAGCGGCCGTGGTCAGTGGGTCAACATGCCCTCGGCCACATGGAGCCGTCCTGTTCATCAAGGGAAACAATCCCGTGACGTTAGTAACACAGGAACCACAGTGACCATCACTCAAAGCTGTAGAGTGCCAAGGATGTTTCAGATGCATGTCTTGATTTTAACAACTTAATTAGAGCATAAACGTGTGAAGATGAGAAGAGCAATACCTATTGACTTGCTGAGTATTTACAGATTGTCTACCGTGACACTCTGCAGGTGCCATGATGCATTTTCACACTGAGTCCTTATCATTGCACACAGAGGCACGTTTCCATCTCACACATGACGTAACCATGGCTCACAGAGATAAGTAAATACTCAGGGTCATGGAGCCAGTGGCTGGTAGTCATGACTCTGGCTCAGCGCCAATGCAACTTCACATCCAGGCTCTTTGTCATACACAGCTGTTTTAGTTATCTATGGCTGCATCACAATTTAATTCAGAGCTTAGGAGCTTCAAACAGCACACATTTATTATCAGGAATCATCACATGGGCCTCCCCCAGAGTTGCTTGAGCATCCTCACAACATGGCGGCTGGCTTTGCCCAGAGTAAGGGATGAGCAGAGGGAGAAGGAGCCCCCAGATGGAAGCCATGTCTTTATAATGTGATCGTGGCAGCAACATCCAATACCTTGGTGGTATGCTATGGGTCAGACCACCTGGCACGTGTGGGAAGGACTGACACAGGGAGTGAGCCCCAGGAAGTGGGGGCACTGGGACCGCCTTGGAGGCTGATGACACCAAAAGCAGTGAAACCTGAAGAAAAGGACCTGAAAATAGGTGGTCTCTGCATCTGTGCCATCACCAGATTGGTTATTCTTGATTTCATTTCTGTTGTTGTAAAACACACACACACACACACACACACACACACAGTGAAGCACAATTGGGGGATGATTTTGTTAATCTGGTTGTCGTGATGGCTATAATGTGCACATGACAGCTTCACGGTGCAACGGTCTGGCCAAACAGGAGGTACCTGTGACAGGTGCGTACATGCTGCATTCTTCAGTTCAGTTCTCAAGCATCTGCGTGTTTGAAACACTGATACTTTAGGCACATAACAGAAGTAATGTACATCCTTGACATTTTAGAGGTGAAATCTGCAAGACCGAATGCAGGGCGGTCCTAGTGCACCTGTTCTCAACTGACTTGCGGAGCTTTAGGCTGGACACTGCCTTCCCAGAGAGGTGGTGTCGATGTCATTTTAAAGCAAAATGCAGTGTGTTCCATCTATTCAGTGACTTTAGCTTTACAGGGAAAGGCTGTGTGTGCAGGGCCCAGGCAGCGGCAAGACCGTGTGTCCCTGTGCTACGGGCGGGGTGTGGGGCGGGACCATCAGCAGGACGTGGAGATCGGAGTCAGCTCAGCAGGCGGCATCCAGCCTCACGTCTGAAGGGCACCTGGAAACAAGGCCAGGGTCCAGGGGGAGGCGGGGACTGGGCTGGTCCAGGGACGACCTCTCAGGACTCAGACTCAGAGATGAGGAAGGATGTTTGCAGGGCTCTTTTTTGGCTTTTGCCCTCAGATTCTGGCCTCCTGAGCTGGGGCTGAGGCAGATTAGCCAGTTGCCTTGAAGGTGCAGGACTGGGGCTAAATGTCTGTGACTTCTGTCCTTGCTTCTGTTTCTGGTGTTCAGCGCACAGGAAATGTGAGCCTCAGCCTAGCCCTGCTGCCTCTCAAGAGAGCAAGCACTTGACTCCACTAAGAAACCCAGCATACGTGGAGGCCTTGAGCGCACAGCCCCTCTCGTACCGCCCAGCAGGGAAACGCCTGGACAGGGAGACACGATGCAAACGGAGAATTGCGTGCCCCCAGGGCGCTAATCATCAGACGGAAATACTGTACTCTGTTTCCCCCCTCCGAGTCCCACATGAGCCACTTCCCAAGGACCCGGGTCACGGGCCCGCACCAGGTGGAGGCTCCGCGGAGCCTCCCTGCCCGCCTCTGTGGCCTCACTGTGCTGCCCTCTGTGCTCCTCCCCATGGCCAGGACGAGGTCTCCTTAGCTTTCCCTTCTCGACTCTCGTGCACCACACTGGAGCGGCTCCCCTGCTTTAGAACGACGTCGGTGAGGCTGCTCCCAGAGAAGCACCAGAACTCAGACAGGGAGGGATGCTCATCAAAGGGAAGCACAGCCTCTGCATCCCTCTGTCGCCTCCCTCCAAAGCCCCCAGGACGCTCTTCCTTACACAGCAGCTCAGGCCTCTGAGGTCCTGGGTCTCCGGCACGCCCAGCTCCTGCCCCCGCTGCGCACACCAACACCGAAGACTCAGGTGCCCTGCAGGGCGACAGGAGGCCGGGCATACTCAGGTTGTGGTTCTGTTTTCAACAGATACTTCATGACACCCACAGTTTGCCCGACACTGTTCGGGCTGGAGCACACACCGGGGTCTGCTTTCACCTTGCAGCGTGCACGGGGGCAGCGCCCACGGGTGAGAGTGGACAGGCCGGGAGCTCGGAGGAAGGCGGGTCGCTGCCAGGACTCGCTGGAGGAGGCCATCGGGCATCAGCTGGCCGGAGCTGTAGGATTTGGGGGACAGAGGGGCCCTGGGGCTGCCGTGCGGCTGGCTGAGGCGGTGCTGTCGATCCTCAAAGAATTCTCTTTCTTCCACTAAAGGTTTGCGGCCCTCTGCGTGATTGGAGATCCCTCTCGGTGTGAGGAAGTAGGAAGGATGTAAGCCTTCATTTACAACACACATGTGGCTCTTCACTTTTTCTTGTGTTTTCATGAATTTTGGAGGGAAATTGGGAAAGTCTCTGTCAAGCGTTGTTAGCCAGACACAATTTTTAAAGGGAAGCTTGACTTTCTGTGTCTTTGATGGAATCAAAGGGACTTTGAGCAATGGTTGGGTTAATCCTTGCTGTTTGGAGCCCAGCTTCTGTTTCACAAACATGCAGGACTGAACGCAAGTGATAAATGGAAACAATAGGGTAACGGTTCATTCTCTGCTGATCCATATCCAAATAGGCTATAAAAATGGTAATGTATGTATTCATAATTAACATGCTAACCATAAATCATCTCAGAGCTAAATTATTAAAACAATGAAATGCACACATCTCTATTAGGGATGAAAATTTATTTGTGGAAAAGTTTGGAAGTCAAAACCGGACCCGCTGAGGCGGACTTGCGGCGGCCCCTTCTCATTCACACTGAAAGAGGAAACAGGCGCGTGTCTCACCAAGTGCGTTCAGCAACCAGGGGTGAATCTCAATGTAAATGCTCCGGTTAGATGCAGGAAGTGGGATGAGCACAGAGCCAAGCTGGACCAACAGGAAGAGAGTAACGGGGTTTTCTGACCATCAGAGCAGTACCCACAGGCCTACGTTTGTCCACAAAGTTACAGCGTAGGTTCTGGGTTACCTCTGGTGAGTCACCTCTTGGAAAGTTTCTCATTAAGGGTCTTGGGACCTGGTGTGCAAGGGCCTCTGTGTCCTGGCCCCTTCCTGGCGGGTGTGAGGTCACATAGCTAGTGAGAGCCTAGCCCAGACTGAGATCTCGATGGTCAAGGGGGACAGTCCCTCCCAGGACCTTTCACTGGCTGATGGATTGGCAGACCTCATCCGCGGGGAGCTGGGTGAGGCCGTCTCCCAGACGGGAGGGTCCCTAGCCGGGAGACCTCCAGAAGTTACAGGACTCCATGGAGTGGATCCTGAGGCCCAAGAGCCTCTTCTGACCTGGATCCAGTTGGGTGGGGCCCATGATGTCCCGCCCGTGCAGACAGACCAAGACCTCAGATGTTTGCCCCGCTCATGCAGGGACTGCCTGCCGGCTCACACGGGGGTCTTTGTGAACACGTCAGACGGCAGCTCTGGCAGATCCAGGCGCGATCATGTTCAGCGGGCCTCACGGCCGGCAGAGTCCTGCTACCGAGGAGGTGATACCGATGTCTGCTCTAAGGCTCTCGGGCTGCACCCCTGCTTGGAAGCAGCACAGCTCTATGCTGGTGGTGCTTTCCATTCCATAACCAAGTACACCTTGAGCTGCTCTGACTGTTTTCCCGCCTGTCCTTCCCTTGCTCTCCCTGGAGCTCATTTTCTTTACCGGCATCCTGTCCTTTCCCAGGTGGGGGACAAAGTCAGCCCCAAGTGAGGGCAGGAGGGAAGTCGGGGTGCCAGCCCGCACAGCCCCGGATGGACCAGCGATGGGGGGCCTGAACACCTGTCCTCCACACTCACCTTTCTTCATGAGAGCTGGCCCTGAGGGGATGCCAAGGACCGGCCGCGTGCTTTCTTCCTCCACAACTCTAGCGACGCCATCAGCTCGGTACTGACCCGTGCTGCCGTCTCGTGATTTGAGCCGACCTCCGTGGCTGCTGGCTGCTTCTGAAACCTGACATTGCTTTCAAACTTTGGCAACTGCTCTTTCTTCTCTCTTCCTTTGCTTTTTCTAGCAAAATGATTTTAGGCCGAAAGGATTCTAGAACATACTCCAGGAAATTCAAAACAAAGGTGCAATGCTTACCACTTGAGCAAACTGAATGGTCAAGGACGTACATGACAAAGGTCCGGTTAATCCAAACTGAAAACTAGTTAGCTTTGGTGAACACAGCATAAGCATTTGCTTTCAGCCCCCCCCACCCTGGGATGGTGGGTCCGAGCCCCTTTCCCCCATCCTGTGCTCCACCTGAGCCAGGGGCTGGGGTGCTGGCCTTTGGAGAAGAGACAGAGCAGTGAGGCTCAGGGCTGGTGTTTGAAATCAGAAACCGTTCCAGGGATGAGGATGGCCCCTGTGTCAGTGACCTGTAGGCATAGTAAAACCAACTGCCAACCCCCTGCCCGTGGGAACAGGTGCAACACCTTGCACCATCCTACAACAATACGGGGCAGGTACCGTGTTTGTGAAAGATCCGGGTGAGGCACATGCGGCAAAGTTTGGGAGCCACAGGGTTGCTGCAAGGACTCAGGGTGCACTGTGGGGACGGGCAGCGGCGCACCATAGATCCAAGGCCTGTTCTGGGGAGGGCTGCCTGTCCTGGCTGCTAATGTTCTTGATGGTGGTTGGATTCCCTTTCACTTCTAAATTCTTTAGTTATTTTAGTCGATAATGAACCTTGAAAGGTAGGGTCCCCAAATACCTCGTTATAATCACATTTCACGTTATAACTACTAATGTAATAAAAAATTTTGTTACTAATAAATTTGTTACTGATGTAACAAATAATTTTATAATAAAATGGAATATTAATGAAGTGCCCAAGATGCTTATGCTTTTAGTGATTCTCAAATAAACAGCTGAGAATGTTGTAACAGTTTGAAAAAATAAGGAGGACGCGGGCTTCGCTCAGTGAGGTAAGAAAAGCTGCTTGCGAGCCACACTGATTTCAAACAATGGGATACTGGTGTGGGTATCACAGCCAGCCCCCAGTGTCCGCTTACGGATGAGGGATTCCTCTGGGGGCCGTGTCCGGTTCACATACGCATCTCAGGGCTGTGACCAGGCTTTCGGGGAGATGACAGTCAAAGCCTGTGCTGGGGAAGGTTGGGGAAAGAAGAGAGAGAAGCAACAAGTAGGAACATAGGCCATCCTGAGTGTCCTTGTTGGGACTGTGTCCACCCACGTCTGCCTCCTCCTTGGGCATCGGCCTCTCAGCGGGGACAGGCGCTCCACTGGCCTCCCTCGCCTGAGCGTCTGCATCGTGGGTGTGTTACCAGAGCTGATTGGTTCATTCAGCAAGTCCTCCCAGGGGCTGGGGTAGCGCAGTCGGAGAAGACTCTGACCCTCGATTTCGGCTCGGGTCATGATCTCGGGGTCGTGGGATCCAGCCCTGCATTGGGCTCCACGCTCAGCACGGAGTCTGCTGGAGATTCTCTCTCTCTCCCTCTGCTCTTCCTTCCGCTCGCTGTCTCTCTCTCTAAAACAAAAACAAAACCAAGTATTCCTGGTGTAGCTTCTACACGTACACATCCATGCGCATCTGCCGAGAGCCCACTTCGCACCAGGCAGTGGCCCCGCGAGAGATGGGGTCCCTTTCATCGCAGGTACACACGGCCCAGGATTCAGACAGGTGCCTTGTGGTCACCACACGATGACCGGCACCCGAACCACGGAGGCTCAGGAGCCAGTCGATGCGGGGGAAGGGCTCCAGATTCAGCCAGCGAGGGGCGGTCAGTCTTCGAGGAGGCTGGACGGGTCTGCGGGAGTCAGCAAGGCGGCCGAGCCCTGCCGTGGGGGCTGAGAGCTGCGCCAGCGCACGGATCCCGCGGGACTCCCTGCGCCGCACCAGCGCCTTGTCGTTAGGCCGGGGATGGATGGGTGTTCTCAGCGTGTTTCAGACAGAGTGGCGATCTAATACGAATTTCAGAGAACTTTCTATTTAAACAAGTTGAGGGTCACACGGGAGTTGTTACAGAGCACAGAGCGCGCTGAGCCCCAGCCGTGAGAGCCTCTCCAAGCCAGAGGCCAGTGGGAGAGGGGAGATGGACACGCGAGCGGTCCTCAGCTCTCACTCCGGGTGTGGGTTTCCCTGCGCTGCGGGCGGCGTATCGTCCTCTGACATTTTATCACAAGCGCACATTGGAGTGATAACCGCACAGAGCGCCCCTTCGCCCTCAGGCCACGCCCTCACGCTGGGAGCCTCGCCGCGGCGCGCACCCCTGCCCACCGCACGCTTCTTGCGCTTGGGGAGATTTTCTCACTTTGAGAACGTTACGCAAACGGGATCATACAGTACGTGACCATAAGATACTGGCTTTTTGACTCCGCAGAATGCCCTCAACACCCACCCAGGGCCTCGGGCAAGGAGTTCCCCTTGCCCTATGGAGCGACGGCCCCTGGCGCGGATGGGCCAGGCCGTTTCTCCGTTCCACTTGCTTTCCCCCAGGTTGTGGTGGTTGTGGCTGCAGCTACTATACACATTCGTTTGCATTTTTGTCCAGGGGGCACGCTCAGCAGTGGGACTGCTGGGTCCTGGGCATGTGTGTTGTCGTGGACACTGCCCAGGGGTTTTGTGCTGTGGCCACATCGTTCTGCGTTCCCTCCAGCGACCTGCAAGAAGGCAAACGCTCCTCCTCCTCACCAGCACCTGCCGTGATGAGTTCCTCTTACTTCCTCCATCCTGGTGGGTGTGTAGTGCGACTCACTATGGTTTTAATGTGCATTTCCCTCGTGGCTAAGGCTGTTGGGCATCTTTTCACATGCCTATTTGCCATCTGTGTATGTCTTTTGGAGCGGTGTCTGTTCAAGGCTTTTGCCCATTTTCTGACTGGATTGTTTATTTCGTTCTGCTCAGTTTTGAGAGGTCTTTACATATTCTGGATACAAGTCCTGTGTTGAATTTGTGAATTGCAAATATTTTCTTCAAGTCTGTAGCTTGTCTTTTCATCTACTGCACAGGGTCTTTTGCAGAGAAAAAATATTTTTAATTTTTATGAAGTCCAAATTTTCAAATTTTCCTCCTGTGGCTCATGCTTTAGGGATCATGTCAAGGAATTGGCCCTTGGCCACAAAGATTTTTCTCCTAAAGGTTTTGTAGTTTTATATTCAAGTATAAGATACATTTTCAGTTATTTTTTGTGTAAGGGGTATGCCTATTGCAATCTCAGAAGGATGCCCCTGGTGTGCAGAATGGAGCCGGAGAGGCTGATCATGGAGGTAGAAGAGCTGGTAATGCAGTGACAGAGGGGAGGGCTGCAGGGTCACGGTGATGGACAGGAAGTTGCGGGACACTCCACACTGGGCTGGCCCTGGTCAGAGGGGCACACATGTGTCTCTACACATACATGTGTACAGACACGCATGCATATATGTGTATATACACATGCACGTGTGTGTGTGTGTGTCCCATCTTCCTAATCACATGGAGAAACCCCCTTCACACCAACTCCTGAGATTTTCTTAAAACTTTAAAAGAAAATAGTGTTTGGAAAATTTATCTTGAAATAAAAATTTGTTTGAAAAGACACATTATTCATTAGTGTGTATGCAGGTTCACACAACAGCTTAGGGACTGGTAGTTTAAAATGAGGGTATTTCCTAATTATGTTAAATCAGGTTATTCATCAGTATGTTTCATGAAAGGCAGAAGTGGAATGTGCTCAGTCTAGACTGGTTCACATTGGGTATGATGCTAATTACATGCAGTGGTGTTTCTGGCTTCTTGCCTTGGGCATTAGAAAAAAAGAATGCCTTTGGATCTGAGAAATTAGGCTTTGAATCTTGAGCTAGAGGAGAGCATGAGGCAGTTTTCAAACGATCTCCGTGAAATGCCCCAGAACCCACGATGGATCATCAAATTCCAGGCAAAAGGAAATTAAAGCTCTAAAGGCAGAAGCGAAGACTCAGACCCAGGCTTGAAAGTGCCCGTTTTGGACAACGACTTGCTGCTGCAGACCCCACCGTGGTGTGCCCTGTGGTTGTCTGCTGGTGGTGATTTAGGGGTTCCCCGTGCAGTTCTAGTGCTGCTGGGCCGTCCCCCTGCAGACAGCAGTGATATTTCAGTGCTTGGTAATGCGTGGGATGCTGTGCACGAGACAGGCAGCTTGATGTGCTGTGTGGATGGCGACTTCCGTTAAAAACAGTTCAAGACTGTCTGCAATGCACGTCTTTAAAAACCTCCTTTTTCTTTTTCATTTTCTAAACGTACATTCAGTGTTAATAATATTCATGATTCTAGGCTAGGGATGCATCCAGCCCTTTTTCTGGATATGTCAGCCTCAGCATGTGTGTATTCTCCCACATTTTTGTTCTGTCTTTTCTAGCTTCTGGGAAAAGGCAAAATGGGCCATAATGCAAGTAAATCATTGTAGGCTGTGGCCATCCCCTGTGTCCCCAAGCATCCTTTCTCCCCAGTGCATCCTGAAATAAAAGATGTTCGGTTCTAGATCCTGTCACTTTTGTCTTTTTGTTGGTGGTGGCTTTTGTTGGTGGTGTCAGGTGCTCCCACAGATCAGAGGCTTGGGATACTTGTGGGCATCAGTCTCACTGTTTTATTTAATTGCAATTGGGAACTGATCTGAATGCATTTGTCAGATACGAGTATTTGTAGTAACCATGGGACTAATGTCTAGAGAGAAAAGTCAAGCGTGAGTGTGAGAGGAAGAGACGGAGACTCTCCTTTGCCTACACAAAGTTCAATATTTCACTGTCTTTGGCCTTGGAGGGAAAAAAAACCCCTCAAATTTTCAGAAATTTATCTCAAACATAGTTATGACCTCTTTTTTGTTTAAGTATTTGTTTCCCACTATTTTCTTTAAAAGCAAACTTTAGGGTAAGGAAGTTCTTTCCACATCTATTTTAAATCATTCTCACTATAGGAAAGCATGATTTTTCTTCTTTTCTTCTCATTCTTCTATCCTCAGATAGTACAGCATATCCGATGAGTGTCTATAGGGTAGTTCATTGGTATATATACCCAGCTATCAATTGTGTCCATCACCTCTGGATCTGTATTTTATTCATTCATTTATTCAACAAGAAACTACTGAGTCCCATGTTGCTTTCAGCACTGTCCCAGGTACTAGGGAGCCAAAGATGAAAGATGGTTTCACAGACCATGTGCTCCCGCAGACCAGGTACTCTCACAGACCAGATGAAAACCAAAGATGAAAACCAGATGGAAAACCCATATCTGATTTACCCACCTGTTAGGAAATCAGATAGATAAACAAATGCCCCGGAGAGGCAGTTGCTTTAATCAGGTTTGTGCTAATTCTGCACTTTTCTAGGTGCTCCCACAGAGCAGGTGCCCCCATAGACTAGATACTCACACAGACCAGGTGCTCTCATGGACTGGGTGCTCTCACAGACCAGGTCCTCTCACAGACCAGATTCTCCGATAGCCCAGGTGCTCTCACAGACCAGGTGCTCCCACAGACCAGGTGCACCCATGGGGACGAGGTGCTCTCAGATCAGGTGCTCCCATAGACTAGAAGCTCCCACAGACCAGGTGCTCTCACAGACTAGGTGCTCTCACAGACCAGATGCTCCCATAGCCCAGGTGCTCCCCACAGAGCAGGTGCTCCCACACTAGATGTCCC
This sequence comes from Neomonachus schauinslandi, assembly GCF_002201575.2. Lineage (NCBI taxonomy): Eukaryota > Metazoa > Chordata > Mammalia > Carnivora > Phocidae > Neomonachus > Neomonachus schauinslandi. Next base: position 1,502,921 of record NC_058412.1, on the reverse strand, counting down.
CACAGACCAGGTGCTCCCACAAACCTGGTGCTCTCACAGACTAGGTGTTCCCATAGACTGGATGCTCCAACAGACCAGGTGCTCTCACCGACCAGGTGCTCTCACAGACCAGTTCTCTCACAGACCAGATTCTCCCCTAGCCCAGGTGCTCCCCACAGATCAGATGCTCCCACATTAGATACTCCCACAGACCAGGTGTTTTCACAGGCCACGTGCTCTCACAGACCATGTGCTCCCATAGACTAGATGCTCCCGCAGACCAGGTGCTCTCACAGACCAGGTGCTCTCATGGACCAGGTGTTCCCATAGACTAGGTGCTTCCTCAGACCAGGTGCTCTCATAGATCAGGTGCTCCCACAGATCAGATGCTCCCATAGATTAGATGCTCCCTTTGTAAAGAGTGGACCAGGTGCTCCCACAGACCAGGTGCTTTCACAGACCATGTGCTCCCGCAGACCAGGTGCTCTCACAGACCACATGCTCCCACAGACCAGGTGTTCCCCCAAACCAGGTCCTCCCATGGACTAGATGCTCCCACAGACCAGGTGCTCCCATAGACTAGATGCTCCCACAGACCAGGTGCTCCCGTGGACCAGGTGCTCTCACAGACCAGGTGCCCCCACAGACTAGAGGCTCCCACAGACCAGGTGCTCCCGTGGACCAGGTGTTCTCACAGACCAGGTGCTCCCATAGACTAGAAGCTCCCATAGACTAGGTGCTCCCACAGACCAGGTGCTCCCACAGAGTAGGTGCTTTCACAGACCATGTGCTCCCACAGACCAGGAGCCCTCACAGACCAGATGCTCCCCCAGACCAGGTACTCTCACAGACCAGATGCTCCCATAGACTAGATGCTCCCACAAACCAGGTGCCCCCAGAGACTAGATGCTCCCACAGGTGTTCTCTCGGACTAGGTGCTCTCATAAACCAGGTGCTATAGGTTTGGAAGAATGGGGATGGGCCCCACACCCCATTATTGAGGCTATGACTCCACCACTAGAACTGCCTGCCAATAGCTCTTTACAAAGAAGTAGTCAGTCAGTTATGACACAGCAAAACCCTTTGACTGAGCCATTCTCAAAGTCTTAAGGGAGGAGAAGCTTCTAGAATGGTGTGTATAAGGGCAGTTGTGGAGGTCCAACAAGAATTTCCAAGAGAGATAGATATCTGCCATTCTTCATGGTATGGAGAACTTCCATGTATCCTAAGCTATGGTCTGAATGTTTGTGTCTCCCCCCAAACATTCCTATGTTTGTACCTAATCCCCAAGGTGATGGTAGCAGGAGGTAAGAGCCTTTAGGAGGTGAGCAGGAGATGAGGATGGGGTCAACATGGATGGGATTAGTGCCCTTATGAAAGAGCCTGCAGAGCTCCCTCATCCCTTCCTCCATGTGAGGATATAGCAAGTCTGCAGCCTGAAAGAGAGTCCTCCCCTGAACATGGCAGCGCCCTGATCTTGGGCTTCCAATGTCCAGAACTGAGAAACAAACGTCTGTTGTTTACAAGCCACCCAGTGTCTGGTATTTTGTTATAGGAGCTGGAACATTCTAAGACACCCTGTCCCTGGGCACATTTCTAGGTACATACTTTATTCTTCAGCGTTCTGAGGCTAAAGGGGGAACCATTAAGACAGAGGAATTACTTCTTCTTATCTTATGTGTGTTCACAAGGCTAGGTCCATGCTTGGCACATAACTATCATTTAATAAACAATGTGAATTAATTTAATTAATAGATGGATTTAATTAAGTGGTGTGCTGGTAAATACTTAATAACTGGCTATCCAAATATAAATTAATCAATGAATCAATCAATCAAATAAAGGTCTGATTTGTAGCATTTGCCAATTTCTGTGGTGAAAATATTGCCATCATGGCTGATTTCAAGCCACCAATATGATGTCAACTGGCTCACGAAATTCCTGATTTTGTAACATTGCTCTTTTTCAGACTAGTCACCCCAAGATGGGCCACTTTTGCATGCAGATTGTCTCAAGTTGAAAACAGTCAATGCCCAAAAGTCTCTGGAGAAACATTTGATCTTCTCTCTAACTACCTAAAAGAATTTAAGTAGACCTGCTCAGGAAGGGAGCTGTCACCGTAAGTAACTATGTATAATATGAACTAGGGGTGGTAGACAGGGGAAACCCAGCTAAGTCTGTTTGTTAAAATTCTTCTCTGTGTCCCATTGTTTCCAAGTGGCCCAGCAAACATTTGTTTACTAAACATTTACTCTTTTTCATCTTCCTGTGAATTGCATTCCTTCCCTCTGAAGTTCCAGGCCCCTACCCCCTCTGTTTAGGTTTGGGATGGCATATATACCTGACTATCTTTGGAATCTCACCTCTGTGTGGATTCCTTGTAAGTATGGTATTAAATTGGATTCTCTCCTGTTAATCTGTGTCATGTCAGTTTAACTCTTAGGTCAGCCAAAAGAGTCTTGAAGGGTAGAAGATTTTTCCTCCCTAACACTCTTGTGAATGAGCAGCTCCAGGAAAATGTTACCCAGTGTACCAAGATGGTGAATCATAAATGCAATGAATGTAGGGTCCTACCCAGGAAGGCTTGGCTGGATGCATGTTAAGAGTAATTTTACTGGTTACTCTGCTTGACTGGAAGCCCTGTAAGGGTAGGACTTGGGTCTTATTCCCCTTCGAGTTTCTTAGTGTCAGTTCTCTGTCCTGCATGCATAGATATTGTGATTTCATACAAATCAAATCCATGTCACTGGCTCTGATTTTGAGAGTTTCCTTTTCTAAAATTTACCATAACCTGAGGACAAATACCATCCCAGGCCAGCGTCTAGGGCTATGGGCCAGATGAGTGCAGCATATCTGCCCCCTGGGGCCCTGCACACATCAAACAACAGCTAACAGAGTGGGAGCCCGGGATCAGACAGGTGCTAGGGTCTGAGCTGGGCCTTAAAGTGCCATCAGGTGGGGGAGCTGGGAGCAGCCAGGCACAGCCATTCCAGAGCCAGTGGTTTCAGGGCTGCCTTTGAGCCAGGAGCAGTGGCCTGGGGACATGGAGTTTGGAGGCCCACAGATGCCGAGTGAGGGATCAGACAGACTTCTGTGGGTGGCAGGGGCCTCTGAAGAATTATGAGCACAGAGGGCATCATCAGATGAAACTTTTCTTACCTCTTCACTCGGACAGATCAGGTGACAGTTGGCTTAGATTACACCAGGTAGAAGAGCTTCCTCCCCCCCTCCCTAGGGCCTGGACCCAGCTCTGCCCCTTGCCATTTACCAGGGTCACCATCCCATCCTCTGTGGTGGTGATGTGCTATGTGTCCCCAAGTCCTTTTAGAAATTATACAAGTCTCCTTGCAGAGGTGTGGGATATTCCTGAGCCTCATTCTGACAGCCTGGACCATGCCTGCTGCCTTGGCTCCCAGCCAGGGGCTCTGAAACAGACCCTGACTCTGGGCTCTGACAGCTGACACTCTCCTGTCACACCTGCTACTCCAAGAAGGCTCCCGGCAACCTCCCGGGTCTGGAGTCAGGCTCCCACACCTTCTGTCTGTGCCTGGACCATCCCAGCACCACTGCAGGGGACTGGATGAGGCCAGCCAGCATCCTGAACCCTGACAGTGACAACAAGGCCACATCTCAAATCCTCTTCAAATTAGCCGTCTGCCTGGGCTTGACTTATCACGGCATGTCTGCCCAGAACCCGGGCATCCTCCCCTCCAATGGAAACTGCTCTCCGCAGGATCTGCAAATTCACCCAGGACACAGTTTTCAATAGGATCAAGAAAAAGGGGGGCTTGAGAAAATCAGCTGTCTGATTGTTCTGATGTTACCTATGTACATGGTACTTAGAAGAATAATTTGCTTCTGGTAGAATAACATGGTTCAGTGCCCAGAATTTTGTTAGAAATGTTCAATATTGGAAATATTAGAAAAAATTTCAATATATATTTGTGTGTGTGTGTGTGTGTATTTTCTTCATTCATGGGAAAAATCTGGTGATCAAATCACTCAGAAGCATTTTCAAATCAGCGGTCATCTCTCTGTCTCTTATAAAAATGTGCCATTTGTCTTTGAAGCCATTATTGTCCTTTCCAGAAGGAGGACAGGGTAAATCAGAAGGAAAAGCCCATGTCTCACCATAAAGTGAAGATGGTGCTAATCTAATTTGCTGTTGACACGTGCAGCCTTCCTGCCCCCTGTCCTGGTGCAGAGGGACCGTGAAGAAGGAGGAGGTGTCCTGGGGCGGCCAGAGCGCCTGCTGTCAGCGCATTGCTGAGAATCTGCACAGCTTCCAGATGGGCATCCGATTGTGGTTCAGGCTCCGCATTTACAGGAGTCAGCCTGGGGCACAGGAGCAGGAAGCTTGTCGCTGCTGCCCGCCAGCCCTTGGCAGGCGATGACGTGTCTATGCCAGGGAGAGAGCTCGGAAGCTCCCGCAGAGGGAGTAGCAAGGAGGGAAAGGAAGGGGTGGGCTCTGTCTGCATTGTCGTTGACACGGAGGAACGAGTGGCAGTGTGATGACTCTGGGAATGGAGCGTGTGGCTCCCTGGGGCCCTTGGACCACCGCACACAGCATCCTTCAGTCATGAGAGCCTCTCAGACCATGGCGACGGGGCCCCCATCTGCAGGTGCAGCAGAGGTGGGCAAGCCTCGAAATCAGCCCTCAGGGAGCCCGCTTCACTCTTCCTCCTGCCTGGAATCCCCTCCACACTCACTTCCCATGGCTGCTCTGAGAGGAACTCCTTGGACCCCTTCTGCTCTGACAGTGGGGTTCATGACCCCCCGACACACTCATTCCATCACTAGTGATAGCTTGGCCACCAGGGACCACCAGGTCTGTTGTAGCTACACTGGGGTCAGACGTGTGCACCTCTGGGAGTCCCAGCCAAGCTTTAGTACCTTCTGCACCTGTCCTGTGCACACTGGACAGTGGATTGAGTGGCTGGGAGTGCCCAGGGGACCACAGGCATTTTCACTGGGCACGAAGTGTCCGCTGAGTTGAGGCAGAGGCCTCCAACCTTTGCCTGGGCATTCCCAGAGGCATCCCTGTCAAGACACAGAGCAGTGGGGGCTCTGGCCATCCTGGCTCCCTGGGGCTTGGGTCTCAGGGGCTGGTGAGTCACACCTATCTATCCCCTACTCTGTAAGCCTGCCCCTTGTCCCCTGTCTCGGCCTGCCATTCATCTAATTCCAGCATGAACTTCATCACCAGCAAACCCGGGGTGGGGATGTCTCCAAAGCTCCCCCAGAAGCACTTCATCCAGCAGGGATGGTTCTGGAGCACTTACCATGGACAACTCCTGTGTTCTGAACTGAGCACCTGGCCCCAACTGTGGCTCATTGCTAAGGGCTCCTGATTCTCACCATGCCTGTGGAGGTCCTCCTTCCTTGTGGCTAGTGGTCAGAATCTCAACATACACATCCCAGCATCTGCGCCCAGTCTTGGGAACCCGCATGAGAGCCATCCCCTTCCTGGTCCTGGGACAGGGACAATAGCCCTCGGGGGATTGAGACCACATCTGATCCCTAGCGCTATTTCTCACAAAATTCCTGCTGTTGGCCCCTGCTCCTCCTTCCACTGGTCCCTGGAACATTCCGATGGTAATGTCAGGACGACAACTCAAAACCCTCTTTCTGTTCCTTGCCTTCGGTGTCCCTGGCCTGCTGGAGGAGCCAGCCCAGAGCAGCCGCTCTCCTGCAGCAGCTCCAGCCTGACAGCACAGCCGAATGGCTCTGCACCAAGCCCAGGCTTATCCGCCCCAGACTGACTTCCTCCTTCCAGGAAAATAGCCAGCTTCTTGAGTGTGTCTGTTCGTTGAGGCCAGAATGAACGTGCACTTGCTGCTTCACCAGAGAGCTTTCTGAACTGCTCCCTCCGGTGAGGGCCCACTAGCTCTGATTTCCTACTGCAACTCCCACCTCAGACCAGGGAAGGACCCAGAACAAGTAAAGGATGCTATCAGGAGGTGACACTTTACCCCTGACCTTGAGGTGATCCTGTTGACCTTCCCAGCTTGTGATGCCTCAGTGTCCCTCCCTGCCCACCACCCCTAGCTGGGCACTAGGGAGGGTCCTAGGGATGGGCGCAGATCCAGGAAGCATGGTGGGGTGGCAGGTGCCGTGGGATGGAAGGACAGTATCACTGGTCTGCTCTCAGGATACTTGGAGTGCTATTAGAGAAATGAAATGAGGTGTTGGCTCTGGGGACGAGCCTCATAAAGTTATAAAGCTGGCGGGGGTGGGCAGGGCTCAGGGTTCACTGCATCTCCTCACTCATCATGCAGGTGATGCACCCGGGAACCAGAGAGATGAAAAGATGTCACAGGATCAACAACCAGATGCACAGGTTTAGAACAAAAACAAGCCTTCCCTGCATCCAGGGGAATAGATTAGTATTGCCTCCGTTAATGGGGAAGAGGTGCGGGCCCTGGAAAAGGGAGTAGCCGGACCCCGAGGGGTCGCACCTGGCACTCAGTGGTCGCGGAGGGGGCTCATCCCCAACCAAACAGGAGCGCTCCTGGCGCACGAGCCAATGATGACCCGGTGGGGGTATGCCTGTGTCCTGATTCCCAGAACCTGTGAATGTGGACTGATTTGGGAAAAGGGTCTTTGCAGATGGAATTCAGTTGAGGATCCCAAATGAGATCCTCCCAGACTACCCAAGTGGGCCCTAAATCCCTTAGTGAGTGTCTGCATGTCCCTGCAAGGAACAGAAGAGGAGACAGCTGTGTGGAGACCAAGCAGAGGGTGGAGGGTCACAGAGCACTTGAAGCTCCAGAAACCACAGAAGTTGAGGAAGGGCTGTCCTGGGAGCACCACAGACCCCATGGCTCGAACCACAGAAATTCATTTCTTGAAGTTCTGGGGCTGAGATTGAGGTCAGTCTGTCAGCAAGATTGGATTCTCCAGAGACCTCTCTCAAGGGCGTCCTCACAGGGTCACCCCTCCACCCACGTCCGTGTCCTGACCACCCTAGTGACCACATTTAACCCTAATCATCCCCAGAAAGGCCCATCTCCAAATATTGTCACATTGGAGGTTAGAACTTCAACATGTGAATTTTGGACAGACACGTTCAGTCGGTAACAGGAGGATGCTCCTCTGAGCCTTTGGAGAAAGCGTGCTCCTCCTGCTTGACTCGGGGCCCCAGAACCACGCGAGAGTAAATTCTGTTGTTCTGAGGCAGCCCGTTTCCTTCAACACATACAGACACATAGTCGCATGTACCTCTTTGTTTATATGTAACATAGCAACATGTATGTGCGTCGTGCATGCAGAATACACGGTAGACACGCGCACCTGTTATAAAGCTGCATGTAAGCAGTTACGCACTTCCATGTAAGTGTGCTGCGTTATACACAAACAGCACGGCTGAGTGTATGACACTGTAGCAGCTTGGAGTGACTTTCACCCACCGGTTTGTGGCGCACTTGGCACCTGACAAACTCGGAACACGCGAGCTCTTCCCTTCCCTCGCGGAGTTTACAGTCTGGTTGGGGCGCCCAGGAAGAAATGCCCGGCAGGGGTGGGGTAGCTGGGGGCCTGGAGAGCCAGGACAGGCAGGCAGGGGGACAGGGATGGGGGTGACGCCGAGTGTCCTTTTTCCCAAGTTGATGATTCCTTGGTTTGGGGAACAAGGGAGAGGATGCCTTCGAGCGAACCCGGAACGTCTGCGGCCCTCCAGGTGGTCCCCACGGCGAGCTTTATCATCGACTAAGCAGTCGGGGACTCTCTCTGGGGGGCCAGACAGCAACTCTGGCAGGTGCTGTGGGCACATGGGTCTCTGTTGTAGGGTTTTCTTTGTTTTCTCCTGCCAGTCTTTACAAAAGCAGGGCCCGTTCCTGCTCTCCGCTCATTGTGCATGGGACGCTGAACCTGCGGTCAGTCCTCGGGGCTCGTGGAGTTTTCCTCTAGGAGATGCGTAGAGGTGCAGAGTCTCAGGCCTTATCCTTCCTCTACTGGGTCAGAACTGGCATTTTAACAAGATCCCCAGGAGTGTCGTGTGCATACTAGCGTTTGAGAGCAGGTAACTAACCCACGTCAGCTCGGGCAGAGGCCTTTCGGGTTTGCTCTGTCCGGCCTGGGTTATGTCTGGGGAGATGCTCTGCATGGCCCATGCTGCAGTCTGTTCCCTGGACTACCTGATAAAGGGCTCTGCAAACGCAAACCCCCAGGGCCTGATACGTCACTCTCAGTGAGCAATCTGCAGGGCCCCGTGTGCGCCCGCTGAGGTTTGTCTCCTGTGCCGAGAGTAGCAGAAAGCTAGTGACCCGCTGTGCTGAACTGACCCGGAAATGGCTTTGCACTTAATTTTAATTTGCTATGGGTGGCAACGGTGTTCTTTTGCTGGCAAGAACACCAGCCCCTGTTCTGGTGATGGCAGTGACAGCCAACGGGACGAGCGGAGCCACCACCCAGCACGCAGGGGAGGAAGCCAGGCAGCTCTCCCCAGGCTGGCTGCGGAGCCCACGAGCCACCTGGAGGGGCCCTGGGGGCCCGGCTACAGCCAGATGCCCGCCGGGTGTGGCCTCCAAGGGCTAGGAGCCCGGGGCCCCCTGTGGAGGGGCCCAGAAAACCGATTTCTGTGATGCCCCCGGATGAGTGTGCTCCGTCTTCTACAATCAGGCCAGCCCAAGACAAAGTAGAGAAGCCTTCCAAGGGGCTCCATGTCAGCCCCCACTACCCCGACCCCCAGCCCCTTTCCTCCCTCTGTGGCCCCAGGTGCAGGTGTCTCTGGGACACCCTCTCGTTTCAGAAGCTGCTCCATCACAGGCAGTGGGGATCCTCTGACCCATGTCCGGCCCCACACCCCAGTTCCCAAGGGCTCTTCATAGGGCCTCAGTTCTTGAGGCTGGGCACATCCTCCATCCCAGCAGACTGATGATCCACACAGACCAGAATCCTGGCCTGGGCGTCCCGTACAACTGTGTTTCTGTATCTGGAGTCGTGCAGTGCACTGCATGCACAGCCTTAAGCAGAAGCCCAGACCCAGCCTCAAGGCAGTTCAAGGTTGCTCAGAACAGCACCAATGCCAAAAACAATGGAAGTACCCTAGCCTTCTCCGTGGACCTTCATACGGCAGTGATCATCACTAGGGCTTAGCAAGCACCTCCTCCGTGCCTGGTATCCCCTAAGCCTGTAATGTGTATTCCCTCATTTAATCCAAGAGAGATGCTGTTATGACCCTCATTATATAGATCAGTGCATGAGGCCTGGGAGGTCACAGAAGCCTCCCCAGGGGGCAGGGCAGGAAACACAACCTGGGCCACCTGAGCCTGGCCCTGCCTCAGCTGTCACCCCAATCCACGTCCGAGATGGTAGAGGCCTGCACTTGCTGACTTCACACCCCAGATGACATCTGGAGCAAGCCCGGCCAGGTCCAGGCCCTCACGTGTCCGCACCGGTTTCAGGGCAATGAGGCTGGCCGCACATCCAGGGAAACAGAGGAACTGGGGGGGGGGCAGGAGCCTGCTGGAAGGGGTCTGCAGCAGTCCTCCGGTGAGGGAACCCAACAGGGTCGAGGCACAAAGGCAGGAAACCGGGAATGGGTGTCTGAACCTGCGCTATATGGAGCCACCAGTCCCACAGGTGGTGGTCAGTAGCTCGCCTGGAGCCCCCACGGCTGGATCCTGCGTACACAGCACATCGCTGTCTGCACCGAAGTTGCTCAGCAAGTGTAAATTGGAGATCGCCAACAGGATCTGTGATTTTAGCCAGTGGATATAGGACACTCACTGTGAAGTAGACTCTGCTAAACGCTTGACCTGAAGTGTGTCACTTGAACCTCAGAAAGAACCCTCAAGGTAATTTTATTGTTCCCATTTTGCAGCCAAGGAGGCTGAGGCTTACTTCTAAACAGATGATGACCTTCCCAAGGTCGCTCAGGCGCTGAGAGCCCTAGAATGCAGGTGATGACCTTCCCAAGGTTGCTCAGGCGCTGAGAGCCCTAGAATGCAGGTGATGACCTTCCCAAGGTCGTTCATGTGCTGAGAGCCCTAGAATTCAGGTGATGGCCTTCCCAAGGTCGCTCAGGCGCTGAGAGCCAGAGCTAGCTTTCAAAGATGCTTTTCTGACAGCAGGTTCCTTCCCACGGCTATGTGATCTTATCTCTTGTTGCAAAAGTCATCTCAGAATCAAACGGCATTAATTTTCAGGACCATCAGCTCTTCTGTGTCGCGTGGGTCAGTGTTTGGTTTTTTATATATGTAGATGAATATTATATAGGCCTTTTAGCTACAGGCAGGACTTGACCACAAAGCCTGGAAATTGTGTGTATATATCCAATGCCCTCCTTCAGGTCTTCAGTGTCATGGGAAGCTTCCTTGTAGCAGAGAATGTAGGTTGCTTTCCCATAGCAAAAAGAACCCCAACATTTCAGCAACTCATGCCCCACAGTTAAAAGACCTTTCTCTTCCACGTCTGTGCGGCACCGTTCTTGCAGGGGACCGGGCATGGCCTAAGGAGATGTGGCCAGGAGCTGTGGCTGGTGCCCTCTCTCCGCCCCCTCCCCCGGACCCCTGAAGCTGGTACAAGGAGGGCTTGTGTCCCTGCGCCTGGAGGCCGTCCTGCCCTTCTGTGGGGGATGAACCTGGGCTTTGTTTCGCTGTTATAATGCCAACTTTTCTATCAAACACGATGGAAATAGTCAACATCTCACCCCATGACAACGTGAAGAAAGGATGCGGTCTCAGATGAAAAACTCTGACACAAGCTCTCTCTGGACCCTGAATCATGAGCTCTGCGGGCCCCGGAAGTCCAGAGAGAACTCAGGTCCCCTAACTCTGCTCCCACCCAAAGCAAACCCCATTCCCATGGGACTCCTGGTGCATCACGATGTGGTGACAGACTGAGAGGACTGCTAATTTTTCTCTGCTTCCCGCCTCTTTCTCCTTCTCTTTGGACTTGACAACTATGAAATGATCTAAAGGCATCATTTTTCTGAGGATTTCTTACAGGCTCTCTCTTGTCTCAGCCTCTATCATCACCCCTGTCCCTACCCATATGCAAAACTCTAGTCTCCCCACAGTGCTGTCAGCTTGCCCCCAGCCCCAAGTCATCTTAAAGATCTTCGCGCCCCGGCGCTCGCTCCCATATCCACACACCACACATCAGCACCTGCTTCTCCGGGACGAGATCTCAGATTACCTCTGGCTGAATTAGTTTGTTACCAGTGGGGACAGATGACGGGTGTTTGCCCTAGGTGGTCCCTTGACGCCAAGGCATCCATTTATAACATGAGAATGTCAGCCAGGAGGGGCCAACTTGGGGAGAGGATCGCATCTGGGCCCAGCTTTCCCAGAGCCTGGACTGCCTTTGCTTGGCCACCTTTCCTGTCCACAAAGAGATCTAAATCTAAACCACAAAATGGGCTTCCAAAAGAGCCACCGCTGCCCGCGAGATTGTTTCTGATTGCTGGGGTGGTTGTCCACGCGGGGGAGAGGACGCACCAAGGGCATTCAGGTGGCCGGCATCCAGCCGGAGCCTCAGGGGGCATGTCCAGGAAGACAGGGCTTCCAGACCCCGTTCCTTGGGCTGTCTCTGGCACTGATGCCAGACTGCATGAGGCAGTCTACGAATGTGTGCCAAGGTTGAGGGTGCCACGTCTCTGAGCCAGACTTTGTAGCGTCAGGAGTCTGCCCCTGCTATGCTCCCACCCACGCCCTCCTTCCCCGGTGGCGGTACATGGGCAAGCGTGGAAGGCTGGGGAGCCGATCAGACCCCCACTCAGTCTTCACAATCCCAGACAAACTCAGCATTTACATTTCATGGGCTAGATCTCCGCGGCTGTAGGTTGCAGGTTGTCATAACTCTTCGATGGACTCCCCTACCTTGAATGAGGCCATGTTAGTAAGTCCCCAGGGCTGCTCCTGGCAATGGGGACCAGCGAGTCCTGTGTGCCCGATGCCCCCAGACCCTGGTGTCTCTTCCCTTCCTGTTCTCCTTTTCTACCTCTCCCCTTCCCCTCTTTTCCTCCAATTGGCATGGCGGGGGTGGGGGGTCTCCACTAAGGGATTCATTAGAAATTTCCTGGGAATTCCAGTAGGTAAATGGAGTGACGTTTTTCTTGGGAATGTTATAAAGGATCTTAAATATCTGAGCTGATGAGAGAAGGACAGACGGGCAGAAAAAGGATTAGGAGGCCTGCAGGTGGGCAGGAAGGGGGGGCCTGAGTGCAGGTGAGAGACCCGAGCTCTTTGTTCCCTTCTTCCAGCTTTGGGGCACGTGGGAGTCCCTCCTGTCAGCTCTCCTGGACACCCTAACCACACCACAATGGAGGTGGCTCCAAACAGCCCCCTTCACAGCAGATGTGGCAGCCTCGGGGCGGGGCTGCACAGTTACCTCTGATGCAACCGGGCCGCCCGCTGGCCGCTGCTGGATCCGAGGTCTCGTGCACTCGACAACTGCCCACATCCCCCGGGCACGCACAGCCCCCATGCCGCACAGACCTTCGCCCCGGCCTCCTTGCTGAAGCGAGCCTGGCATGATGTTTGCAGGAGGTCTCGGGGGGACACAGCCAGGCTGCCCCCGAGCCAGGTACGTGCTGATGTCAGACCTGCTGTACCCCTACCCCTGCTCTCAACACGGCCTAGATTATTCTCACCATGAACTTCCTCTGGAAAGAAGAGGAATATAAATCACTGTGCTCGTCATTCTTTTACAGGGTCATCGAGACCCTGAGGAAATTCCAGGTTCTCGGGGTGAAGGTTTCACAGACCCTGTGACCCACTTACATCCAGCCTTCTTTCCCGTCGTCTGTGTGGGGACCTCTGAGGAAGGCAGAGGGGTTGGGGGCTCTCTAGGGGAGAGTTTTGTAGAGTGCGACCCATGTGTTCCTGAAAAATCAGCACGATGAGCAGCACTGAGCAGTGAAACCCCAGGACTTACAAGAGTAGAGATGCACCACCCAGAAACCTCATCGGGGGCTCCCGGGGAGAACGGCAGCACAGCTGCCCGCCTGCGCGCCTGGGGATCCTGCTGGGAATGCTGAACGGGGAGGAAGCCCGCGGGGCGCGCTCGGACGTGGCTGTCAGGAGGGCTGCACCGGCGGGCTCTTGGTGGAAGAATGTTGCATGAAATGAGATGGCAGATCTGCGACACCGAAGGGTGGGCGGCTCCTGGCCACCGGGACCCCCCCGGGGAAGTCTGGGTGCTGGGGAGGGTGTGGCTGTCTGTTCACCCCTGCATCAGCTCAGGCCGCCTGGTGTTTCTTGCAGATGAAATCATGGGTAAGTGAGCGTGAGCTGTGTGTGCTGCTCAGGTTGTCCCCTACTGTATCCATCAGGTTGGAACATGTTTGCATTTTCAAAACCAGGTCTGTGATGGAACCGACCGTGTGTCCTAGTTTGCTTGGGACCGCACCCAGTAATGCCTGTGGTCCAGTGTAATCATCACCGATGCCCCGCTGGACTCCCAAACAACGGTTGTTCCAACACAAGGGTTCCCCGGTTGTCCTGTGCGTATGGGGCCTCGGACTCCCTGCACTGCCACAGATGCGCATCCCTGACACGGAAGCACCTGCCCGCTGGGGGGGCAGAGACTCCCCCATGGGGAGCTCACCACTCCAGCCCTTCCTTACCTCTCACCCCACCCCCAGCCACTCTTCGTAGACTGGACTCTCATCCTGCCAGAGGTCAGCTGCCTTCCCTGGGCCTCCAGGGACTGTTCCGTCCCACAGTTACATTGGGCCAAGGGCCCAGGGGACCAGGGGCCTGAGCTCTTGCTTCCGTAACTAGAAAATGTCACCACCTCTCCCTAACAATCTCCACGTCAGGAGCCTTTGAATTTCAGTCTGAATGAAGGTCGCCTGGAGCGCTTGTTGAAGTGCAGTTTCCAGTCCCCATCAGCGGAGATGCTGATGCAGGATGCCAGGGATCCGGGGTCCGCATCCTAATTACACACCCCGTGCTATTTGGAGGTGGGCGCTCCACGGCCACACTTCGGGAAGCACTGCTCTGGTCCTGCCTGACAGGGAACAAGTGAGTAGGCTCAGTTCTCTGTGGAGCCTGTCACCCCTTCAACTTTGCAGACGTCTGGGGGCTCGATTAAAGCCACGTATTTTGGAGAGAGAGCACGCAGCAGAGCCCTGGAGACACCATCCACTGGCTGAGTGAGCTTCCAAAAAACAGCTCACAGTCCTTGAGCCTTAGCCGCGTCATCCTCGAGACGGTCTGCAACCGAGGCTGCTTCCGGTTATTGCAAGACCCAGATGAAGCTGTGCCCTGCTCTCTCCCTCAAAGCACGTGTTTGGTGCCTACCTATCCTGTTAGTGGTGATGCTGGTGGTGTTTGAGAAGGCAGGTGACCCTTAGAGGATCCGACACGCCCGGTCTGCTGACATGATGGAGAGAGGGGACCAGGTGGGCTGGGGCTGGTGGGAGGGGCTGGGAGGGGCGCCAGAAGAGCAGGACAGACAGGGGGCCGTGCACTTGCCTCCCACATGCTCTGCAGCTAACGCCCCTCCCTTCCCTGGCCCGAAGCTTCTGCTAGACCTTTCCCAGTGGTGCAAACAGCAGAGCAGTTCGGCCAAAGAAAACGGGAGGAAGGTATCAAAGGGGACTTTTGCAAATACACCAGAGGGAAATGGGCTTTGGCTGAAAGAGAAACGTCAGCTAGGTTCCGGAAGACAAAGACAGGCTCTGAAACCCCATTGCTTCTAGGGGCTCTTGTATGATTAGGAGTCACCTGAGGAAGAAGCAATGACATAATGCTTGTGTTCGGAAGGGAGGCGGGGAGGCCGGGGATAATGGTCAGGGAGGCCGGGGAATTAACGTGGGTGGGCTAGAATGGCTGGCAGAGAGCCAGGGTCAAGCCACCTGTCCTGGGGTGCTGTTCCTTGCTGACCAGAGGATGCATGGTCGCCTCATCTTTGAACCTGAAATCTAGGAGGGAAGTGAGGCCTGCACAAGCCCCTCGGAAAACAGCATCTCCTGTGAGGGCTGTGGACACACCAGGCTGCTCTGGTGGACGTCTGCTCTCCTGCTCCCCGCGGGGCCCGGGTACCATGCTGTGGAGGGGAGCACACACAAGAGCAGGGCCTGGGACAGCAGGGAGAGGCCCCCACACTGGGAGGAGAGTCTGGAAAACCCGAGAGCAGGGGCTTTTCTCTTGGGAGGGTGGTGGGGAAACGGATAGTTTTCCAAATAAGTGAGGATAGTCACATGGGGAAGGACAGGCTTGCCCAGTTGGGAGGGAGCTCCAGGGGCAGAACAGTGCCTAAGGTCCAAGGTAGGTGTCCAAGAATGAAGATTTGAGTCAAAAAAAAGTAAATTACAATTGAAGCGTGACTTTCTCTCAGCTCAAGGAGTCCAGGTAAAGTCCTCACAAAACATGGGGATTGGCAGTCATGGCCCCAAACAGATCTCCTGATACCTGTGATTTCCAAGATTGTGCAGAAGCATGCTATCAAGAGAACGGTGCATTTTAGGAAAAAGGAAAGGCGACGAGAGCTTCCTGCTTTACAGAGTGAGAGGGAGGAGGGCCACAGAGCCCACCTCCCCTGTGCGGCCCTCCCCACACTGTCTTCTCATTCCAGGCCTGGAGCTGGGCTCTTCCACCACCCAGCACGTTGTGGGCCCTTGGGGTGACAATTCAGCATGACGGGCCCTGCGGTCCCCAGCTACTCTTGGGTGCATGTGCTGGTCTCACTCCCAGGCTCCCCAGGTGGGCAGAGAGGATGCGGTGAGCCGGGCTGTGTAGGCCCAGGCTTTGCAAGCGGGGAAAACCTAGACCCACCTCGTGGCCCCTGAGCACTCCTGCCCAGCATCCCAGGGAAGCCACGGCTCTGCTCCCCTACGCTGCTGAGGGCACCAGGCTTTCTATTAAACTGTGTGTGTGCGTGTGTGTGTGCACGCACACCTAGTAATAGGTGCGGCAGAAACATACTGAACTTCCAAATACCTGCAACCTGAACTGTGTGGCATGCGTCCCCAAACATGCATGCAAACCCTCGCTGACCCACTGGAATCAGAAATTCAGTATCATCTTTACAAGTGTAGTGGCATCTCTTTTAATGAAGTTTAAATATGAATTTCGTACATTGTAATAAATTTAAATGTAAATATTGCAATATTTTATTTCTTATCAATTTTATTGAAACAGAATTCTATTCAAGGAAAAATGGGAGCTATAACACAACATATAAAGCATAATCAAAAATGAAATGATCGAATAAAATTGTAGAAAGCACATGTACTACAAACTTTATGGCTCATTCCACCAGGATTTACCAAATTCTGGTATAAAGGAGAACACAGCAGATATTTTTTTTTTTTGATACAAGTTTTTTATTTCTTTATTTATTTACAAACTTGGGTTGTACTGTGTATTTTGTATTACAGCTTACCATATAGACCTGATTTATTAAGACCATCACTATAAACTGGAACATATACATATGGCTTAATTTTTTTTTATTCTTATGTTAATTCCCATACATTACATCATTAGTTTCAGATGAAGTGTTCCATGATTCATTGTTTGTGCATAACACCCCGTGCTCCATGCAGAACGCGCCCTCCTCAATACCCACCACCAGGCTAACCCATCCTCCCACCCCCCTCCCCTCTAGAACCCTGTTTGTTTTTCAGAGTCCATCGTCTCTCATGGTTCGTCTCCCCCTCCGATTTCCCCCGCTTCATTCTTCCCCTCCCGCTACCTTCTTCTTCTTCTTTTTTTTTTTTCTTAACATATATTGCATTATTTGTTTCAGAGGTACAGATCTGAGATTCAACAGTCTTGCACAATTCACAGCGCTTACCAGAGCACATACCCTCCCCAGTGTCTATCACCCAGTCACCCCATCCTTCCCACCCCACCCCCCACTCCAGCAACCCTCAGTTTGTTTCCTGCGATTAAGAATTCCTCATATCAGTGAGATCATATGATACATGTCTTTCTCTGTTTGACTTATTTCACTCAACATAATACCCTCCAGTTCCATCCACGTCATTGCAAATGGCAAGATCTCATTCCTTTTGATGGCTGCATAATATTCCATTGTATATATATACCACATCTTCTTTATCCATTCATCTGTTGATGGACATCTTGGCTCTTTCCACAGTTTGGCTATTGTGGACATTGCTGCTATAAACATCGGGGTGCACATACCCCTTCGGATCCCTACTTTTGTATCTTTGGGGTAAATACCCAGTAGTGCAATTGCTGGATCATATGGTAGCTCTATTTTCAACTTTTTGAGGAACCTCCATACTGTTTTCCAGAGTGGCTGCACCAGCTTGCATTCCCACCAACAGTGTAGGAGGGTTCCCCTTTCTCCGCATCCCCGCCAACATCTGTCATTTCCTGACTTGTTAATTTTAGCCATTCTGACTGGTGTGAGGTGGTATCTCATTGAGGTTTTGATTTGGATTTTCCTGATGCCGAGCGATATTGAGCACTTTTTCATGTGTCTGTTGGCCATTTGGATGTCTTCTTTGGAAAAATGTCTGTTCATGTCTTCTGCCCATTTCTTGATTGGATTCTTTGTTCTTTGGGTGTTGAGTTTGATGAGTTCTTTATAGATTTTGGATACTAGCCCTTTATCTGATATGTCATTTGCAAATATATTCTCCCATTCTGTCCGTTGTCTTTTGGTTTTGTTGACGGTTTCCTTTGCTTTGCAAAAGCTTTTTATCTTGATGAAGTCCCAATAGTTCATTTTTGCCCTTGCCTCCCTTGCCTTTGGCGATGTTTCTAGGAAGAAGTTGCTTCGGCTGAGGTCGAAGAGGTTGCTGCCTGTGTTCTCCTTTAGGATTTTGATGGACTCCTGTCTCACATTGAGGTCTTTCAACCATTTGGAGTCTATTTTTGTGTGTGGTGTAAGGAAATGGTCCAGTTTCATTCTTCTGCATGAACACAGCAGATATTTGGGTGACTTCATGAGAGCGTTGGAGACCCTGGACTTTCACAAATAACCTGCACTCACGTGACCATGGATGTCAATTAAAAACGGACTTTCCACAACATAAAATGTGTGGAATTAAACTGATCACGCAGCGTGCTGGCAAGGGTGTGGGTGCCCCGAACTCTCGGGCACTGCTGGGGGGCACGTGATGGTGCAACCACTTGAGGAAACGGTCTGTCAGTTTCCTAAAAAGTCAACCCCACACCTACCACGTGCACAAGCCAGCGTTCGATTCCTAGTATTCTCCTAAGGCGTCAATAGATAGCACGCCAAAACGCGCACATGAATGTTCACAGCAACTTTATCTGTGAAGCCAAGACCCAGAATAATCCAACTATCGATCAACACTTGGACCCTGACACGTGTGTGCCCGCCCAGCAAAGGAAAGGCATGAGCTATTGATGCGCACGACATGGCCGTGTCTCTAAATAATCTCGCCGAGTGAAAAGAAGCCAGACCGAAAGAGTCCATTTATATAAAACATAAAAGATGCAAATTCACCTAAGCCAGGAGAAGACAGATGAGTGGTTGAGGGGGGATGGGAGGGAGGGGGGCGTTCTGAACATGTTCACTCTCCTGATTGTGGTAATGGCTTTGCAAGTGTATACATATGTTAAATTTGATCAAATTGTACACTGTAAATGTGTGTGGTTCATTCTGTGTCAATTATTCCCTGATAAAGCAGTTTAAATTTCTCTAAAAGGGGAGAGTCCTGCTGTCGTAGACAAGCAGCTCTAATGCGTGGCTCAAGTGCATTAGCATGGCGATATCCGTGTCATTAAGGGCTTTTGCTTTCAGTGATAATAATCAGCATTTTGAGGAGGGAAAGGACCCAGTGTTCTCATGTAGTTCTAGCATGAGTGTTAAATGGTCTCCATTCTTGGCGGGAGCGGTTTGTCAGAGTGCATCCCAAACCACACAGATGTTCACCATCTTAGACCAGCTGGACACCTGCCAGCACTTCTTCCTCCCGAGACCACAGAGGTGTGCACTTCCAGGTCTTTTCACAACTTTCCAAAAGATTTTTCAAAATAGTGAAGAGTAGGAAGCAATCCAAAGCTCCCCACTCTGCGGTGTTGAGTTAAATAAAGGATGGCCGTGCAGTCACTGTCTCTCAGCCCTTCTCAACATTCTCTCTGTGTCTCTCATACACACACAAAGATTTCTGAAGTAAAAAAAGCACACATCAGATGATTTCTTGCATATTATTAAGCAACATGATCATCTAGAACATGTCTCGTGAATACTTCCATATCAGTAACAGAATAATCAACGTGTTCTTCTCATGACTTCATTGTATGTGTGACTACAAGTAACTTAATATGACATTGGTTGATGGCTATTTAGGTCTTTCCCTTTGTTTTAGAATTTTCCAATAATACAGTGTGTGTATTTTTCCACATTTGTGAGTGTCCATCTGTAGAATAATAAGTTCTGAGAAGTGGAATTTCTGAGTTAAAGTGTACATTCGTTTAAAGAACTGATAGATATTTGATCTCCAGAAGTGGGGCCCAGTGTGTGTTTACACCACCAACCTCTCCACACGTTCTGCTCAACAACAGACATTGTCAGTGTCTTAATCTCTGCGCTCCGATAGGTTAAAACATATACAATCATTTCTTTGTTTTAGTTTGGTGAAATTTTGACCTGCAATGCCTGCATGCTGTTTTATGTGTCTGGGGTGTGGCGGGAGGGGAGTAAAGAGAAAGCCCACCCACCAGCCACTCTGCACAATCCTGGTGAGGCTGTGAATCTTCCGTGCTTACCTCCTCAGCCCGAGGAGTTGGAGTGGACCAGGCTGGGCCACACCCCCAGACAGACCACGGACTCAGAGTGTTCGTGGGACCCCAATGGGGTCAGCCTTTCCTCACAACTTTCCACCCTAAAGGGTGAGGGATGGCTTTTTCTTTTCTTTTTTTTTTTTTTAAAGATTTTATTTATTTATTTGACGGAGAGAGAGATAGCGAGAGCAGGAACACAAGCAGGGGGAGTGGGAGAGGGAGAAGCAGGCTTCCCGCAGAGCAGGGAGCCCAATGCGGGGCTCAATCCCAGGACCCTGGGATCATGACCTGAGCCGAAGGCAGACGCTTAACGACTGAGCCACCCAGGGGCCCCAGGATGGCTTTTTCTTACTTTGTGGTCATAAGTTGTAGGAAATTTGGCCTTTATTTTTTCAACCGTGTGGACTGACTGTGGTTGTAGCAGAGGAGAATTAAGTCCAAATCACAAGCACCGTCAGAGACCAGTAGAGCTCCTAATGGAGAGCAAGCTGTAGATGTTGTAAGGACTCCTGAATCCAGCCGTGCCTGAAGGAGGATCACTCATCTTTCCAGTTATGTAAACCGATATATTTCTTTCTGCTTGAGCAGTGGTACTTGGATTTCTATCCACTACCTGATATTAAATGCTTCTTGATCATTTTTTAAAAGCTGCTTGTTTTCTTACTGATAAAATAACCTGGAGGAAATTAGCCCCTTGTTTCCAATCTGCCATTTAAAAACAAAAATACCTGAGCACTAGAACAGGTCAGGCTTAGAGTGTCACTGAGCCAGTTATTTTAACTCTTACTAAGTGTCTACTCTTAGTAGATGACAAAACTGGTGCAAAGAGAAAGAAGTCAAAATAAAGTCAGCCTGAAAACCTACCTACCTGGTAATACTGAGAGCCAATGCGTACAGAATTTAACAAACTTAATCATTTTTGAAACCGAATAGATAGTCAAATTGGACTGAGCAGCAAGAACTGTGTGTATGCGTGAATGACCTTGGAGTATCAGACCTCCACTTCTAACCAGGTCAAACCTGGGACCAGTTGGTGGCCGTGCCAGCCAAAAAGAGCATATGCAAAATGAATGAGGTGGTTAGTCAGCTCCTAAGACATTCAGGCCTCTCCCGGGTTGGATCGACAGCCAGAGGAGAGAGCCAAGCACTCCTGAGACAGGGAGTGGGCAGCCAGCCCCCACCAGTAGGCCGGCAGCTCCGTTCCCCACCAGCTGTGGCCGCAATGTGGCTATCTGTGTGCGTGCCAGGCTGGAAGATGCTGCCGCACGGGCCCGGCTAAATGTGACTCGAAGGACACATCCGTGTGGAGGGGTCTGAGACTC
This sequence comes from Neomonachus schauinslandi, assembly GCF_002201575.2. Classification (NCBI taxonomy): domain Eukaryota; kingdom Metazoa; phylum Chordata; class Mammalia; order Carnivora; family Phocidae; genus Neomonachus; species Neomonachus schauinslandi. The sequence goes on along the minus strand of NC_058412.1, from coordinate 1,481,941 downwards.
CTTCCACACCAAGTTTCTCTATGACACCAGCGTGCATCTGTGCACACACATGGACACGCATTCACACATACACACAAGCACGCACTGCACATTCCAGGCGGGACGGGGCTCCCGCGGTATGGCTGCTTGTACCCCAGAAGCAGAGAAGGACTCTGGGCCAGGTGTCAGTGGAAGGAGGCGTTACTCTGCAGCAGGGGACGGAGCCGGGCATTTTCGTGACTTCCGCCCTCACTTACTGGGGGAGCAACAGGGCCCAAGGCTGACTGTGGCAGCTGACCCCTTCCTCTTCCTGGCCTGGGTGGCCTGGGACGGAGCCGGTGTGACCTTGTCTGCAAGCCGCAATGGGTAGCATTTCTTTTGGAAGAGGATTTGAGATCTCTGCAGCTGCCGTTGTTAGCGTCCTGGGGCAGAGGCAGGTTCCTATGGCTCCACCTCTCCCAGGGTCCGTCTTCAGCGAGAGCGTGACGGGGGACGTGCGCTTGCAAGATGCTCAGTGGAAAAGAAGGAAAGGAACAGCACACAAGAAGTTTGGGTGCAGGACAGAGGGAACTAATCTCCATCGAGCGGTTGACTGCCACGCCTCTGCCACCCATGACCTCCTTGGAGGGGTCCTCCCTGTCCCCCTGCCTGCAGGTGGGCCAGGCGCCCCCAGTCAGTGACATCTTACACAGCATTGGCTGCGTCCTAGGCCGGTGGCTCCTGAACTTCAGGATTAAAGGGGCTAAAAGCTGTCCTACAAAAACAGTGGAGGAAGGCTGACATGGGGTTGAGTGCTTTAAAAACATTACCATTCCTCATTGTCATTAGTTCGTAAAAGGGAGGTCCTGTGCACACCAACAGGCAGGGCTGCCTCACATCCAAACAAACACACTTGTCCCCATGGGCGTGTTTGGCTTCCTGACGCATTGCTGGGCTGTCCGCACGTTTCTCCATGTCCTGGAGACCACGCATCACGGCGGCCAGGCGGGATCAGAGCCCGGGGCTTCTCCTTCCTGCACCCAACCTCACGTCTGCTGGCTGTCAGGTGGGAGAGGAGTCAGGAGGTTCTGATGGCCCGTAGGACTCTGTGTGACATGGTCCACAGGGAGCTGTGTTTATTAACAAGAGATTGGGCCTTATCCTAATAAGGAAGTGTTCGGGGGGGTGTCCATGTGGCAGGCCAGTGGGGGCCGATATTTCCATTCTTAGAGGATCCTCTACACGTGGGCCTTGCCCCACGCCTGGATCGCAGGATACTCGTGAGTTCTCAGCACCCGGACCCGAGGCCTTGGCCCAGCATGGCCCACCCGTGGAGTGGAGGCCACAGACCCCCACACTTCTCCCCTGGGTGGCTCCCCTGAGATCCAGCTCTAAGCTCTTCAAATTTATCACCTTCCTTTATGTTCAGGAGACTTTCGATTCTGGTTCAGAAAGGACAAATCTAGAGAAGAGTAGACATCTAAATAGAGTAAAGTAAAATATAGACTCCTCCTTAGGACTGTGAGACTCAGCGTTTGAAACACAAGGGGCTCTGGCATCAAGGCCCGGGCTGGCCTCTTCCTGCTCACGGTGCATGCATGGAGGGCTCTGCTCCTCCCCGCCCTCTGGACTCACAGGATTGCTCAGTGCGATGCCCCTCCTGGGGTTCAAAGACAGGATGGACACACCCCAACACGGGAGGGGGCAGGACAAGCTTCCGTGGGCATCCTGCATGGAGCCCCTGGGCCTGGAAGACTGCCCTTCCCTCCGTGAGCTAGCCTTGATCTCTCCCAATGAGTGTCCGTTCACTCCCTCACTCCCCATCCGTCTGTCCATCCGTCCATCCATCCATCCATCCATCCATCATTTGTAGCTCAGTGTACTCAGAGTCTGCTTCTGTGACCTGTCACTTGAGACTCTTTATTGACCTAACAGCCAGCTAATTTGGAGGAGCTCCTTCCTAAGCCCTGAGCAAGTTCGAAAACTTCCTGACCATCCACCTCCTGTAAATGAACATCCGATTAATATCTCCTCACAGGGCATGAGGGAGAGTAAATGATACAAATGTGGGGAAACGCTGAGAAATTACTCTATATATGTGTTGTGGGGAAGCAGCCGCTTTTCTTTCCTTTAACTCATTTGTGATATTGTTCCTGAAGTTTCAAATAAGCATGAATTAGGGAAGAGGCACCCCTGGGCTGCCCATGTCTGTTACCCCTACTCGGCAAACAGGAGGCAAATGCAGAAGAGCTACTGTCAGAAAAACCACTGATAACACCAGAGGAAAATTAGGGCCCTAGAATTTCCTGGAAGCCAGAAAAACACATGATTTTCCAGGAAGGGACGGGATACAGTGCGATGCAGGAGAGACATCAGGGGGAACGAGGCCCCAGAGCAAGGCCTTTTGGCTCAGCCATAAGAAGTCATCAGTGACCTTCCAGAGGCCGGCCAGGGAGCACAGTCAGGGTCGGTGGCAGAGAGGGCATTTCGGGTCACACGGCCCCCAGACAACCTGGACTCACCCAGAGCGCACATCACAAAACGTCCATCTACTGATTGAATACTGGGAGACTGTCTTCTGTATTAAAAATTGTCGCTTCTTGGGACGCCTGGGTGGTTCAGTCAGTTAAGCATCTGCCTTCGGCTCGGGTCACGATCCCAGAGTCCTGGGATCGAGTCACGCATGGGGCTCCCTACTCTGCAGGGAGCCTGCTTCTCCCTCTGCCTCTGCCTCTCTCTCTCTCTCTATCTCTCATGAATAAATAAATAAAATCTAAAAAAAAAAAATTGTCGCTTCTTTCTTACTTAACCTGTTTATAGTGCTGACCTACAAAAATTAAACACAAAAAGTGATGCTAACAAATGCTCCTAAGGAAATCAAGAGCCTGAAACCGTACAGTTAGATTTTTTTCAGATGCTTGATTTTCTACCTTCTGATTTTTAGCCTTCATTTTGTTAATGTGATGATCATGTTGACTGATCTGTGTGTCTCTGAAAGAAATCCATCGATCGTGGCATATGAGCTTTTTAATGTGCTGTTGAATTCAGTTTGCTCGTGTTTTGTTGTGGATTTTTGCATGTAAGCTCATCAGGGCTGTGGCCTGAGATTTTCTGCTCTGTAGTGTCCTTGTCTGATTTTGCTATCAGGATGATGCTGGCCCCGTACCAGAGTCTTCCATTTTTTGGAAGAGTTTGAGAAGGGTTGGTGTTAATTCTTCTGTGGATGTTTGGTAGAGTTCACCGGTGAGGCCGTCTGAACGGGCTATCGCACTGGTTTGGAAATGAGGATGTGCGGTCCAGCTGCAGAGTTCTGTTATCCGACAGGATTTCTAGTTCCTGTGTAGACACGGCTCCACGGTGAAGCCGGGGCATCCAGTTGCCTTCTGAACATACCCAGTGTGGAGATCGCTCGTAGATCCTGTCTGGAGGGATAAAAGGTTGACATGTCATTATATAGAAGTCATTAAATAAAAGAACCGTCTTCAGTTATCCACTGAAGCTGGAAAGCAAAAGCACGACGTCCAGAACAATATTTAGGAGCACGTGTTTCATTTTTGGTTGTGATACAGAAATTATTTCGATCTCGGTGGAACTCCATTGTGTCTCTGGACTCCTGTGTAAGCACCTTCTCTCTGACCGACGGAAGCCTGCTCCCAAGGTCACTTTCCCAGGAGTCTCTGCTCTTTACAATCTTAATTCTAAGCGATGAATGAAAAATTATTTAGATTAGTGGAGCAGATAGGGAAGGTTTTGGCCAAGGAATGGATTCCTGCCTGGAATCGTGAAACCTGTCCAAACAGGAGGGCTCTTGCTGTTCTTGTCCCAGGTACCCAGATCAGCAGGGGGCATCTCTTCGTACAAAGGCTGCAGAATTTTGGGCAGGAACGCACCCTTTAAATTGTCGTTTGCATCACAGTGTCAAACTATAAAGGATCCTTTTTTTTTTAATTTTATTTATTTATTTATTTATTCATGAAAGTCAGAGAGAGAGGCAGAGGCAGAGGGAGAGAAGCAGGCTCCCCGCCTAGCAGGGAGCCCGATGCGGGGCTCGATCCCAGGACCCTGGGATCATGACCTGAGCCGAAGGCAGACGCTTAACCGTCTGAGCCACCCAAGCGCCCCTAAAGGATCCTTTAGTTTAAGCTGCTGAAGAGAAAGCCCGATCTCCTGGGTAAATGCGGGGGTGTGAGGTTTTGGGGTGTGTTGAGTCCATCCCACAGGAGCCGGCAGCAGGCTGCTGAGGAGCAGAGAACACAAAGCTGTGATTTAGGGGTGCATCAGCAGCGATGCCTCGTTCTGCGTAATGACGGGCGAGCCACAGAACCTCCCCTGGGTCCCCTCCTTCTCTGCAGAATGGGGCAAAGCCTGTCTTGGGCAACCTGTCTTACAGAGTGGCTGTGAGGGCTCACAGAGGGTCACAGAGGGACCACGGCACGTGAATGTGCGGTGGGGACACCTGGGGTGGTCTTCACGGTGCGGCAGCCCCACGATGGCCCACCACAGATAGTAGGGGGCCGCCCTGCACGAACTCAGCACGTCCTAAAGACCCATTTCGTTATGCCTCCTCACCCTTCCAGACACAGAGGAGTTAGAGGTGAGGGGAAATGGAGCATAGCAGGAGACAGAGGAGTGGTTGCCGGAGCCCCTGTGGCCGGCCAGAAACACCGGCCGGAGAGTGGGGTATCGGCGGTGCGGGGAGGCCTTCTCTGGAAGCTGCCCCAGGCCTTGGGGCTGCACCGTGCACGGCCCGCCGTGTGGAAGGGCTCTGGGGCTCGGGTCCCACTCTCGCCCACACCTGCCCTCCTTTATAAGAGAATCACTTGTAAACACAGGCTGATCTTGCCCAGCCACGCAGATCCCAGCACAGGGACAGGACCGTCCTTTTGTTAAAACCGAGGAATGCCGCCCACTAGCAAAGTGCGCGGTCAGAGGCCAGCGAGCGCCCATGTTCCCAGCATTTCTAGACTGTTCACCGGGCTGAGACAGAGAGCAGGGAGATCTGTCCCCACCCACGCTTTTTAATTTAAGAACCCCGGGCGATCAGCGTGGGGTTGACGAATGGCAGTGGCTTTACTGCTGTTGGTATTCTGAGGTCAGAATGTGGTTGGAGCCAGAAGCCCAGGGATGAAGTATAGCATTAAAAATAATAAAGATTAAAAATATGTAGCCTCCCAAGTCAGCAGAGCAGAGCTAACAACCCCATATAAAGAAGCTTCGTGTGGGATGAGCTTGTGTCTGGGAGGCAGGAGCAGAGCATGAGCCGCGATAAATCTTCCTCCTGCGCCCGCTGCAGAGCCAGGGCCAGGAGGGGTGCAGCCGGTGGGAGGGAGGGCACCGGGGTGGGGGTGTGTGTGCGTGTGCATGCATATGTGCATGTGCGTGTCTGTGCATGTACATGCTTGCACATGCATGTGTGCATGTGTGTGCACGTGCACATGTGTATCCGTGTGTGCAGTGTGCATGTGCACGTGTGTGTTGTGTGCACGTGTACATGTGTATCCATGTGTGCATTGTGCCCGTGCATGTGTGTGTGTGTGCATGTGTGTGCATGCATGTGTGTATCCACGTGTGCAGGGTGCCTTGCGTGTGTGTGCATGTGTGCGTGTGTGCATGTGTGTATCCAGGTGTGCATTGTGCCCGTGCATGTGTG
>NC_058412.1:1465812-1476323 GCF_002201575.2 Neomonachus schauinslandi | reverse complement strand
GTGTGCGTGTGTGCATGTGTGTGCATGCATGTGTGTATCCATGTGTGCAGTGTGCCTTGCGAGTGTGTGCATGCATGTGCATGTGTGTATGAAAGAGGGATGGGGGAGGGGTGCTCCGGGAGGGCCTGAGAAGGGAAGCAAGGTAGGCCAGCGACCACTCTGATGGGGAAGGGAAGTTCTCATTTCTTTCTTGTGTAACCTGACAGGCAGACAGCTCTACTTTCCCCCTGCATTTATCTTTTAAAATTGTATTTTGCTGTAAATCAAGATTCCACAACTTAGTGTGGTTTTTTTTTTTCATGTCTGCAACCTCTAGCAAATCTCTCTCCCCACCCTCTGTCTCTCTCTCTCTTCCCTTCTCTCTGTCTCTTTCTCCCTGTCTCTCTGTCTCCCTGTCTCTCTGTCTCTCTGTCTTCTCATCTTTCCCTCTTCTTCTCCATATCCCCATTCCCTTGCACGCTCTTAGTTCATGGATCAGATCCAGCAGAGGCTCTCTCCTCTCTGACTCCTGCTATAAATAATTTTTCAGGTAAGATATTGAGTCTTTCAGGGTAGAAATGGATGTTCCATCCCACAAGGGTATCAAGCACCTGTTAGCTGTTCTGTGTGTGAGGTGCGCTGTGTGGGGTTGTAAACTTGGTGTTCCAGGAGCTCCTGGTCGGACGGATACAGGAGGAGCTGGGGGCCGGGTTAGGACTGGAAGTTCATTCGAGCGAGGGTAAGTAGACTCAGTGATCCGAAGCTACCACAAAGAAGTGCGGGAGAAGGAGACTGTGTGTGGCTGGGCTGGGGGGCCAGGGAGTCAGCACAACATCAGGAGGCCCACCTTCCCAGGGATGCACAGATTTGCACACCAGCGTTCCTGATGAATGCTTATTAAATGCAATCATTTATTCATTGGAGAGTCAAGTAAATTAATAAAAACAAGGCATTTTAGTTTTCAAATTCTCAAAGGGACATGGTTTAGAGTGTTACCTTCATCATAGTTAATTCGGAAAATAAAGCGCTCTGCCCTCGCCAGAGATATCCCCATGGCTCCTCCCACACGCCCCTGCTCATGCGTGCCCATGTTCAGCAGACAGGACCTCTGTTTCCCAGGCAGTACTCAGGGACAGTGACCGCTGGAGAGGGGACAGTGGGGAGGCAGGATGGGGGCCGCTGAGTCCCACCCGCCACTGTCTGGCCGAGTAGATGCAGGCTTTTCCTCACCCTGCATTGTGGGCTGTGATTGCACCTTCCAGACACGGTTGTTGTGAGATGAATGGTGCAGATGAGACAGGTCTCTGCCAGGCTGCCTTGGGGCTCCTTCTAGTGTGGCTCTCTGCATCTCCGCCATCAGCCCATCCCTGCAGGGCTGGCCGTGGTGTCCCATTCCAAGCTCCCTGCAGGCAGAACAGAGGCATCGGGGTTTCTCTGCCCAGCAGAGCGCAGCTCCCATGTCATGGGTCTTTTCCACAATGATGTCGAGACTGTTCCAAAGCTCTCAGGGTGGAAAGGGCCAGAGCTCACCAACCCAAATGTTTCTCTTTGTGTGAAGAAGCAGGGGTCAAACAGGTTCATGATTTGTCCTGTTCACCTTTGCTTTCTTCCAATGGCTGGCATAGGGCTGGGGTCCTGGATGGTCCTCTGTACAGAACTGCCAGAGGGTGGACGATGGATGGGTGGATGGGCGATTTTACTTTCATTTATTGTCATAAATTGTAATGGAAGACGTTATTCTGGGCTGCAATTCGGCAAAAGGCTTCCAAGGAGGAAATCCAGATCAGATGTATAGGTAATTCTTCATAAGGAAGGGTAATACGAGGTTTGAAGAGTTATTTGCAGAAGAGCAGGAGAGGTTATTTGCAGAAGAGGGCCCAAAACAAGGAGGAGCTTGGGGAACTGGATATTTTGTGCTGGACCTTGCCCCTCCCCCGCTTCCTGTGTTGAGCTCCTAAGTCCTGCACCTCAGAATGTGACTGTATTTAAAGATACAGCCCTTAAAGAGGTAATTAAGGTAAAAGGAAGTCATCAGGATGGGGCCTAATCCAATGTACCTGGTGTCCTTATAAAAAAAGGAAAGTTGGACACACAGAGAGGTGTGCACAGACAGAGGGATGCACAGACAGACAGATGCACAGAGGGATGTACAGACAGAGAGATGCACAGACAGAGGGATGCACAGAAAGATGGAGGCACAGACAGAGGGGTACAGAGACAGAGGGATGCACAGACGGATGCACAGATGGATGCACAGACAGACGGATGCACAGACAGAGGGGTGCACAGACAGGCGGATGCACAGACAGAGGGATGCACAGACAGAGGGATGCACAGATGGATGCACAGACAGACGGATGCACAGAGGGATGCACAGACAGATGCAGAGACAGAAGGATGCACAGACAGACAGATGCACAGACAGACGGATGCACAGACAGAGGGGTGCACAGAGGGATGGACAGACAGACGGATGCACAGACAGAGGGATGCACAGACAGACGGGTGCACAGACAGAGGGATGCACGGACAGAGGGATGCAGGGACAGAGGGATGCACAGACAGACAGATGCACAGACAGATGGGTGCACAGACAGAGGGGTGCACAGACAGACGGATGCACAGACAGAGGGGTGCACAGACAGAGGGATGGACAGACAGACGGAGGCACAGATGGGTGCACAGACAGAGGGATGCACAGACAGAGGGGTGCACAGACAGATGCACAGAGGGATGCACAGACAGATGGATGCACAGAGGGGTGCACAGAGGGGTGCACAGACTGACGGATGCACACAGAGAGATGCACAGACAGAGGGGTGCACAGACAGAGGGGTGCACAGAGGGATGCACAGACAGACGGGTGCACAGACAGAGGGATGCACAGACAGAGGGATGCACAGACAGACGGGTGCACAGATGGGTGCGCAGACAGAGGGGTGCACAGACAGACGGATGCACAGACAGATGGGTGCACAGACAGAGGGGTGCACAGACAGAGGGGTGCACAGACAGATGCACAGAGGGATGCACAGACAGAGGGAATCACAGACAGATGCATAGGCAGAGGGGATGCCCAGACAGAGGGAATCACAGACAGACGGATGCCCAGACAGAGGGATGCACAGACAGACAGATGCACAGACAGAGGGATGCACAGACAGATGTACAGACAGACGGATGCACAGACAGACGGGTGCACAGACGGATGCACAGACAGATGGATGGACAGACAGAGGGATGCACAGACGGATGGATGCACAGACAGAGGGATGCACAGACAGATGCACAGACAGAGGGATGCACAGACAGAGGGATGCACAGAGGGATGCACAGACAGATGCACAGACAGATGGATGCACAGACAGAGGGATGCACAGAGGGATGCACAGACGGATGCACAGACGGATGGATGCACAGACAGAGGGATGCACAGATGGATGCACAGAGGGATGCACAGACAGATGGATGCACAGACAGAGGGGTGCACAGACAGAGGGGTGCACAGACAGATGCACAGAGGGATGCACAGACAGAGGGAATCACAGACAGATGCACAGACAGAGGGATGCACAGAGAGAGGACAGGCCATGTGAGGGCACAGCGAGAAGGCATCCATCCGCAAGCCCAGCAGACCAGCCTCGGGAGAAGCCAGCCCTGCTGGCACTTTGATCTTGGACTTCTGGCCTCCGGAACTGTGACAGAGGAAATGTCTGTTGTTGGAGCCCCATCTCCGGTACCTGTCACAATAGCCCGCACTGACTAAGGCACCGGGGAGGGGCTGCTGGGAAGGTGGTGAGCATGAGCTCTGCTTCGACACATGTGCAACTCCTGTATGTCAGTTGGTCCACCCCGATACCCAACAGGCGACAGTTTAAGATTTTTGTAAAACCAGTGAGGTAAGAGGGAGAGGCACTGGCTCAGAGAGGGTGAGCAAGTCCCAGCTGCACACACAGCAGGTACGTTTCCGAGCTGGGGCTCACACCCGAGACGCTGAGTCTCCAAGACTGGCTCTGTCAAGGGCACTGCCCCAGGAAGGCAGGAGCAGGGGCCAGGCAGTAGGAGGAGGACAGGGCTGCCTTCTGGGGGAGAGGGCGGGGGTCACTGGGGAGGGAGGCTTCAGGGTGGCAGGCCTTGAGACGGTGCCTGTCCCCGTGGGCAGCTTGGCAAGGTGAAGCTCAGGCCCTCCGAGAAGAAAAGTGGTCGCCATCTGTCTGGGTGCAGCCGTCTTCCCGGGCAGCACCAAATGGGCCCTCTGAGCGCCCTGTCCTTGGTCCCAGGGATCAGGCAGCCCGGACCTCCCCTCCTCAAGGACAGGGAGCAGCCGGCCCTCCTGCCTGGAAGCCCCCGCTCGCCGGAGCCCTGTCTGAATGAAAGGCCAGCCAGCGCCGGGGGCCGAGGCGCAGCACCTGCAATTTGCACAGGGGTAGTCGAGATGCTTGAGACCCCTGAGGTGTTCGTCATCTCTGAGTGGAAGGGAAAACATAGATGCTCCACCCCTCCTCCCACACACCCTCCTAATCCCGGGCAAAGCAGGGTGAATTTTCCATCAAGGTGACTTTGGTTTAAAATAGAAAATGGCACTTACTTGTTTAAAGGCTGGACAGAGAGCTGGAGAAACGGACAGACGGAGTCCTCGCTCCACCAGGCCTTGCAGAGAGAGGGCAGCGGCACCCCGGGGCTTCCCCGGCTGGGATGCGACCGCTGGGATCCGGCGACAATGCAGATTCCCATGTGGTGGTTTTGTGGGGGGCCCAGACTCTGCGTTTCTAACAAGCTTCCCAGGGACGAGTGACAGGGAGGTTACTTGCTCTCCGGGACCTTGCTCTTCTCCCTACAGCATCCCGTGGTGAGACCAGTGAGGACAGTGCTCTGTGGTCCAGGGGAGTAGCCGTGTCCCTGATGCTCAGCTGTGAGCCGGGCGCTGGCCGCAGGCAGACGGGGCTCGCATGGTTCTCCCGGAAAAGAGGCCCTTCTGTGCGCAGTCCCAAAGCGTGTGGGGCTCCCTGGCCTCCAGGGGAAAGCTCGTGTTGGCCCAACCCTCGAGCTACCCTCGGCCGCCTGGGAGGGAAGCCTCCAGATCAGCCTCAGCTGGGGCAACCCCTGCCCAGAGCACCCCGGGCACTGTGAGAGGAGCACGAGCCCTGCAGGAGGCAGGCCCTGGGACACAATTGTTTCCTAAGCAAACCATCCAGAATTAGCAGTTCTGTCATCCAAAAGAATCTGAGTCTCCACAGAGCTTAATGAGGGCCCTTGGGTGGCGCCGGGTGGGACCCGGAGGCAGGAGGAGTCACCTGTGTCCCCGTCCCCAGGTCCACGGCGAGCAGGGCTATGTCCTCACAGGCGTGAGGACGCTGTAGGGTCCTGTCCTTCCAACCCGACACAGCATTTCTAATTACTTCTCAAATAATTTTCGGGGAGATTCTATCCCAAGTGGGCTTGATAATAGCTGCCATCAGGAGTGACTGTGCGTTCACCCAGAAAATCCCAGGGCATCGAATTTCATCACTAAAGGAAATGTTCTGCTGCATTTTATTTCCTCTCTGAAAGATTTCTGTCCCAGGACTCTCAAAGGGAAGAGAGAAACTATCAGCTCCCAGCCAAACGCCTCATCTTCCAAAACATGGAAATCGGAAAGCGTGCTGTTTTCTGACCTGAGCGCCGCACTCCCCCCCCCCCACCCCGCCCCCCGAAGCACTGGCCCTGAGCTCGGCAGCGCCCGCAGGGCCGTGAGCAGGATGGCGTGGCTGGCGGCCGGCAAGCTGGCCTCCCTCCAGAGGAGCGTGTCCTCGGTGCTTGCCAGGGGCTGTGACCCTCGTCCCGGTCCTAGACCCTCACGACAGCTTGTCCCAGAGAAGGGCAGTCATTCCTCTCATCCACACTGACTTGGGGAGGCTGGACAGTTCCAACGCCTTCGCCAGAGCCCGTTCCCGCACCACTGCCCCGCTGGGCCTCAACAAGCTGGCCTGCAGTGCACTTTCGTCCCCGCTCTGGAGCAGGACAACCCATCCCCTTTGGGGACCCATGGGACACTCTCCTGTGCGTGGTCCTGTGTGGGCATGATGCCCTCAGGAGGCTTCATGCGCTGCTATGGACCAGGGAGCTCCTGCCAAGGCCGTGTGGGGCACGAGTCCACCAGTGAGGCTTCGGCGTCTGGCAGCTCGGGGCTCGCTCCTTGTCCGGGCAGGGTCTGCTTCAGGGAGCCCCGAGGGTCGAACCTCATGCCCACGGTGCATCTGACAAATGCCTACAGCTGGAAAGGGCATTAACTCAACTCAGAAGGTCGGTATCTGCTGGGTATGGGCCAACACCTCAAAAGCTTCCTGTTAAGTGTGGGTCTTTGAAAGTTACAACGATGTGCATGATTTCACCACATCTCTAGGCAAAAGTGGGTGTTTTACAGTCCTTTCCTATATAGAAAACATTAAGGTACACATTAGTTAATAAGTGATGAACACATAACTACTAGATGGATCCAATCAGAAATACCTTTAAATCACCTCTCCTGGGAGGTTCGGGAGTGTCTGCCGCCCAACACCTGGCTCAGCCCTGCTGACGAAGCCCCGTGTTGTCAGAGGTGGCACCGCAGGTGAGCGGGTGGGAATGGATGGCCCCACCTCTGTCGCAGGAAAGACTCCAGTGAGAGGCACAGAGGGGTCCCTGGCCCTGATCCCAGGACACCCTTCCCCCCGCCCTCCCCACTGTCACGGGAACATGGGCCCCGTGGCCGCAGACCCAGGGCTGTCTCAGGACCGCAGAGAAAGGATGCAGAACTCATCTCAGAGACTCGGGCCCCCATGCCCTGGAGCACCGGGACCAAGCTTAGCACTGCCCAGCTGCGGACTTCTCCTTACACAAAACACGTAAACAAGTAAAGAAACATGCACACATCTCGGCCTCTGTGGCCATCTTTGCTGCCCACAGCTAAATCTGTTCCTAACTTGTGTCTGCCCCCTCTGCTGCTCAGAAGTGGGCTCGGGAGAGTGGTCGCTGAGACCAGCAGCACACCTGTCCCTAAAGAGTTCTGAAAACCAGACACAGCCTCCTCTGGAGGCAGGTGCCCCGGTCTTGGTCTTGGGGTGCAGCCCACGGGGTGGAAGGGTGAGACTTTCTTTGCTGACCCGGTGCACGATCAAGGGGGACACCAACGCTTTCGAGGCTGGCTGGAGTAGCCGTTCACTCCAGAGGCCTCCGGAGCAATAACCCAGGTGAAGTGGGTGAGTTATAATTAAAGTCTCGGAACAATCAAAGACAATCAGGTGCTTCTCCCCTCGGGATGCTGACAGCTCCCAATGGCAGAGGCTGCAGGTCGCAGGGGAGCCGGGACAGACAGAGGGGGAGCGGTGCTGTCCTGGGGTGTCCAGCCCTGGCTGAGCCGCTGACCCTCCAGGCTGTTCACCCCCCTTTCTACACGCTGGCCTGACCCACTTCCTCCTCCAGGCTCATGCCTCAGCCTCTCAGGACTGGGGCTGTTCACTCGGCGCTTTCAACCCAGACCCTCCGACCCCTCCAAGTTCGGGGAAAGGACGAGCGTGTGTAAACGTAAAAATCCTTTATAGCCCGCGGGCCTGGATTTTAGTCTGGCTCCACACAGAGACCTTGGAAGAGCCACCCGATTGCCCCGTGCCTCAGTTTCCCCGTCGTAGTTGGCCAGACATGACCGCTAGCTACCTTGTGTGACTGTTAGGACCGATTAAGAGGATGTGGTCGATGGAAGTTCTGGTCGGGTCGACGTCGAGTTGGTGCGGCCCCTGAGGTGAGCCTGCACGCCGAGTGAGCGCCGTAGCTGTGAGGTCTCGGAAACTGGCTGCACGGGGGTGCTCGTTAGTGCTGACGCGGTCACGCACGCCAGCGTTAAGGGTCACTGGGAACAATCCCGTGAGACACCTGTGTTTTACAGATGAGGAAAGGAGGGGGAGGGAGAGAAGCTTCTCTGCAGGCTCCTGCCCACGCCGTGTGGGCGACAGCGTGTCGTCAGACGGACACGGAGCCCCCCTGCCCAGAGCACACTGCTTTCCTGGCACCCTCCCGGGCAGGTGTCTTTATAAAGAAGGAGATCCTGTCATTAATAGCAATAACTATTTTTAAACAAAAATGGCTGTAGGCACTCTATTCAGGACAAAATCCAGGAAAGATAAAGTGCCTGTGGCCCAGAAGGGGCTGCTCCTGGGGAGGGAACCTGTCTTAAAATAGATGTGCAAACAGAGCGTGCGTGGTCAGCAGCAGAACTCACGTTTTATCTTTTCGTGCCACAAAACCACAGCCTCTTCACCCTTGGGTGAAGGGGACTGGGATAACTAATCACTTCCAATTATGTGGATATTCCTCTTGTGTCCCCATTTGGCTCAGATGAAAGTTCTCTTAAATGTGCCTGGCTAATGTGTCTGGAGAATGCTAATTTCACAGGACCCAGGGCTGGTGGGCAGAAGCAGAGTAATGAAGACAGTATCGAGGCAAGAGAGACAGCGCTCCAGGGAAGGAATACACACCAACTCAGGATGGGACCTATTTTGATGGTGGTGGAGGGACACGTGGCTCGGAAGAAGGCAGGCGGGGAGGGTGCATGGAGGTGAGGGAATCCAGCCAGCGGGGCCCAGGGTGGCTCCTGATTAAATGCACCCCGCTCTCAAAGCTGAGGAGAGAGGCTGATGGTGGGCCTGACCTAACTTGGGGAGCCCCTGGATCGGCCTGGGAAAAGGGGTTGATCCAGGCGTCTGGGCTGCGGACCCAACTGGAGCCACCAATATGGCGGCAGCTGAGCAGAAGACAGCCCTGCAGGCAGACGCGTGCGGAGGACCGCACAGGTCAGGGCAAGGGTGGCTGCTCAAGGCCATGACAACTTAGTCTAAACACATCAGAACCAGACGTCAGATTTGTCAGGCTGGCAATTCTGCGACAAACTGAAAGCCTGTGTTTTATTCACTTCTACTCAATTCCCCACCTGCAGGAAGTATATTCTGTGCTCCCAACGACTGACTGAAGAAATGATTATGCAGTCTGGGCTGGAAAGCAAGGATCGCATGTCTTAGCATTGATTTCTAAAATCTGTAGAGATCATATCATATTCGATCCTGTCGAGATCTCAACAACCTCCGCAGAGTGGATGTCACTGTCTTTCTTTTACACGTGGTGGACTTGGGGTGATGGAGGCTGCCCGCCGTGGACCAGACTGTGCAGTTTCCTTCCCCATAATCAAGCCCTCCTGGGCCACAGGCACTTTATCTTCCCTGAATTTTTGTTTGGAATGTATTAGAAACAGTTTTTGCTGTTAAACAACAGGATCTTTGGGCAGGCTTGCTATGAATGCCTTGCACAACATCTATGTGTCACTTCCGGCATCATGCCCAGAAGCCAGATTCAACAAAGCAAGTCTTAAAAATAATGAGTTTCAAGAAAATGGTCAGAATTTGGCAGAAAAGTTCCTATACTGACTAAATTTTCTCTTGGCTAGGCCTTGTCTCCTCCTCCCACACCCTGTGAGCTACTTGAAGTCAGGGGTCGTGTCTGTTTATATCCCCTATGGTTCCTATCTTTGCACTATAAGACCCGTAATCCCTCACCAACTTCCTGGCGACTTAATGTCTGTTTCACCTGGTTGGTGATTAACAAAATGAAGCCGATAAAACTGCAGGCTGGCATCAGACTGCTGTGGAGTCAAGCTATCCGTCTCTCTGTCCATGTCTTTCTGTAAGCCTGTAATCTATTCAAGACTCAGTTTTCACTACTAAGCTATGGGGATGATGTCCTCTTTGTTATGAGGATGTGCTCATGTAAGTTATGCACCTGGCAAAGTGTTTAGTACAAAGTAAGTTCTGTGTAAAGTGTAGGTAAAATAATAATAATAACAATAATAATAATAATAATAAACTTTACAATAATAGACATGAGGGAGAATAATGTCAGCAGGCCATGATCTGAAGGAGAGTAATTATACCCCTAAGATAAAAGGAAAAAGAAATCAAAGATGTGACAAAAGGAGCAATCACATCGTGGAAGTTATGGAGGTTATGCTGTTAAGTTCATCTTCTAGCAGGGGTCAAAGCTTCATGCAGGCAGAGACAGGTCTTATTTATTCCAATGTCAAACTCACTGTAAGCATGTAATGATGGTTTGTTGAGAGAATGAGTGGAGAAATAAATCAGAAGTTCTGGCAACTGGGTTGATTTTGGATGGGAGACCATCCAAGGTGAGAGTGTTCCCTTAGCTAAGGTATTAGGATAAAACAGTGATCATATATTGCCTATATTCATAGAAGTTTGTTGCCCCCAAAATATGCATAATTAATTTGAATGTGTGTGTGTCTGATATTGAGACTTCATCTTGCTAATCACTCTTCAAAATTTACAGGGTTTATATGCATATACATATTCTTCTATCCATCCACCTATCCATCCTTCCACCCATACACACACCCTTCCATCCATCCCTTCACCCATCCATAAATCCATCCATCCACCCATCCATCCACCCATCCACCCATCCATCCACCCATCCATCCATCCACCCATCCATCCACCCATCCATCCATCCAC
>NC_058412.1:1380910-1465412 GCF_002201575.2 Neomonachus schauinslandi | reverse complement strand
CCTTCCTTCCTTCCTTCCTTCCATCCACTTATCTGTTCATCCATCATCCATCTACCCATCCATTCATAATCCATCTACTCATTCAATGTTTATTGAGAGCCTATATATGCCAAGCTATACAGTAGGTATAAGAGGATACAGCATGAAAAAGTAAGGATGATTCTAGCCCCCCAAATTCACTTTGCAATTAAGTAGACCAGTAATGTCAGAACAATAACTTTACACATAGATTCTGTTTAGCAAGGAAGTAACTTTCCTGGAAATAGTAGTTGTAATAATCTACTCCAACATTGGCAACAACTTTTTCTTTCCTTCATATTTTTAATAATATAAAAATTTCTGAGTCCATAACTTTGTCTAGCTAGCATTAATTTGTGTAATTGTTGGTCAATACTCCCAGGCTGAGAGATGTTTATGATGCTCTTCATACTATTAAAGCAATTTTACAAATTCCTAATTGCTTACTGATTGCTCTATCTTTCACTCTTAGATCACTTACTTGGAGACATCTCAGGTTATAAAGCTTGGACTTTATCATGCAGGTTAATAATCTTTCTTCATTTCATGTTGGCACATTCAAAAAATTATTTGCACAACTGTTTTTTTCTTTTTCCATCATGGATCAAAAGTGTTCATCCTAACAGAAGATAAATGGTGGGAATGGAGAACAGTGGGATTGCAAGACACACCCAACTTGTGACATCACAGAGAGTGTGGAGAAAATGTGTGTACGTGCTGGAATGGCACATATTTTGGCAATAATTTGTGTTTTATGGCTGCATAGTGGCCATAAACAAAGCTCTGTATCAAGTGAGCTGGGTGGTGGGGGGGCGTTGAAAGGGCACCAAATGCAGCCCTCCTCATGTCGGCTTCCTGGAGGTGGTGAACACTATGCTGGGACACGCAGAGGACAGAGGACCACAATGTATCTGACAGGGGGGCATCCTCCTCAAGAGTCATATACAAGCTTTCTGGGAAAGGACTGGAGAGGGAGCAGTCTTGGGATGAGTGCCTGTGGGGAGAAGTCATTCACGAGCTGTTGCAATGGAGCCCATCAGCCAAGCCCCTGGAGCCTGCGATGGCCCTTCAGAGCTTGCTATTGGAGGGAAGGGAGCTGGGCCTTTAGAGCCCCATGGTGATGTCATCGATGAGGATGTCCCCCGAAGGGCAGCAAGTTTGGATGAGGCAGCTCTCAGTCAGGGGAAGTGCCTCGAGGGGGACTCGGGTAAGAACCACCAGCCACCAGCACTCCCAGCAAGAGGGGTCATGGGTATTCAGCTCTTTGGTGGATAGATGGGTGAGAAGGAACTGGGTCGGTTCCACTACATCTGTTCCCTCCAATATCACCATTCTTAACATCAGGTGTTCTCCCATGGCCCAAGTTCACTCCAGCTCTCCTTCCTCCTCTGCCCTCCTTCAAAGGCTTGCTTCTTGGGAGAGGGCACGGTGCCTTCTTCTATTTCCACTCCCTCCTCGGTGTGTTCCAGTCTGGCTTCTACCCCCGCCAGAACCAGGAACTGCTGCTGCCAAAATGAACCATGACCTCCATCTCCCCAAATGCAGTGAAGAGCTCTCAGTCCTCCACAGACCAAGGGCATCTTCCGGGACCCAGACTCCTGCCTCACCCCACAACACGGCTGTGCCTTTGCAGGCCTCCTGGGTGCCCAGCCTTCTCTGTGGAGCCCTCGTCGGGGCTCACACCTGCATCCTCACCTGGCCCCGCTCCGTGCTCACTGCTGAACACACTGCCACGTACCATTCCTCATGCCTTGCTTCTCCAATCCTCAGCTCGCCCCATCAATGGTGTGTCTCAAGTGCACGGCCAGCTCTCCTGCCCACACCTCTTCCAGGGTCCTCTGCTCACTGCGGAGCCTGCGGGCCACCCACGGGTACAAGCCAGAAAGCTGAGTCACTTTGACAGCTTTCCCCTTATTACTTCTCAAACCCAATGCACCACCAAGCCGCGCGGCTTAGGTCCCCCCGCATCTCTGCAGGTTCCTGCCACTGCGCTGGCGGAAGCTGCCTCACCGTTTGCCAGGACCACAGTTCACCTGCGCCTCCTCCGCCTGACCTCGAATTTGCCCCGCGGCGTCTGAGCCGTGCACCACCTGACTACGTAGCGCCCTTCAGTGGGCTCCTCTTCCTTCCCCCCGCGACAAATGCCCTCACTGTGCCCGTTGAGGCTCTGCCTGGTCTGGCCTCCACCTGCTTCTGCAGCTTCTGCAGCTGTATTCTCCTTGCGCCCAGACCAGACCCCTCTCGGGTGGGACACTGTCCTCTCCCCTCTGTGACCATGTAAGTCCCCATCTCCCTCAAGCTAACACCGGATTGTGAAAACCAGACTCACGAATGCACCAAAACTGATGCCGGAACCTTCCGTATCCACTGTAAACTGTCCACGCCTCGTGGGCATGTGCTCTGTATGTCTGTACATCTGTCCGTCCTGATGCTTCCTGCAGATGAAATTCTCCATTGGTTTATGAGATTATCTATTTAAAATCTGACATTCTCATTCTGCTTAGGCTCTGTGAATGTAAAGATAGTTCAGACACAGGGCTCAATAAACATTTTTTGGGTGCATAGATGGGCAGAAGGTTGACACATAAAGAAATTCAGCACAAGGAGCAGATAGAAACTTTAGAAATGTTCAGGTTCATGTTGACAGTGTTAAGTTTGGCACACGTGTGATGTCCCTGAGCTGCATCCAGCATGCGTTCCAGCACACGGTGATGGGGGTCATGGACGGACAGAACCACCCGGGGCTGGAGTCCAGTGTGGGGTCCTGGGAGCTAGCAGGGCAGGGTGCAGAGGCTCATAAAAAATGCTAAATGTCCCCCAGATTTAATATGCCAAAGCCCTAAGCCCCAATATTTCAGAATGTGACTGTATTCCTAGGAATGTCCTTTAATGCAGTCGTTAAGTTAAAATGAGGCCTGTTAGGTGGACCCTAATCCAGTCTGATGTGTGTCCTAGTAGAAAAGGAGATTTGGAGACACTGAGAGACGCCAGAGGAGCACAGAGAGATGAACTTGCTAGGACGCAGAAGAAGACGGACGCGCACAAGCCAAGGAGAAGGGCCCCCAGGAGATGCCAAGGCTCCCGTCACCTCGACCTCGGCCTCTGGGCCGCCAGGGCTAGGAGAAGATAAGTCTCTGTTGTATCAGCCCCCCCCCCACCCCCATCTCCTGCATTCTGTGACGGCAGCCTGAGCAGATTAATACATGGGCCAAGGTGAAAACCGGGCGTTCGGTGTCAAGGAATCCTGGACAAGGGATGTTTTAGTAAACAGGAGAGTAATCACTATTTTCACATCGCTAAAAGATTCAGTGAAAGAAGAACTGAAAATCTTCCATTCAGTTTGACAACAGGGAGGCCATCGTTGTTGTGAGGGGATTTGCAGAGAACTCCTTGTGAAGAATGAACGGGACTCGGGAAAAGCAGATGCCGTGGGAGGTCCAAGTTCTCGCGTGGTGAGAGAGGGTGAAGAGAAGGAACCAGGCAGCACGGCAGTGGGAAGTGACTGTGGACCTGAGAGTTTTCGGGGCAGGAGAGCAGGTGCACAGACGGTGTCAGCAGACGGATGAAGATGGAGGGAGACCAGGAGGTCCCCGGGATGCAGAGACCCCCGCGCCAGCACGGGTGGGAGCCACACGTAGCAAAAGACCGAGACAGACAGAAGGAAGGGTGGGGACCCAGGTCAGTCCCTAAGCTTGGTGCTCAGAGACTGAGGGCCGTCTGAGCTGAAGCTCCCGTGTTTCTCTGCTGATCTGAGGGTTACATTTGTTCATTCTGGGTGGCTCCCTGGGACAGCAATGCAGATTTCAGTTGCATAATAAGAACATCTCAACATTAACAGTTGCTTGTCATGATGGTAATAATAGCTAATTTTTACTGGGCACTCATCCTGGACCAGACGGGATACTAAGAACTTGTACTGGACTCTCACATTCTATTCTCTATGTAACCTGAAGCATTCAGTATTATTATTACTGTTTTGCAGATAAAACAAATTAAGATTCAGAAATGTGACTTCCTCTAGTTCACCTGATCGACATACAGAAAGGGATAGCTTGACTGGTAGTGAATTCCCCATCTCTGATGGCTGTTTTTGCCTAAAACAAATGATTGCTGCATACATCAATAGTAGAAGTTTCTCTTAAAAGTAGGAGATAAAGGGGCGCCTGGGTGGCTCAGTAGGTTAAGCGTCTGCCTTCAGCTCTGGTCATGATCCCGGGGTCCTGGGATCAAGTCCTATATTAAGCTCCTTGCTCAGCGGGGTAGTCTCCTTCTCTCTCTCCTTCTGCCTGCCACTCCCCCTGCTTGTGCTCTCTCTCTCTCTCTGACAAATAAATAAATAAAATCTTAAAAAAAAGAAGTAGGAGATAAAAGGGAAGTCTGGTCATTATACCCTTCAAATACTTAAATGAGCCACTTGTTACGTATGCAAGAAAGAATAGTTCAAGTGGTAAAATGGGATTATAGTAACCTGGTGGTTATACTGCCGGGCACCCCGGAAGCCTGGGGCCCATGAAGATTCCCCAGGCCGTGCACATGGCTCCGGGCTTCCTTGCTGGTTGCTCCCACCTCGCCCAATGCAACTAGGTCACCTGCACCCCCATCTGCTCCAATGCATATTGGGGTCACATGTAACATTTCACATAAAATATTTCTATGGCTAACAACATGGAAAAAAAGCCATTGGAGTTTAAAAAAAGTTCACTTCTGTTCTAGCCACGAGATTCTGTGGGAAGAATTTTCTGGTAGAAAGGGCTCTCGGTGACTGGGACAACCATCTTGTCTGCGTCGCCTGGGCCCCTGCCTGCCCTTGAATGCCCTCGTCTGGCTCCTAGCCAGACTCCCTCCTCCTCCTCCGGGCAGGACATCAGTGCTTCTCAACCCGGAGCGCCCATCATAACCCCTGCGGCTCGTGGAGCCCAGCCCTGGAGTTTCTGACCCTGTGACAGGAGGGAGGTCTGAGCCAGGGAAGCAGTGCCCAAGGGCGGCTGCCCATGCTGCAGGGTGCAGACCCGCTCTGAGCCCGTCTGGCCTCGCTGGGGTGCTCTCCCCTCCTGTCCTGGGAGGGCGTGAAGCCGACGGGGCAGACATGCTCTGCTCACACACACAGCGCCTGACTCAGCTGTCCAACCCGGGGCAAGCCGAGGGCAGCAGGGCCGGTCTCTGCTACGGAGGGGCGGCTTGCCGCCGGGCACTCCAGGCAGGCGGTCTCGCGGAGGCGCGGTGGGACACCTGCATGAACACCCCGTTGGAGCCGACACGCGGGTGGCTCTGTTCCCGGGGGATCCCACGGAGCCCCACACAGCCTGGGATCTCACCTCCTCCCGTTCTCTGTAACCTCCATTAAGTAGCACAAAAGACGAACACGTGGGAGCCCTTGAGGAACGCTGCCGGGCGCGGGCTTCCGCGTTCCCTGCTTTCCAGCAGGGCCTGGATCGGCGAGGCAGCTGCGGCCAGGCTCCCCTTGTCCAGTCTCTCCCGGTGTCTGGCACCACGGGCAGCAAATGTCTGCCCAGACGTCCGCTGGTTTGGAGAGACCCCCTTTCTTCCCCTGTGTGGCTCAGTGCACACCAGGAAGAGAGACAATAGGTAGAATAGAAAAGAAGTGAGGACTGAACGCAATCTTCCCAAGGGGGCGCCAGCCCGGGGGTGGGGGGGCTGCAGCTTCCTCTCTGTTTGGCATGAGGTCACAAAGCCTCCTGTCCTCCACCTGGGAGTGGGGTGATCAGGGGTCCCTGAGCTGGTGGGAGGGTCAGGAGGTTGACGAGCTGCCATCCGCCGAGGCTCTCCTTGGAGCGGGTGTGTGGGAGGTGGGCCTCTCGGTCCCCCTGTTTTGTGAGCCACTCCCTGCTGCCCCCCACCCCCCAGCAGTATCTGACTGACACAGTCCTGGGCCTTTGTTATGACTACGCTCCGTGCTGCCGTCCCTCTCTGTCCTCTGTGACCCACACCTGCCCCACCTGGGGGCGAGGTCGTCAGGACAAGGCCACCGCCGCGCACACGGGGGCTGCTGAGCTCCTTCACACACCTTTTGTGGCGAGGTTCCCCTGAGGCCATTTACAGAGCCTCTTTTCCCAGAATGATCGGGGGGCCCTTGAGTGAATTTCTCAGCAGTGCATAACAGCAATAAAAATAAATAAGCCGCAGTCGGAAGGGTGAAACAGGAGAAGCTGAGCAGGGGATCTAATCATGAAGGGGAGAAACAGCCAGACCAGAGGGCCCCAGTGAAGGTTCTTGAGCCCTGATGGGGGCCTCCACTGGTGGGAAGGGCTGTTGGCGTCCGAAATCCGGGGTTCAGACATCCTCTGCGTGCACCGGCCCAGTGAATCACACGCTGCTTTTACCTGGAGCAGAGCATTTGGGATGAGGGTTAGGTGTAGCAGACGGCGAGTTCAGACGGCGAGTTGCCCTTCGTTATCTCACGGAACTCCCCTCCTTTCTCCCTGATTTCACCCCGTCGGAGGGAGGCGGCCCCCCCCACCCGGCTCCTCCCGGGTGCCCTGCTCCTGCACTCTGGCTCAGTATGGGTTTCGTCTCCTGACCCTTCCTCGGCATCCCCTCTGGGAACACTGACCTGAGCACAGCCGAGGCGGACCCTGTCCAAGTGATGAACCCTGCAGCGGAGTCGGGAAGGGAGGGCGGACTGGGAGAACCCGGCCCATCACAAGGAGCCAGTGTTGGGTGGGGCTGTGGCCCCAGAGGGGAGTGTGGCCTCGCTGACCCGCTGGGCGCCCCCGCACCCAGGTCGGTGTGGAGGGGGGGAGAGGTGGTGGCAGGAAGGGACAAGCCCGCAGGGGGCCTGACCCTCGGGCCCCTTGAATCTGTGTGCAGAAGGGATTCCCTCAGTAGCTGTGATTGCCGGCTGATTTGGTTTGATCTGTTTTTCAGACTTCACTCCTTAAACTGCAAAGCCACCTCATATTTATTTTATGGAATCCGGTCACTTGTAGAGTTGGAAGCATGGAGGGCAGGAGAAAGGTGGTCCCAACACTGGCTCAGGGGGACGGCCAGCCCGCCGGGCTGGGGTGGCTCAGGGAGCAGCTCCTTCTTGGGGTACAGACCCCGTGCAGGTCAGCCCGATGGCCCCGGTGGCCCCCGGTGAGGGCTTGTGGGCGGGCGGGTGTGTGGCTCCCACCATGGTGCGATGCACGCCTCAAGCCAGGCCGCCGGTCACCGAGAAGATGGAGCAGGGGGTTGAAATGTGGCGTCTGCATTTCTCCACACTTTCAATTAAATCCAGATATCCTTTCCCACCGACTGTGATGCAGACGCTGCCCCGCAGCATCCCACACCCTGAAGTCACCGACCTCTCGATTCCTCTGAGGGAGAAGGAGCTTATTTTTATGTTGGAAGCACATTTAACATGCAACCTAAATGTAACAAAAGCCAGATTTTTCAAGTTCATTCCCAGTTCAGCTGTGGAACTCCGAAGCCATGGGTCAGGGCCCACCTGGGGGGAAGGATAAGGGGTGCCCAGCCCGTCCCGAGGCCCCACTGAGCTGGGCACGGGAGCCTCCTGCAGAGCCCGCTGTCCCCTTGTCAACTGTCTGCCCGTGTGGGATCCCCACGCCTCCTCCCGGCAGTCTTCAGCTTCCTTCGGTTTAATCCCATCTTCTCCCAGCCTGCTGACTTTCCCTTTATCCACCCCGCCTGCAGGGACTGGGCCAGGGGAGGCCAGGGCCTGGAGAGTGCTGTCACACCGTCACCCAGATGGCAGAGGCAGGCACGCTCATGAGCTCGCAGGAGGCAAGGCTGCTATCCACACTCTGCCCCTGCCCCCCCACGGGCCTCAGCACCTCGTCCTTCCCTGGCCTCTGACCTTTCTGCTAAAGCCCGAGTACTTATAAGGTCTGCGAGAGCAGGGGCCCAGCCCTTCACCTTGAATGAGCATCGTCAGTGGAATCTCAGGCGGTGGGCACAGGAGATGGAACCCAGGGAAAGCGTCTCCACAGGACTGGCGACTCCTCACACTGTGTCTCTGTTTCCCCAGTCCTAACTCTGGGCCCACATTCTCAATTACTGGCCTTTTGAGACACCCAACAGTGGGAAATGCACGTTAGAATGAATAGAATACAGATTAACACTGACACTACAGCTTGAGAAGAACCTCCAGGGTAGAGCAGGACAGGGTATCTGAGAAGTCGGTGCACCTGCTGAATCCCAGCTTTGCTACTTCTTAGCTAAGGGACGACTGGCGGGTACATCGTCCTTCTGAGCATGTTCCCTCACCTGAAAATGGGAGGACTCTTAACCCGCTCAAGGCTTCCTTAGAGACCATGTGAGTGAGGTACCAGCAAGAGCTGATTTCTGGACGCTTCCCTCATCTTCCTGCCCCGGGAATGAATGTGGATGTAGAGATCCGTGAGCAAAGCTCTGGGTTGTTCTCAGGAGACAGGAGGTGAGTGTATAAGACTGGGGGTGCTGAGGGAAAGCACCCCTCGGGGCTGGAGTGGGGGGCGTGGGCCCACGCATCAGCTCCATTCTTTGCTGGCTGGGGGATTGAGTGACTGGCCCAACGCCGCCCAAACCCACTTCCTCGCTCGCATGGTGGGGCCGCTGTCCCACTGGAAAGGGTTGCTGGGAGGAGCTAGGGCCACAGCGCACGACTGGGTCATATCTTCGTGGCCCTCAGGCACCGCTCAGACGTCCAAGAGCCCATGCCCCTCGCCTGCGAGAGCCCGGCGGGGGCTAAGCTGCAGAAATGGGAAGGGAACAGGACTGACGCGAGGCTTACGGCCTGTGCGGGGGACGGGTGAGTGGTTCTCGCACAGTGCTGGTGCTTCCTTGGAGTATAAACAAAATGACACTGACTCTGGGATGCAGCTCCGTGCATAAGAATCCTCAACAGAAGACAGGTGGCACGAAATAGAGGCCAAGGAAGGGCGCTCGCATCAGACAGACCAGTGGCCCTTTGGCTGGTAAATGTCTCTGTGCCTTGGTTTCTGCCGCCACAAAACTGAATTTTAAACCTGACCTCACCAGCCTGTCTTGTGCACCAGAGACAGTGTCTGTGTGGGACCTGGCTCCTGAAAGCACGGAGGAAAACGTCACCTATTATTGTTGTAACCCGAATAAACCAAGTCTCTGCTCAAGCCTTAGGACGTCAGAAGCAGAAGAAACTGGGCAAGTCTGAGAGGCAGGAAACCTGGACCACCTGCTCTCTGGAGGGAGTGGTGAAGGGGGGCGGGTCAGCGTGCAGGGCTCACAGGCAGCACCCCTCTGTCCTCATAGCAGCCGCTCCCGCCGCTCATAAAACGCTCCCTGCCCTCATCCTACGTCCCTCCTGTGTCCATCCTTATAAAACAGCGTGGTCACTCCCTGTGTCTCCCCGTCCCTTACCACTCAGCACAGCCAGGTTCTGACTGCCTGTGCAAACAATGGACCCCATGACCTCAAGCACTGGGAGGGGAAGGTTCACTGTCAATGCGTGCATGTGTGTGTGTAGGTGTGTGTCTGCATGCACCTGCTTACGTGTGTGTGCACACACACACTATATCTACACTTGTGTGTGCACGTGCATGTGTGTATGACTGTGTGCACACCCATGTATGTGCATGCACTCACGTGAGCATGTGCAGGTACGTATATGCAGGCCTCCTCGTCACATTATCTTTCCTTTGTATTTTCCGCCTACTCACCTGACCTCTGCATTTGCCATGAGAATTCTGTATCTCCATCCCTCACTCAAATATCACTCCCTCTGCTGCTATTGGCTGGTGTCCTCCCGGCTCTGAGGCCCTCCTGTTGTCCCCACTGGTGCCCTGCTGCTCCCGTAGACACAGTGCTCACACCAGCGGATGCTGCTGTCTATCTGTCTGACTCCATGAATACAGAGTGAGTTTCAAGGGCAGTGACCCAGTCTGAGCCAGTCCTGCATCTGTAGCAACTATTGCAATATCTGGGGCATCGTAGGCTCCCATGTAATGAGTAAAATACTGAATAAATGAAGTTAATAAAATTAGTATATAAATAATAGATGGGAAAAAGAACATTACTGATAAACCACTAACTCAAGTGTATGTACGTAATTAACTCAAAGAAATAGTTACTATATGTTAGCACAAGATCTCATGTAAGCTTCAGAGTGGTACGGCTCAGTGTCAGATCAGGGTACTTAAGAATTCCTATCATATACGTGCCACAGAAAACGTGCATTAGATTTGGCCCAGAATCATTGTCAAACATCTTTGGGCTGTCATTGACACAGAATAAAATAGTGAATCATAAGTGCATAGCTTGATGGACTTTTACAGATGTGTAGACCCATGGAACCACCACCAGATGAGATACCCAACATATTCACCCCCCACTCACGCCCCCACACATGCACACACACAAAAGAAGAGCTTGCCTCGTGCTTCTTCCTAAGAGATACCACGGGAGTAACATTTCTAGCAATCATGAGACGTGGTTGCAAAGGGAAGCTCCAGCACAGGTATGGTAGACCCATCGGTACTCCACACTCATCACTGTGCCCTGAAGACCATGCTAGCACCTGCTATGGGCTGAACTATGTCCCCAAAAAGGCATATTGAAGTCCCAATCCCCAGCACTTGTGAATGTGACTCTATTTGAAAATAGGGTCTTTGCAGATGTAAGCAAGTTAAGACAAGGTCCTTAGGGTGGCCCTAATTTCAGCATGACTGCTGTCCTCACACACAGGGAGAAGACCATGTGGTGATGGCACAGCGGTCAGAGTGAAGCATCCACAAGCCAGGGAATGCCAACAATCACCCCTTGTCCCTAGACGTGTATAGAGAGGCAGAGACCAGATTCTCCCTTGGAGCTCTCAGAAGGGATCAACCCTGCAGACACCTTGATTTAGGACTCTGGTCTCCAGAACTGTGGGAGAATACATCTTTGTTAAGTCACCCAGCTTGTAGTGAAGGCAGCCCTAGGAAGCTAATGTATGTCCATGATCCATACCTATGATAGTTAACATCTCTGCCACTTCTTGAGAAATGTCTCAGAAAATTTTCCTTTGCTCAGACTCACCAACAACTGATAATTGTGGACACAACTGTGGATGATTGAGGATACAGTACAGCGAAGCACTCAATACTCGTGGGGCTAAGAGACCAAGACCACCCTTTTGTTGTCTCCCCAGTACCCCAATGTTTCCTAATAGCCTATTAGTTTGGACTCAGGTATGATACCTATGTTGATGATGCTATGTCGTACCGAGTGTTTACTCATAATAAAGTAATGAAATCATATCCTTTTTCTAGTTCTTAGGTATCTGTAAAAAAGTAGAGGGAAGTGAAATTCATATCCCAGGGTCATCTTCTTAGGCCCCTGAGCACCTGTTTCTACAGCATATTGTCTAGCAGTCCATATATAATTGGGTTGCTTCCCCTGATCCTTCTCTTCCTCATTAAGTACACTTGCTTCTCATTTGGAAGGCAGGTAGTCACATTTCAATCACTTTGCATGATCTAGTAACATCCTTCATTCTCTCCATAGGACACATTCTCTAGAGCTCTTTGCCTTAAGCATGGATACGATTCATTTCTTAATTGAGGGGTGCCTGGGTGGTTCAGTCAGTTAAGCATCTGCCTTCAGCTCAGGTCATGATCCCAGGGCCTGGGATCGAGTCCCGTGTCGGGCTCTCTGCTTTGTGGGGAGCCTGCTTCTCCCTCTCCCTCTGCCGCTCCCCCTGCTTGTGAGCTCTCTTTCTCTCTCTCTGTAAAATAAATAAATAAATAAATAAATAAATAAATAAATAAATAAATAAAATCTTTTAAAAATAATTCCTTAATAGATTTAGGAAATATTTACAGAGCATCTATCAAGACCCTGGGACACTATTCAGGAATGGAGAGAATATCAAGAAGGATCTATGACCCTTATTCTGAGAAAGCACATATTTTAGTTGGAATGGGACCAACTATAAAGCACATATGCAGAGAATTTTTAAACAACTATTTCAGAATTTTCCGTGAGTTTCAGAAGCTCATCCTTGAAATCTCTTCAGATCTTACTGGTACTATTCAATTCATAACACATTTTCTCCTTGAAGAGAAATTTCCACTGGAAATTCCCATTACCTACTGCAAAGGGCATTTTATAGGGTTGGGATCACTATCAGTTGGGGGACACAATTCAGGGGGTTGCATTGGAACTTCTTTGTCACCATGATGTGATTATAAACTTCAGGCAGATTTTCATACTTATAAGGCTATATACGTGCTCTGTGACCATGGAAATGTTGAATCATCCTGAGACACTGAGAGCGTATCAGTCAGGGACAAACATTTACAGGATAGAATTTGCACGACCGGCAAAGCAACTCTTGTTCTTATCCTAAGAGTCAGGAAGATCCATAGCTGTGCCCGTGCCTCTCGGTCATGGCTTACGGTGGGCTCTGCTCTGAGCCATCGCTCGCAGCATTTTTCTGAAGCCAGCGCTCGGTCCTTCTTAGGTCATCGGGAATGCAGGGCATACCAGCTCCAGTAGAAGACATTCTGAGTAGCAGAAATTTCCAAACCTTTTCTCACATGGATCAAAGTCTCAGCTGTGCAGAATTCATAGCTGAGAGTTAAATTAGAAGATGTCAGGTGGGCTACCTTATGGCAAGACTGTCTGAAGAAGTTGAACAACTCAGAACTTACCTGATTGCAAATGATCTTATGGGCAACTGAAGTCACTTTGGAAGAGAAGCCTGTCGCACTGCTCATGGTACACTCAAGCATCCTCGAAATTATTGCTCTGAAAACACTGAATAGAAGTCACATCTACCTCTCTGGACTGTCTTCTTGTTTTTAAAATGTTGTAACGATCAGGGTATTCCATTTCAGCAACAGGGATACAACCTTTTCTATGGGTAACCCAGAAAGCCTTTATAAAGTATAGGACGTTTCCAAGGGAAGCAGGTGACACGGTTAAGCTTTTGTCCTCTCTGCTTGGCATGACGTCCCTCTCCCCTCATGTTCTCACCAACACCACATGATGGATTTCGCTGACCCTCCTGACCGTCCTGCCCTGATTCCTCTATGCTCTCTTTGCAGCCTATATTTTCTTCTATCCCAGCCCCTGGTTATGCCTATATATCTGGCATCCATAGTTTTTCTTTGGTGCTCTGAAGGCCTTTGCGGCAGGGACTGTGTCTTGGGGCACTGGTGACTTTGACAGCCATGCTGCTATTGGACGCAGGGGAGGAGCACAGACGTATCTTCTTGGCAAATGAATGAAGGAAGGAATGAACGAAAGGACTGTATAGACTCCCAGAACTGTCTTGCAGTGACCGCAGCAATAGTTGGCTTCGTATGAATCTTCAAAACCCATGTGGGCTAATCCATCATGACCACCTACTGTGTGCCAGGCATGACGGACACTTCAAGGAGCGTGCCTGAACTGTCCCGTGTCTGAGTTTAAGAAATAGCTGAGAAGAAAGGGTACTTCTCCCTGCACCTCCCTTCCGTCATTTTCACATAGATTAACCTCCAGTTTTAATTAATTTGGGTGTGTTCTATACTGTCTCAAGCATCTCTTCCTAGAATTAGATGGGGACTCATAGGACCGACGAGATTATTTATTTGCTCTGCTTCTGTTCCCACTTACTCTTCAACAGGCTCCTCCCCGAGGATGAGACACCACGGAGCCGGGTCAAGGAAGTTCCTGCCTGGGCCCCTGTGTGTCTGTGACACGCAGGAGTGGCGGGACCACTGCCGGGTCCATGCCAGCGAGCTTCACGGGCATCCGTTTGGGTGGCTTGGCCATAGCGGGTCCACAGGAAGGGCGTCCTCTGCCGTTCTGTCACCCAGCAGTGAGATTTCTGCAGGACTACCTAAGCACCAATCAGAACAATAGAAGGAAATTAGAAGGTGTTACTTTTCTGGTTCCCAGGAACTGGTGAAGGGAGATTTCCTTGTATTTTTTTGACTTACTAGCAAATCTGAAGAAAGCAGCTCCCCAAAGAATCCTCTTCTGTAGTTAAAGATGATCTTTACCGAGTGGGAAGCACGCTGAGCATACGAGCAGGTCGTCGGTCCCAGGAGGTTCTATGCTCTAGTGACTGATGGTAGAATTGCCTCGGGACACCTGTCAGTGATAAAATATTATCACGTGTAGACCAGTCAGCCTCTTGTCTGCTTCCACCGCCACCAAAACTCGCCAAACAAACCTGAATCGGTATATGTTCACAGTCTCTAAGCTGGACAAGACCAGAATTGATATTTCATTAACTTTCTGTCCTTCAGGGTAATAACAATAACTGGAATGTTGAGGAAAATACTGGTTTTTAAAGTTTCAGGAAATTATGAAGGAAATTGTGTAGATAAAACTTCAGGATCATGACGCCTGATGTAAATTCATCAATCATCTTTCCTGTGCGTATTTCTCTCACATTCAAAGCCAAAAGAAACTAAAAAAAAAAAAGAACAAAAGAAAGATATTTCATCTCATGTATTTAGTAAGTGCAGGGCGATACTCCACCACATGCTAATCTTCTTTGAGATGACTATAAAGCTGAATGTTTTTTAAACAATGGGAATTAGGAGGCTTCTAGGCCTAGCAAGAATTTAGAAATGATTGGATTTGTTGCTGACATTAACTAATTATATTGACTCATCAAAATCACTGTAGGAAATTTCCCAGAGAGCCAAAATCAATCTATCAACGCAGTTTTAATCCCTGTCGTGTGCCTCACACAGAGTCCGCTGCTGTGGGTCCTGAAGTCACAGAACCTCCCTTCCCAGCGGGGCTGTAACCGCAGAAAGAGACAGGGCATGTACCTTCAATGACAACTCAATACGTTACCAAGCTTTTAGGATAGATCATTCTAAATTATGGCACCACATTGTCAGTTGTAAATTGTGCACCTATCAAAAAAAATCAAACCAAAGATTTTCTTCCCCTCAAAGCTGCCTTTTATTGATTTATTCAAGAAATGCTTGCTGAGTGGCTGCCAGGTTCTGAGCCCTGTGCCAGGTAGATGGCCATGAGAGCAGTAACCGTGGAGCAGTGATCGGTTTGGGAAGGGCATTAGGACCAGGGTGCTCAGGGGCAGGGATGGGGACCTGAAGGACTTCCCTAGCAGGGGACAGCCCGAGCCAAGCTCTGCAGCCTATTGGGTCCCCATGGGGGAAGGCAGTGGGACAGGGCGAGGCCCTGTGGCATCTACAGAAACAAACCCACAGTGTGGCTTGGCGGGAATGGGAGATGCAGAGAGGAGACCTGGGCAAGGCAGCAGGGGAGGCCGAGTGGGGGCCGGGCACACTGGGGCGCACACCAACATGGTCCTCCAGTGAGGGGGAGGATGTGACATGATTGCATGTGTGCAGGCTGATTCTGGTGCTCCGTGGAAGATGGAGCAGAGAAAAGTACCCAAGAGGAGCCACAGACAGGGACACCAATATGGGTCCAGATGACTGGTGCCTGCAACTTGCAGCTCAAAAAGCTCAAGACTTTTAAAAGGGCGGGGGGTGGAGGGGAGAATTGAAAAAGACCAGAATGCCTGGAATTCAGAGTGTTAGGTTATAAAATGATAGAAAGCAAGAACAACTGGTGTGAGAAACATATACAGAAATATACATACCACATATACAGTCTGTATGTATATGTATATTAAAGATGTTTTATTTATTTGAGAGAGAAAGAGACAGAGAGAACATGAGCAGGGGGAGGGGCAGAGAGAGAAGCAGACTCCCCACTGAGCAGGGAGCCCATTGTGGGGCTCCATCCCAGGACCCTGAGATCATGACCTGAGCTGAAGTCAGATGCTTAAACAACTGAGCCACCCAGGCACCCCTTAAATACAGTATTTTTATGTACAAATGCATGTAATTATTTCTATAAACATATGTATTGTTAATGTGTAAATATAGGATATTTACATACATGTATGTAAATAGAGATATACATAGATACATTGCAATTCCTCCCACCCTTCTTAATATCTTAGGATGGATAAGACAGTATCTGTGCTTAAATAATGTTTCTGGGGTACCTGGGTGGCTCAGTCGGTTAAGCATCTGTCTTTGGCTCAGATCATGATCCCAGGGTCCTGGGATGGAACCCTGCATCAGGATCCTTGCTCAGCAGGAAGCCTGCTTCTCCCTCTGCTTGTGCTCTCTCTCTCTCTGACAAATAAATAAATCTTAAAAAAAAAAAATAATGTTGTTTCTGATGACTTCTTTCTTTCTGAACATCCATCCTATAAGAAATCACTCTAGTGGTCGTAACTTGCTGTTTACTAGGTGCATACTCTGCCAGACACTGTGATAAGAACTTTGGATGTGTTTTCTTAGTTAACCACACATGAATGCTGGAATAAGTTATCCTCATCTCATAGGTGAGGTCCATGAGGTTTGTCTGAGATGAAGCAGTTTTCCAAGTGGCATAAAAGTGGAAACACTGCAGGTAGGGGCGGGTCCACTTGGTCTTTGGGAGCCCTCATTCTCAAGCTAGTGTGGACTTGGATCATGAAGTCTTCTGATTTCCCATTTGGGACAAATCTCACAGATCATTACTTCAGGCTCGTCCCTCCATGGCCAAGGAAAGCTAGGACTGAGAGGCAAGCACCCTGCCCCGGTTGCTCAGATCATCAGGGTGGACCTGGAGCCACACTCTGGGCGTCTGCCTCCCTGGCCTGCTGCTTTATTACAATAGTCTTCAATATGAACAATAATTAAAAGTGAACACATTGGTTTATACACACTGCAAAAGCAAATGTTTTAACCAAACTAATGAAGAAGCAAATTCAAATGTCGCTTTATGCAAATAAGGTCCCCTTAGAATTTATGTGTAAATCACACCTTTGCAAATCTAATTGTCAGCTGGCACTTCACTTGGGGCTCATTGGGTAGTGCCCAGAGTTCTTAGACTTTAAGGTCCTTTGCCTTTTCCTTGTCATCAAAGAATTTATGATTTATTACTAAAATATCAAAGACTCTGGAGCAGAGTTGTTAGCTTCAGATCCACAGGATTTCAGGGGTGTGCGAGCCCTCTGCAAACATGAGGGAAATCGTAGCTCTGTGTGTCTGCACACCCTCAAGTTCCTTGTTTATAAGTGCTATTTTTCTGGGGAGCTAATCCATAGTTCTCACAGTTTTAAGGAAATGCACCCCAAATTACAGGCAACACTAAAATATGGGGGCTTTCAGGCCAATAAAGAGTTACTGATGGAATAATACAATTTTCTGTGATGGTGTTTTTGACAAACACGTTGATTTTTAATTAGACTACAAGGAAATGTAGAGGTAACTGCAAATGGTTCTCTTAGCTGCTTTACACATTTACAAGCAGCCCAGGAGTTTCCAGGCTGAAGACAATAAGAGCCCAGGCCATCCACCCTGGGTGCACCTGGGCTCTTGGATGTGGCCCATCCCACACTTACCTGTTCTGCTGTCCGTGTGCTTCCTGTGCTCTTACGACAACTTCACGTGCGTCTATGAACTCTTCCTCTCCAGGCTGCTCCTTCCACTTTGGGAGGCTGTGATTACTAGATGGTTCCTTTCTGCAGGTACATGCTGCGACCCTGTCATGGTTAGTTTTATGTGTCAACCTGACTGAGCTAAGGGATACGCAGAGAGCTGGACCAATAGTATTTCTGGGTGTGTCTTTGTGAGGTTGTTTCGGGAAGACATTAACATTTGAATCCATAGACTAGTAAAGGAGAACACTCTTACCAATGTGGGTGGGCATCAGCCAACCAATCCACTAAGGGCCTGAATATAACAAAAGGGCACAGAAAGAGCGAATTTGCTCTTTTGCTTGAGCTGGGATGTCTATTTTTCCTGAGCTGGGATGTCAACTCTGTTGTTTCTCAGGCCTTCACACTTGGATTGGGACTTTCGTTATTGGCTCTCCTGGATCTCAGTCCTTTGGGTTTGGCCTGGAAGAACACCACCCACTTCCCTGGTTCTCCAGCTGGCAGATGGCAGATCTTGGGACTTCTCAGCCTCCATAACTAACTGTGCCAATTCCTATAATAAATATACTATCTATCTATTTATCTATCTATCCATCCATACATCCATCCATACATCCATCTATCTATCCATCCACCCAACCATCTATTCATCCATCCATCCATACATACATACATATATACATACATCTATCCATCCACCCATCCATCTATTCATCTATCCATCCATCCATCCATACATACATATATACATACATCTATCCATCCACCCATCCAACTGTTCATCCATCCATCCATCTGTCCATCCATCCATCTTTCCATCTATCCATCTATCTACCCATCCATCCATCCATCCATTTATCTATCTATCTATCTATCTATCTATCTATCTATCTATCTATCATCCATACACCCATCCATACATCCATCCATACATCCATCTATCTATCCATCCACCCAACCATCTATTCATCCATCCATCCATACATACATATATACATACATCTATCCATCCACTCATCCATCTATTCATCTATCCATCCATCCATCCATCCATCCATCTATCCATCCATCCATCTTTCCATCTATCCATCTATCTACCCATCCATCCATACATATATCCATCTATCCATCCATCCATCCAACTATCCATCTATCATCTATCTATCCATCCATCCAACCATCCATTCATTTATTCACCTATCCATCCATCCATCCATCCATCCATCCATCCATTTATCTATCTATCTATCTATCTATCCATCCATCCATCCATCCATCTTTGCATCCATTCATCCATCCATCTATACATCATCTGTCTATCCATCCAACCATCTATCTTCTATATCATTTATTTGTCTATCAGTCTATCTAACATCTATCTATCTATCTATCTACCTATCTATCTATCATCTATCTATCTTTTCATCCATCCATCCATCCATCCACCCTGTTGGTAATGTTTCTCTGCAGAACCCTGACTAATATACACCCTATTTGCCTTGGTCCCCACTCCAGGATTAGATAGA
The DNA here is from genome assembly GCF_002201575.2 of Neomonachus schauinslandi. NCBI lineage: Eukaryota > Metazoa > Chordata > Mammalia > Carnivora > Phocidae > Neomonachus > Neomonachus schauinslandi. Next base: position 1,446,500 of record NC_058412.1, on the reverse strand, counting down.
TATGTCTAATCATGTACCCTCCTCATGAAAACCACTATTACCCCCTGTGTCTACCCTCCTCCATGCTCCTGTCCTCAGCTTCTTCCCCTGACCCTCAAACCCTATGCTCTCTGGTCTCTGGTATCTAATCAGATGAAGATGGATACCAGAGAGGAGTTCTGACCAGCTCAAAGTAGTTAGAGGGACATCACTTCCCCTTTTCCTACCACTACACTTTCCTTTAAAAAACATTAAAAAGCAGTAAGTTCTTTGGCACTTATATTGCATTGAAGGCTCATAAGACAATAAAAAATCTTTTTTTTTTCATATGCTATCTTTAAACCATGGCTTTTCCCCTATGCCTCAAATGTCCAGTTATTTTTATGAACAAAATATAACATTTTCTATTTGTCCGTAATAGATTCTATTATTTAAGACTCACACCCCTTCTGTGACAAGCCCCCGGGGGCATCTTTGGAAAACATTATAAAGAACAGTTTACAAGCCGGATGGTGTGGTCTGGTGGTGTCTTACTGTTGTCACAAATTTGACTACTTTTTATTTCCTACATCTATATGTGATCAAATTGTTTTGTTTTCCACCGGCCTTTGCTATCATTTGACACATCATGGTCAGCTGTGGTGTGGATATATTTGAGCATGAAATTGGGAAAACTGTAAAAGAGAAAAACAATGTTCCTCACTCTTTACAAGTTAGTATGGTTCCATTCACCTTCTTCCTAAGAATGTGTATTCCTACCTTTCTCTGGGTGTCCTGTCCTGCCTCCATTATTGTCTGTCTCCCTCTTTTGCCCCCTTCAGCTGCCAGTGTGCTGGGACCCCAGGCAGAGCACAGGGGGGTGGGTTCGCCCTGGTCACTGCGCCCCACCTGGAGCGGTCCTGCCCAGGACCTGCTCACTGTAGTAATGTTCTTTTTTTTTTTTTTAAAGATTTTATTTATTTATTTGACATAGAGAGACAGGGAGAGAGGGAACACAAGCAGGGGGAGTGGGAGAGGGAGAAGCAGGCTCCCCGCTGAGCAGTGAACCTGATGTGGGGCTCAATCCCAGGGCCTTGGGATCATGACATGAGCTGAAGGCAGACACTTAAACAACTGAGCCACCCAGGCGCCCCGTACTAATGTTCTTGGTAAATGGCATTTTTATAGGACACTAGATAACACAATGACTTAAATATATCTCATGAGCCATAATAACAGAAAGGTATCACCCTACTTAAATATTCTCATTTTATAACAGAAACATGAGGTTTTATAGTAACTTGGAAATGGTGGTCTTTATTTAAATTCAATATCTTGCATATACTATATTCATGGTCCCATAACACATTCCAAAGCTCCAAATATAAGTTATATTCAACCATTTTCTAAGAAAAGTACAAATTAATATTTCCTTTAATTTAAAGTAAAATATTATTCTCATGTGTTTTTCTTCACATCACTTTGTCACAAAAAGACCAATAGGACATTTAATAAATAATAACAAGAAGAAGAACAAGAAGAAAAATGACTGTAGAGTCATTTGCTACTTTGTTCACAAGAAACAGAATAGTTTCCACATGCAGATAAATCTGTTAAATAATCATTTTTATGGCCATCAAAAGTAATTTACAAATGCACAAATTGATAACATGCCTTTCTCAGTCACACCACATATCATTTATTTCACCTATAAAATCTTACTGCATTTCTGATTAACCATGCTCGTAAAAGGTTATCAATAGGAAAGCCAAAGCCTCATGCTCGCGTGATAAATACTCGTCCTCTTTGTCTACTTGCTGCTACCCCTTCTGCTGTGTGCGCCCACGCACACACACTGTCCTGACCCCCTTTGTGTGCTCGTGTGTGTGTGTGTGTGTTCTCTGTGCTTCTCAAGTGGAGGAAGGATGATAGTAAGAGACGAGCTGAGAGAACCGTGTGCTCTTTGCCCCACATACGTCCGAGCAAGCTTCACCGAGAATCAAGCTGCGACAGGTAGTGTGCTAAAACTACACTACTCTGAGATACCTTGATGAGGTCTTTAGAAATTCCAAATATTTTGCTGAGAAAGCTCGAGAATTAAGAAGTCAGGTTAACAAGATGACTAGTTACAAGGTCACATATGCTCAAATTGATCACAGTCCTAGATACCAACAGCAAGAGTAGAGAGTTAAATTCACGAAAGCATCAAACCTCCTCGCATAAAAAAAACAAATATAAGACCTCTACACTGGAAACTATTCACCATTATTGAGGGAAATTTAAAAAAGCAAATAGATGGAGAACTATACCATGCTCGAGGCTTGGAAAAATCAACATTTACATTAATTTCAATTTGTCTCACACTGATCTGTTGAAACAAAGTTTTAGCAGAGTTGTTTTTCTTTTGAATCTTAAAAAGCTGTTTCTAAAATTCATATGCACACTCATGTGCATGCACATGTGCACACACTCACGTGCACATGCTCATGCACAGACACGCTCACAATTGGCCAGGGCAATCTTGAAAGAAGAAACACATAACTGGGGGATGTAAGCTACCAGATATAAAGATCTATTACAAAGCTATAGTTATTAAGGCAGAATGGTGGGATAGATTTAAAAAACCCAACAGAACAAAATAGATTACAGAATCAGACCCACACAAAAAAGTAATCTGATTTATTAAAAAATATATTACTATAATGTAGTGGGCTAATGAGACTCTTTTGGATTAATTGTGCTAGGTCAATTGGATATATACATGGAAAAATTAATTTTAACTCCTACTTTACCAATTCACAAAAAATAAATTCTTATGCACTGCAGATCTAAAAGTGAAACATTAAAAATAAATTTTTAGATGAAAATGATGTATCTTTTTTATGACTAGGAGTAGGCAAAGATGTCTTAAAAAGGACAAAAACCTGTAGGCAAATAGTGATACATTTGACTATAACAAGATTGAGTACTTTTGTTTATCAAAATATACCATTAAAAGTGTGAAAAGACAAACCGTACAGAGAAGGAGAATAGATACATCTACCCAACAAAAGGCTCCCACTGAGAATACGTAATGAACTTGAACAAATCAATAGCAACAAAAAAGCCAATCGAAAAATGGGCACGCCACTTAAATAGGCACTTGATAAAACATATCAAAATAACCAATGAATATATAAAAAGATACTCAACTTCATTCATCATCAGGAACATGCAAATTAACTTTACAATTGAGAACTGTCAGAAGAGCTAAAATGAAGAAAGACTTTCTATGCCAAGTTATACTGAAGACTGGAACAGCCAGAACTCCATACATTTCTGGCAGAAGTATAAATTGGTACAACTTTGGAAAACAATTGGACGGTTGTACAAAAACATTGTTAGTAGCGCTATTCACAATGGCTAAACACTGGAAACCCAGTGCCTGGGCTATAGATCCATCAATTGCCGCGTCATACAATGGGGCTCAGGGATGGTGAGGGCGGGCTTACCAAGCTACAACAATGTATGTGCATCTCAGGAGCCCAGTGTCAAGCAAAACGAGCTGGACATGAGAGACTACAGGCTGCCTCCTATACATATAAATCCCAGAAATGGGCAAAATTAATCCATGCTGTGTGGGTCGGGACAGTGGTTCCCTTGGAGGCAGGGTGGTAACTGTGCAGGGACACAGGGGTGGCTTCTGGGAAGCTGGTTATACCCCAATCCTTGATTAAGGCTTGATAAATACAGGTGTGTCCTGCTTGTGAAAATTCATTGTACCATATGCTATATAACTATGATCTGATACTTTTACTAATGGATGTTACCCTTCCATAAAAAAATCCCCCAAATCATATCTCTTCATATAAAACAATGGAGGTCGATGAAATCGATGATTCTTCCAAACCTTTAATTTCAAAAACTGATTTTTGTGTCTGAGTGGCGTTAAGCATTCTTGACTTTGCACGGTAACATTGCTTCCATTAGCTCAGCAATATTAATTCAGATTCTTAGAGAGTCTTCAATATAAAATTCACACAAACTCTTTTTTTATACTCTACCTTCAAGGTCTCAAAGTTTGGCATAGCTTATTCTGTGATGAGAGGTGTTTTCCTGTAAAATCTTTGATCAAGATCATCTCTCAGAGTGGAATGCGTATCATGGGCTATATTTATGTAAGTTTGGTTATACTCGGATCTTTTTAGACTGTCTCTATGAATATCAATTAAAGAAGAAGTTCATCGATATCATTTTGGAAAGGGCAGCTAATAAAAATGTGAGGCAATGTGAATACTTTCTAGTAAAAAATTTTCCTACCCATAGGTGAGAATGTATTTTTGAATGGCTGGCCAAATGCCAAACCTGCTGTTTCTACCTGCTCCTTCCTCCAGGGTCAGAGAAGGGCACAGTGGAGGAGGTGCCCCCCTCCCACCACTCTTTGGTTGTCGGTTGTGTTCTCAACAGGGACAACAGGCCCAGGAGGCAAGTGGGGCGTGAGGTCCCTCCGGCTCCCAGCTTGCAGAGCCCTGTGCCCCGGTGCTCCAAGCCAGACGCACATTTTCTGTTTGGCAAAAAAGTCGGTGGGAGCTAGCCAGATCTTACTCCCTTTTAGCCAGATTTCCCCCAAATCATTCTTCCTCAATCTCTCTGTTTCTCTGTCTAAACCAGTGATTCCAAGACTTTCAGAATAGTGTAAACCCCTTGATCCTAAATTTTTAAAGGATTAGGTGGTCTTGGTCTAGAATAGCCTTATTATCTGTGAATATCTTATTCAGATTTTACATCAAAAAAATGACAGCAAGCATACAGATATAGTCCATTTTGCCATTCCACGACATGATTTAATGGCCGAAACAGTAAATACTAAGTCACTCATATCCTTTTCTCTTCCTGTTTTGTCCTTGTGTCTTCAGTCCAGGGGAGCTCCTTGCCTGCCCCGCCCACGTCTCCCCAGTCCACCCCACATACGCAGGTGCACACACTCACGTGCACACGCTCACGCACAGACACGCTCCCACACCCACACTCAGCATCCGTTCCAAATCACCTCATCAACATTTCTGTCCTAGTCTATTGAGTTTTCCCATACTTACACTTGGCATTTCTCACAGTCTGGTTTGCTGTTAGGTCTTCTGTCCATGAATTTCTGGATGGTCTTTACACTCGACTCGGGCATGTGTGTGCAAACCCCCTGGAGAAAGGTAGCTATAAGCCGTCACCCGACATTGAGGCAGAGCCACCGATAGCCCCTTGTTGTTGGCACGTATGTTGTTTTAATGCCGTGTAATTATGTGAACTTGAAGCTGTACTTGGGTTTGAGAACTGTCCTTGAGTGTGTGTTCTGCAATAAATTATTTAAGTGAGATGTGGAGGAACTAATTAGTTAATAACCATAATTGGGATTAAAGAGTAATTTTGATTTTTAAAAGATGCTTAAAAGGGTAAATATTCAGTTGTCTCATTTTGCTATTAAGAAGAAGCAAACCTCTTTAAGTGACTTCACATAATGGAAAGCATAGGTGGGTTAAATGCTACCCTGGGTTTGAGGTGACAAGCCATTGTCAAACCCCTGCTGAAGGCAGGCTACCAGGAGCAAGCTGCTCACTTGTGCTCTGCCCTGAGGACATCGACTATTATTATTTACGTTTTGTGTTGCTCAGTAAATGTACATTGCGCAGAACAATAGATTAAATCATGCTGAACAAAGAACACGATTCCAGCCCCCAGGAGGAGACTTAAATTCTGGATGGTAAGTGACACAGCTCAGGATTGCAGAGTGGGTGTGGGGCATCCTAAGCGCTGTGAATTAGGGAGGGGCTCAAGCTTTATTAGCAAGAGAAGAAAGGCCAGCACTGGGGAGTGAGGAAGGCAGTGCATGAAAAACAAAGCACAATTCAGCTTAAGAGGAGAAAAGAAGACAGCAGGAAGGAGGAGGAAAAACCCAGATAATGAAAGAGCTACCAGGCCAGAAGATAGGCTGAATTAAGTGAGCCCCTTCCTGTCCCCTGCTCCCCCTGCTTCAAGCAAGCTCAAATATGTATCTACTCCCAGAAACATCTTCACACGTGGCCTCCAAGAGAAAACCCAGCTGCTTACCTTGGCAGACAAGCAAGGGCCTTCCCCCTTGGTTCCAATCCACTGCGTGTGTCCAAACCCCCAGGCCCCAGACATCCCCACTCCTCAGGCTTCCAACACCTCCACTCTGCAGACACTTTCTCCCTCCAGATCAGGCCATTCCTTCACTTCTTCTGCGAGCAAGCGCTAAATGAGTGTGACATTTAGTAAATTCTCCAGGAGTTCAGAGAAAGGGTGATGCTTGGTAAGCCTTATAAAAAAAGATTTGAGCTGAATACACTTAAAAAAATCTATATTATTTAATTTGATTATTAGTCAGTAGGTTTCCTGAAATTTCTCTTTCTGAAGTCCATCAAAATATCAAAGCATTAATGAAGAATATTGTTCATGATCTATAATTCATTACCTCCACACAGTTGGTTTTATTTTCTGTTTATTTTCAATTATATCAATACATAGATTAACATAGATTTACTAATAGCATACATATAATTTTATTTGGTTTCATTATTTTTATATCACTGTATTTATTTTACCTCCCTTAATATAATACTAATATTTATTCTATACTGTAGAGTTTCTTTGCCACAGATGTATAGCCCTTCTTTTATTGCTGGATACTTACATTGATTATTTCCTTAAAATAAACGTATTTATTTTAATGTACATAAGAATTTTAGGTCAAATAATAAGTATAGTCAATGCTCAATAATGTGATTATCATATTAATTAATTAATTAATATTTTGATTTTTTAATTCTTTTTTACACTTTTTTGTCTTTTTAACTTTTTAAAATTTTCATTGTTTAGCTTTTTTTCCTGTCCTTTTTTCTTTGTCTTTTTTTGATAATGTGATTATTAAACAGGCTTCTTGATATTTAACACCTTAGTTAGCCATCAATATACATAACAATTGCCCTGGAAGCTTGCTTAGAAATACTGGTTCTCTGAGTTTTACCAGGAGATCTGTATACACAAGATGACTGAGGTTTCTGAATTGTAAACATCATCTCAGGTGATTCTGATATAGATATTCACATTATCAAATATAAAGTCAGAAATAGACAGATGCAAAGAAGTAAGGAAGGCCTAGTTTTATCTTGCCTCAATTGTCCTACTAAAATACTCTTCTAAACATATTGTAGAAATTTAGGTTAGCACAACATCAAGAACAATTATGTTTTTAGTATTTTTTAAATGTTCCTGGATGTTCCTATGAAATGCATCTTCATCCTATGATGTTACTTTATTTAAATATTAATTTATTTAAAAAGAGAGGCTAAAACACTGAAAGAAAATAGTATTATTTAATAGACATCCCATTTGCAAATAGACACAAGATAAAGGCAGTTCTAAGAGTGGAATATGAATATTTGCAGATACAGGCACTTTTGTAAAGAACGCACCGCATAAACTTTAGTGCCATATAGAGCTTTTTCAAAAGCTTAAGAGGATCACACATTCTTTATATGTTTCTTATGCTCATATAACAATGTGAAAAACTTTATTACCGCTATGGGTTAGAATAACAAGTCCGAGACGTTCTCTCCTTGAGCCATTTTCAGCCCCCAGCTTTTCCAGGAAAAAAAAAAAAAAAAACAATTTAACCAGCTAGGTAGGGTGGCATACTTGATTTGAGTGGCAGAGAAGGTGGACATTTAAAGGGTAGATTACCGAAGACAGGGAACAGGAGAGAGATGATAAAGTCTCTGGGACCCCTGGGTGATGGCCCTCTCTCCAGAGACCCCAGGCAAGAGCTTGCAGACTTGTAAAATGCATCCCTCGATTCACACAAAGCTGGACCAAACTACAAAACCTTATTGACTTGGGTTATCTGATCATAACCTCTGACTAAATCATTGATTAAAAATTAAACTAAACTATATTATACACCTGGAACTAACATAACACTGCATGTTAACTAATTGGAATTAAAATTAAAACTTAAAAAAAAAAAACTAAATGGGAGCCAGGGAGACACCTAGATAGGCAGGCTTAAGAACAAAAACAAACAAACAAAAAAATAAAACAGAAACTTCTGTGACTGCATAGGGAGCTGAGAGGAAGACAGATTCTAGGCCTGTGTGCAGGCTCTGGAATTACCAGTAAGACAAAATAAACAACCCGCCCCCCACGAATAAAGCCCCACAGCCCTCTGCAGAGAAGAAAGAAATGGAATCCAGAGTTGTTTCAACGTATTATCTACGATGTTCTATTTCCAACCAAAAATTGTTAGACATACAAATAAAAAGGAGAATATTACCCAAACTAAGGAAATGTTATGCTGAAGTTATGTTAATGTTGGATTTTGTAATCAGTAACTTAGAAGCAGTTAATACATTCAAATAGTTAAATAAAAATATGATCAAATAGTTGAGTGAAAATATACTATTAATGAGTGAACAGTTAGGAAATCTTAATGGGGAAATGAAAACTATGCAAAAAAACAGATGGAAATTCTAGAGCTGGGATGTTCAATACATGTCATAAAAATTCACTAAGTGGTTTTATCAGCAGCTTTGAGATGGCAGAAAAATCAACTTAAAGAAGATAGACCAATAAAAATTATCCAATTTAAAGAGCACAAGAGAGAAGATTGAATGAAAATGAGGAGAGACTCATCAAGCTTTCCAAAAGATGTGTAATTGGAGTTCCAAAAGGAGCAAAGAAAATACAGATCACATAGAAAATAGAGTGAAAATGTCTAAAAATTTGCTAAATTTGATAAAAAACATCAATTTATAAATTTATAAGCTCAAAAAGCCCCAAGTAAGATACTCACAAAGACAAATTAATCTAGACATTATATTCAAACCTCTAAAAACTTAAAGACAAAGCAAAAATCTTGAAAGTAGTGAGAGAAAAATGACAATTCACATATGAAAATACAATGATATAATTAATAGTTGACTTCTCATCCAAAACAATGAAATCTATAGAAATTAGAACAGAAAAAAAATGTCTTCTATATTTAATGAAACTATTCTTTAAAAACAAAGGCAAAACTAAGACTTTTTTTTCTTTTTACAGAGAGAGTGTGGGAGCCAGGGGAGGGGCAGAGGGAGTGGAAGAGAGAGAATCCCAAGCAGACTCCCCACTGAGCGGGAGCCCGAAGTGGTGCTCAATGTCATGACCCTGAGATATGACCTGAGCCGATGTCAAGAGTTAGATGTTCAACTGACTGAACCACCCAGGTCCCCCAAACTAAGATATTTTTGATGCACACTGATAGAATTCTATTGCTATCAGATCTGCCCTATAAAAAATACTAAACGAAGTCTTTCACACAGAAGGTACATGACAACAGATAAAACTTAAGGTCCCTGGGAAGAATAAAGAACACAAGAGATAATAAATATGAGGGTAGATATGTAAGATCACATTTCTGTGATATTAAAATGAAATATTGTTTTATTATACATATATTTATATTTTATTATTATTTATTAAAACTATATAAAATGTTGTTTTAATATTATATATATACATATATATATATCTTCGGTTTTCTTGATTTTATTAAAGACATATGACTGTAAAGCGAAATTTATAAAACCAAATTTTGTATTATAATGCAATTATAATGTATAGTGTTGTAATACATATGATAAAAGAACAAATGTGTGGAAGGGAATGGAGATATACTGGCATAAAGTTTTTACATTATATTGGATGTATATTTGAAACATATGTTCAACATATTTTTAAGCTGTTTTTCATTTAAAACATTCAAATACCAGACTAACCAAGTTTCGCCTGGACGCTTGCACATCCTAGCACCAGCCCGTTAACTGGTCAGAACATCTAAGGCTACATGAGATTGTCAGAGGCGTGATCACCTTTTATGGCAACCCTATCATCAAGCGGCAAAATAATGATCATTCATAGGCAATTGGAAATAGGCAGAACACGTGGCTACTTTACAGAGAGCATGTGGGAGAAGGCGAGCCCTTCCACGTGCTTAAACTGCGCACACTGCAGACGGGGTGGACGTTCACGATGTGACTGGGGGAGGGTCATGCGTGGGTCTCCCACTTCACTCCCTTGTTGCCTCATTAGTAGTGCTCCCAAGCTCTTGAACACACCTTCTCCCAGGGCCAGCTTCGAAGTCTACCCTAGAGGATCCTGTGGATTTAGACAAATGCCCAGGTGTCCAATATCCCTCTTGTGAGTACTTCTCATCTGGGAAAAGCAACTGATCTGGAAGATAGTGGCAGGAAAGTTACAGGGTCACGGTGAGGTGGGAATGGATCATTTATTAATAAGATATAAATTCTGAGAAATCCCCAACGGAGAATGGGAGTTGTGGTGGAAATGCCCCAGGACCATATCTCCTAGGGGCTCTTTGGATCAGTGACGTGATTTGTTTTCTTTTTTTCCAAGAGTGGGAATAAATCCCCTGAGGCTGCCATCCAATCTCCCACTGCTTCTCTGTTCCCTTCTAGAAACAGGTGCAGGGAATCCTGTGTGCTCTACCTCAGGAGTTTAGCCTGGGCCCATTAAGTATTCTACTGGCTCCCAAAATCAGAGTTTCAAGGCATACATATGTGTCTTACTTGTTCATTCAGCAAACTTGCCATATACTTCCCATCGTCCTGGTTCTAAGTCCTGTGGCGGTTACACTCATGAACAAACATTGAGACCTTTTCTTGTCGGATCTAATAGAAGAACATCTGCATATAGCAATGCATGATAAATACCACATGAGCACTTTGTACAAATCGAGCACCAAATGGTGACCTTGTTTGGCTCTGTGCTCTGAGCCCACAGAAGGCAGAGGAAGTGTGCTTTGGGCTAGAATGATCAGGAAAATCTTCCTTGAGAAAGTTAAACCTGAACTGACTTAAGAGACAGTATTTACTCAGAGAGGAAGGAGACAGCTCTCCAGTTTGAGGTAAGGATTCAGAGTCATGATTCAGGGGTAGCGATGCCCCAGGAAGAATGAAGAAGCCAGATTCAACTGGGGGATGGGGGGGAGATGGGGACGTTCCAGGAAAGTAGACGGAAACCAGGAGAACATGAAGCCAGGCTGCAGACCCAAGACTTTGCCCTGAATAAAATGATGGTTGTTAGATATGGAGAGTGATGGTTTAGAAATATGATCTGGGAGCTCTGTGGACAGAGGATTGGAGTTAAACACAGAAGTAGAGAACTAATTCAGTCCCTAAGGCAGATAGTAACAGGAGAAAATGTAGTAGAAATGGGTTATAGGGATAGATAGAGACATATGAAGATTTTTTTGCTTTTCTTTTTAAATAATTAGTAGGTTTGAGTGGCAGACTGAATTGGTGGATGGAGCAGAGAGGGCAAAAGAATCGGGGCTGCTTTCCCGGGACTGAATCCAGGGGGCTGGGCGAACGCAAGAACCACAGCAGCACACGAGGAGCCGCAGTGGACTGTGGATGTGGTCGGAGAGCGAGGCGTCAGCTTCTTTGAGGCTGAAACATGAATGTACAACTGGAAATTATAGTATGAAATGGAATGTGAGTGACCAGAACTTCTAGGAAAAGACAGCGAGTTACCTTTTGGGGAGATTGATACAGAAATGATACTGGAAAACCAGAAAATGCTGAGGTCTCTGAGAAGAAACTCATTTAAAGAGGATGCCTCATCAAGTACATTGACATCTGCAAGTCTGTGCTGAGCAAGTTAAACTTGTGTTCGGCCCCTGTGCCTGCCTTCCGTCCTCCTGTTCAGAGTTTAGATACTACATTGATTGCAGCATGGACGTCAATAGCAGCCATGGATGCCAAGTCAAATGGACTGTCATTTATTTATGACTTTCCCTGTGCATTTGAAAATTCTGTGAGACCTGCCTTAGATGTAAGTTTCCATTCTTTCCGGTTTATTGCTGCTCCACCAATTGATATCTCATCCTTGGAATGCAGAGGCTATCAAAGCAACAATTATTTATTGATTTTTGACCATGTGCCAGGCACTGTGCTAGGCACTGGGGATACAAAATAAATAAGTCATGGTCCATGCTCAGAATTGATTAGGGGGAAGGCCACATAGGCAGTTACCCATTATAAAAGTACATAAAGAGTCCACTAATAGAGATATAGTCAATAATAGAGCTATAAGAGAGTTATAAATCAATAAATTACCATGGAAGTGTAGATGACGGGAAGAGAAATCTTCTCCCCGGATGTGACACTTGATCTGGGCCTTGAAGAATGAATAAGAGTATGGGCAAAGCCTTCCCAGGTGGCAGAACCACAAGAACAAGGAGCGTGAGGGCGTGAAATTACATGCAATGTTGGCGTTTGTGTTGTTATTCGCATTAAAAAATGTCCTGGCTGGCTCCCACAGGAACCAAATACCTTGGAGGATACGTGTGGATACATGTGATGTGTGCATGGTCATTTCTGAAACCAGGACAACGGAAGTGTCACCTGATCCCTCCAAGCTGCCAAGGGCATCGATCGATCCAGGATTTCTAGAGTGATCTGCACACGCGCTTGCATTCAAATCATGCATCACTCCTAAAAGCCTTTCGACCTGAGTTTCCTTTGTGTGGATGAACATCGGGCAGTGAGAATGCGGGAAGGTGGCGGGGACCTGGACCCACATCGGAGCGCTCTCCCCCTCTCGGGTTCTCTGGACACCCAACGTGGAGGCACCTGAAAGCCAACGTTGTGTGCTTTCACTGGATTGAATACCGACGGGAGTGGGTGTGTTCACTGTGATCTTTTAATAGCAGAGTAAATGTTGAACCAGATTTTGTGTCTCTTAATTTCTCGACTTGTCAAAATTGTCCAGTTCATTTCGTGCAGGTAATTGAGGCTACTGAGCCTTCCACCAGCACCGGCTCTTTGAACACGAGATCAATCTGTCTTTCTTGACTTCATTGTGGCTACCCTCGCACAAGCCATGAAGGCGATTTGGGAGCTGCAGCCCTCAACCACAGTGTTTGAACTCATGGCCCACATGGCTCTTCCAGGGATACAGAAAAGACGGGGCTTCTGCTGCAGCTAGCAGCCTAGCTCCCACCTTGACATCTGGCTGAATTCCTCCTCCATTGAAAGCAGCTACAGTTCCTCCCTATTCTAATGACTTTCCTTATTACCTGACAATCTATCTGAACTATCGACTAGTTTCCGACCTGCCAGTTCTCTCAAAAGTTATGGAAATGGTCTGCAAAATGCAGCTTCAGCACCTCCTCCCCCACGCGCTGGCTGTGCATCAATAGATCCTATTGTAGACAAAGGAGAGAAGCCAACCGAGTGTGCCATGGACTCCCAGGTGCTCAGTGCGGGGTTGTTGCTGCTACTGGCCGACGTGACCACGTCCCAGCCGCGGGGGCGAAGGTTAAGAGCATTTGTCATTGGCCATCATTAGTCCTCTCTGGCACTGGGTTGGAAAGTGCAGGGAGAAATGGCCTCGATATCTTTTATGTGCTATATATGTCCTGTCTTCCTTTCTACTCTTGTTTCTCAAGAACCACGCAGGCCACATTTTTGAAAAAGGTTATCAGTGCTTTCAAATTCTTTACTATCTCTTTCCTTCATTCAGAGAAATGAGGAACTTTCCCTGAGAGAATGCTGGGCTCAGGATTTATAGGCAGCTCTGTCGAGCCAAGGACATACTTTTACATGAACCCATTAAACCCCACCAAGCCTGGGCTGCTGCAGAAGGGGTGAGGTAGGAGAGAGAGAGAGGAGCACCAGACTAAGGAGAGGGGACTCGGTGTACCTGACTCCCGGCCCCTCCTTCCTCTGGGCAGGCTGAGAAGTCACTAACATCCCTCTCTCCTTACGTGCCTTTCATCCGCCCACACCTGTCTTCTGAATTAAAGTAGACAATATAAGTGAGAGTGTTTTATGAAAATTACAAAATGAACATACTAACTATATATCGTTATAATTATTGGTAATGCACTATTAAAGGCCTGCTCTTTGCCTTAGGGAGTTAGCCTAGTTAAGAGAAAAAGCAAGCTTAACACAAATAATTTGAGTACAATTAGTTCTCTGCATAGAACCACGGATGAGTGCATGAAGTATTCAGTCAAGGGAGACATAAACACCCAATGTCATATTTAGCTTCTTTTTGAGACCTGGTTTTAAAATTGTTTCCTGAGATTGCTATTAACGCAAAAATGGGAGCTGGTTATAAAGGAGATCAAAACAGTAACACAAACTCACGTCTCTGGGAGCCCGGTCGTAATATGGAAGCTCTTGTTCCTAGACTTACTTTGTTCATCAGAAAGCCCTCAGTCTGTGGACCATCAGCTTCCTGTGGTGGGCAGCCTCCGTCCGGGGTCGCCACAGAGCAGCTTACAGAAGCTGGGTAAGAATGTGGGACCCATGACCCCGGCTCCACCGGCTTTCCTGTGAACTTCTCCTTCTGAGTGGCCATGGCGACTTGTAGCTTTCCTGATGGTTATTATATTGGATGGTGGCTGCTGACTTGTTCAATCACAGACCTGTCTCCCCAGCGGAATTTACTCGAGGTCAAGAAAAACACGTATTTCCTTCAATCCTCGACACAGTTTTGCACATAATGGCACTTAGTAAGTGCAATGGGAAGAAGGGAGGGAAGAGGAAGAGGAACACAGAAGTGGAGAATCCGACACAGACAAGGGAAAAGTGTGCATCAAGGAGCCAGGAGTAAAACAGAAGATCAAGGAGCACATTCAGGCCTCAAAGAGTCAGATGACTCCTTGGAATATTTATGGGGAGACCACAGTCTACTGCAGATTATCTATTCAGCCTTAAAATTTAATTAATTATTCATTTACATATTCATTTATTGGAGTGTAGTTGACAACGTTACATTAGTTTCAGGTGTTCAAAAATTAATTTTTAACTTTTCATTTTGAAATCCACCCTTGATTTTAGAAAAAATGGGCTTGAGTTTTTCAAAATGTGAGCTCATAGCATCAGTTTAGCTTACATTTATTTCTTCAATTAAGCATAAAACTATCGCTGAAGTATTCTTACTTTCCATGAGTATTTTTCAATCGAGCAAGCAATCAAAATCATATACAAATAAATAAAATCTAAGTTGCTCCAGAATGGTAATGACCCACCGCAAACTTGCTCGTTGCCTTCATGGTTATCCCCTACCCACCACCGTCGTGTTTGCAAGGTGCAGCTCAGATGTTTCCTTCTCTTCTTATATTCCTCAAGCGAGCAAGATAATTTAATCAATTCGAGTTTTACCAAACCAGATTTTGAATAATTTCTGAGAAGAAGGCTTCTAAACATTCCACAAATACTTTAAACTCATGGTATGCAAATCAAGCACATCGCTTTTTCTTTTCTACTTGCTTCTCCCTGTGTTTCCTACACTCATTCATTCATTCATTACTCATTCATTTCTAGAAACATCTGAACCCATACTAGGCGCTGAAGCCATAGCGATGTTAGAGAGGGACATATGTCCTGCCGTTGCGGAGCTGACATCCCAATGGAGGGGTTTGAAATTAAATAACAAATTACCATTTTAGTGAATAATTTAAATAATTAAATTAATCATTGATAATAATAATTAAATTAATCGTCATTAATCATCTTGGATATCCTACAAAGAAGGGGTATGGGGCACCATGGGAATATTTTAAGAGTGAGTGGTACCTGGCCTATCAGAAATGGGAAAGATTCAAAAGTTACATCTGAGCTGAGCTTGAAGGGCAAGCAGGCATTGAGTGGAGGGAGGGCAGGGGAGAGCAGGCCAGGCAAGAAGCCGCCGAGTGTGCAGGCCCAGAAGCAAGGCAGGGCCCCGCACATTCAAGGGGTTGATTAGTGAGCCGCCGCCAAGCCGCTCTGCAACTGGTCGAACCACTTCGTGCTCCTACTGGCAGTTCTGGAAAAGGGACAGTTGCTGCACGTAGTTGCCTCTGCTTGGTGCGGGCAGACTGTCCAGTTTGGGACATTGTAGTAGGTGTATGGCAGTCTTTCATATGGTTCTCGTCTGCCTTTGTCCAATGACCAATGTGGTTGGGCATCTTTGATAAACTTAGTTGCTATTTGCATATATTTTGGTGGTGTGGCAGTTACTCCGGCTTGGGGGAAGGAGAGATGTGGAAATCATCTTGGACCCCTCGCTTGCTTATAGCCGCATTTCTCCAGTAGCCATTCCCCAAGTCCTGTCCATGTTACCCTCTAACTGTCCTCCCAACCCACTTTGCGCGACGCTCGTCCACTCTGCCTCCCTGGACCAAGTGACGGTCCTCTCCAGTCTGGACACTTCACTGGGGCTGCATTCTTCTCTGCCCGTCATTACCCTCCCCAACTGCAATGCGAACCATCCATTTCAGCGAAGCACCGCTTCATGCCAGGCCTCCGTCTCAAACTCTCCGAGCTCTTGGCTCCTGGGGTGCAGTCTGATATCATGCGTACGTCCCGGGCAGCCAAGCAGAGTGCGCACGCTTCCTTCTGTGCCAGCCTTCCCTGGTGCCACACAGCACTTTGTCTATGCAGCACACATGCTGGCCTTTCTCTTCCCCAGATGGGCCTCCCATGGGCTCCCCAGCCTCCCATGCTCTTTCCTCTGTCCGATTTTCTCCTCTCCCCAACCCTCCTCCCTGTGAGCCTTCCATGTCCTCCAGGTGCGAGTCTGCATTATCACTACATCTCAGGCAGTTCTTCTTGGAGCTTCTGGAACAAGTCAAATACTCCTGTCTCACAGTTTCGTGATCCCATGCACCCACCACATATCGGACTTGTTGCAACCAGAGCCTTACACTGATTGTGTGATTCTTTGATTCATATATATTATCTCCACTATGTCATGACCTATTCTCTCTGCCCCACGAGTGCAGAGACCAGGCCTGTTCTCGCTCACTCTTACATCTGTAGCACTCAGTAGGGTGTCTGGCTCTCAGTAGGTACTCAATAAACATCTGTTTATTTACTGAACAAATGGATAAATAAATGGATATGCATTCAAAGAGAAATCTGGAACTTAGGGTTTTTTTTCTTTTTGGTAGGGAATAGAAAAACCTGGACTGCTTTTACAATAAAGTAGGGTATTTTTTGAAGCTGCCAAGAGCAGGTGCAGGTGGGAGCAGTGAAGAGCTGTGTAATTGTGAGGGCTGGACCAGGTGTCAGCCAGAAGGGTCAAGGGACTTAAAATCTGGGCTATGATCTGTTTGCATTTTTAATGTCAGTTCACTCCATCATTCTAAGTCTTCGTAAAGTGTGCTATGTGGAAAGGTCTGTGTGTGTGAGTGCACATTTGTCCATGCGTGTGTGCACATGTAAGTGTGCATGAGTGCGTGCATGCACTGGAGTGTGAGAGTGTGTGTGTAAGAGAGTGTGTATGTGTGAGTGTGCAAGTGCTTGAGTGTGCAAGTGCTTGAGGGTTCACATGTATGAGAGAGTATGTGTACGTTTGACTGTGCATGTGTGAGAGAGTGAGTGTGCATATGAGTGTGCCTGGGTGAGTGTGTGAGTGAGTGTGCATATGAGTGAGTGTGCAGGTATGTGTGCATGGAAGGGGACTGAGAAGGGGGAAATGGCTTCCGCCCATCCATGGTCAAGAAGAGCTCAGTAACCACAAGCGAATGTGTAAATATAAATCCCTTTTTCTCTTCCCCATTAGGGATTTGTAAAAATGTGGAGGAGACAATAGATTTTCCTTACTGAAGTGGAATTGAGTTTCGAGACAACTTTATGTACCACCAAAGGGTAGGACATCCCCCTGGTGACGGCAGGGAGCAGAGACCAGCCCTCACTCACGCTCGTCCACTGCCTGTAACATACACAATACTTTGCATGTACATGTGTCCAATTGAATTGAATCCTTTATTTCCTTGATATAGTTGGCATCGAGGATTTCTGGTTTTGCCTTTTCAAAATGGAAATAAGGGAGAAATGAGTATTACTTTTTGATTAGTTTTCTGTGGGGAAATACCAGGTTTTATTTTGAAATTGCCAGAAGCTAACTTTCCAGACATGAAAGCAGTTTCCCTACAGTGAGGAGGGATTACAGCTTCTTGCACTTGGCCCACAGTAACCAAGGGGTGGTGGGCTCGGAACAGTGAAGCACCCTCTCTGGTTCCAGCCCCAGCCTCCCTTTTAGCGGGGTGACCCCATGACAAAGTTGGGGCCAATGAGGCCCCACTGGAGCCGCCTGGGAGCTGTGCGTGTTTGGGGGTTTGCAGACTCACAGCCACCCGTGGCCACTTGCCCGTCTGCCCGGGTAGGAAGGTGCCACTCTGGTGTGGCAGATGGCTGCGTGCAGAGTGAGAGCCACGTGCAGGGAATGAGGAGAGGAGACTGCCAAGCCTGGCCGTGTGGAGGACATGGTGGGTCCTGCGCCGGGCTGGGCTCCTCTTTAGGGGAGCCTGGGGAGAGAAACAGTGGGCACCTTGGTTAGTTATGCTTCCGAGGCTGTGATGAGCTTTCAACATGCAGCTGAAAGAAAATCTACATGAAAAATAAACCTGGATATTTCCCAAGTATCCCAGCCCCTCCCCAAGGTGCCCGTGCTCTGGGAAAACCCCCAGCACCAGCAATGAGCTGTCTGTGGTCAGGAATGGGAACCGAGCAGCCCCACTGAGGGAAGTTCTAGACCTGGCTTGGCTAGAAGCTGGGAAGAAGCTTGCGGTCACTGCGCTGAGCAGGACGGGGGCACAAGCGGACCCGCCCGGGGCACCAGCCTGTCTGTCTGCTGGCCGGAGGGTCGCCGACTTCTGAACGGGCTGACCCCGGGGAGGCGCCCAGGGGGCTGCATCCTTGGAAACATTATGCCTGCCGGCGACACAACCCCAAAGACCCCCTCTATTTGTTTTATTTTCAATTCTGTGGGACAATAAATCAAATTAAAGTTGGATTTCTTATTATGTGTTGTGTGGGTGATGAAGGTAGGTGGTTGCCTTCACTGATCTCATACCAAACACGGAGGACGGTGTGTGCTAAGACAGCCGTCCTGCGTGCATATGCAAGGGGTGCCCGGGGCTCACTAGATGTAGCTCTGTAGCAAATAAAAGGTAAAATAAGTGAGATGCTCGAGAATTCGGTGACATCATCAGGCAATTTGGTTCCATACAGGACACAGGAGACAACACGGCAAAAGGGGTTCTGTTTTATCCTAGTTACTGGGAGAGCTAATGGATTAAATGATGTTAATTTTTCACACGGGAAAATGTTTCCAGCGTGGGAAGGAAAGGCTGGGAGTTCAAGAGTGACCCTGGCAGGTGGAGGGCAGCAGGTTTGATGACCCTCCTCCTGCTCCAGGCGAGAGACGGAAGAGAACTCCCGGGAAATCCCTCTCTGGGCGGGAGTTAGAGCAGGTCTCCTCCTGCCTGGGAGAGCAGCCTGGACCAGGGGAAGCCTCCCACCTGAGCCCTGGGGGATGCCGAAGTTGGGCAGATGTACAGATCTCAAGCAGAGCAGATACGGTTGGGTTCGCCGTGGAGGAGAGTCCACCTGGGTTTCAGACGCGGAGATGCCAGAGGCACAGATCAGAGGAAGCCCAGCCTGGGGATTGCGGAGCAGGATCCTGGAGCAGGATCGTGGGCAGGGAGGGTAGGGGCAGCACCGGGTGGGGAGCACTGTCCGCAGGTGTGCTGTTGCCCAGGAGGTGGTCTGTGCCAGGCTTGGACGTAAGGCTGAGGACTCTGATTCTAGATGCCAGGAGCTGGTAACGCTACAAAACACAAATACTGGAATTTTAAGATGGGGTGTGAACACGTGTGATTTGGATCACAAAGAATTTCAGGTGCCTTGAGATGCTCTGGTAAAGAATCTGCTCTGGAGAGCAGTCAGACTGTAGACTTGGATACCAGACTCTGTGGCAGGTAGATCTAACCGAGGTTATGATAATAAATGAGGCTGTTCATTCAACATTTATCTAGCAGTTACTATGTGTTAGGCATCCAAGCTATGTACTGTAGCCTGAGGTGTAAAATGATCAGACTCCAAGTAAATAAGCACCATCCATGCCCTCACTGGGCTCACAGTCTAGCAGAGTCCTAAGGGTGAAGCCCCAGGGGCCATCCTAAAAACTGGACAGGTAAAGGAAGAGGTAATTAATTGCATTGAGTCAGTTGGTAGGGGAAGAATGAGGATGGGGTTATCAGTCACTGATGAGTCAAGCAAACAGAAACCGGGAGTGTGGAAAGGGAGGGAAGGGGCTGCTGGGGAGAAATGAGAAGCCATGGCTGGGTCAGGGGCAGCTACCCTGGGGACAGCCTGGGCTCAGGGGACTGAGAAGTCACTGGGTGGTGTCTTGATGAGACTGCACTCTCCTTGGGCAGGACCTCTGGAACCCACACAGCCTGCTGTCAGGCAGGGAGTCCACTGGTCTGCTGCCGGAGCTGTCAAATAGCCTGCATCCAGCAGAACAAGAAGAGAAAACATGTCTACACTCCACGTTCTAGTGCTCATCCTAGACTCCCACCCAGGACCTGAGGAGAAGCCATCTAGCAAGAGTGAGTGGGGAAGGGCCTGAGCACCAGCAGAACTGTGGCCGGCCCATTGCTGCCCTGGCTCACCACCCTCGGTAAACACCCCCTTCCTGGGGCAGCGGGGTGACTTGCTGCTTCTGCCTGCCATGTTCCTGGGGCCTCGGTGTGCTCCCTAACCGGGGCCCCGACTCCCACCTGCCACCATCCCCATCCCAGGTGGCATGAACTCTAGGACAACAGATAATAATAACACACAGACTGGGGAGCAAGCTTTGGAGGTGATGGACGGTTTGATGGGGACATATCTCCAACCCTACCATGCTGCACTCTTCCAATACACACAGCTCCTTGCATGTCAGTGATACCTCCGTAAAGTGGTTTATAAGAAAGAAAACAAAGAAACAAAAGTCCCACCTGCACATTCTCTATCCTAAAGGCTAAATTGTAAAGTTAACCAAATCCAACCTCCTCAGATAAAATTACATATATATAAATATGTATTATCTATTTCTGTACATAAAAAAAAGAACAACATGCGCGTGGATGCTACCATCTCGTTTCTTTAACTGGTCTTGCAGCTGGAGGTCGCAATTGTGTATTTACAACTTCTTCCATTCCTCATGCAATTATCCTGTTGGGGGGCAGACCTTATTATTGAATGGCCTGGGTCCTTAGCACACTTGTTGTTGAATCGGAGTATTTATCTGTTCACCTTTACAGAACATGGTTGAGATGTTCCAGAGCATGTTTTGTGATCTAGATCCCAGTCCCCTTGTAGAACGGCAGCTCCATTTCCCTCGATGGCTGGGGCGACTTGTCTCCCACGGTGCTGAGACTCCTTTCTGTGCCAGATGATCGATGGCATGAGGAGCCCCAAGTGACGACGGGGCCAAGTCAACCTCTACTTCAAGGAATCCGTTGTTGTTTCCACTAGGTTTCACTTTAGAGGATTAAAAATTCCAGACCAGGAGTAGCTGCAGATCAGAGACATACCACAAAATGTTTCCAGTGGGTAATTAGCTGCGGTCGGTAGAGGAATCGGTCCCTCCTGCTTCGCGTCCTTGACTCCAGGATTCCTGCTTTCGGGATGCTGTTGGTTGCTGGTTCCAGGCATGCACCCCAGCCTGTAGGTCAGCACCCTAGTCTCGCAGACAGTGGTCTCCTCGTGTGTGTGTGTGTTTGAGTCCGGAGTGAGGGCTTCTGGATGGCAGAGTGTGTGGCGGGACCGGGAAGGAGCATGTGTCCGCTGCCTCTGCCATGCAGACCCCACTGCTTCCTTGGTTGGGGCGGCAGCGAGTGGGCTAGCACACAAGAGCCGTGAAGGGTGGTGCCGGCAAAATGATTTCAGGCGAATCCAAGTGCAGTGAGTGCGGCCTTTCAGTGAGGAGATAACTGTCACTCCTGATGGAAACGCTCTACGTGACCAGCCTGCCCACAGGTGGCTGCTTGGATCCCTGCCCCATCAGAAGCGGGGCTGCGTCAGGGGCTCAGCATTGAGCTGTTCTGTTCAAAGAGTGGGTGCCCCACGGTGACAGTACTATGGGTTCACTCATGTCCCCCAAAACGATTGTTCAGGTCTAACCTGTGTTCAAGCAAGATGTACCAGAGTCAGGATGCAGCGGCCCCCACTCCAATGACTGGTGTCCTGATAGGGCAAGGGAAGTTTGGGCGCCCAGACACGCCCAGACGGAAGGACGCCGTTGGGCGGTGCAGGCAGCCGTTGGTGCGATGCAGCCGCAAGCTGAGGCATGCCCGGATGGCCAGCCTGCCCCAGAAGCTGGCGGAGGCAAGGGAGGACCCCCTTCCATGGGGAGGGAACGTGGCTCTGCTGCCCGCAGCTTGAATTCATCCTTCTGGCCTCCGGATCTGTGAGAGAATAGGTTGCTCTCGCGCTAAGCCACCCAGTTTGTGCTACTTTGTTCCGGGGGCCCCGGCAGGTAGCAGGCAGCGGCCGGATCAAGCACGGACGGAAGAGTCCACTCTGTGGAGCCCACGCACGGCGTGGTCCCTGCCGCGGTGGTCACTCTGCAAGTGTGCCCACCTCCTAAGTGCCAGGGGCTTGGGGAAGGTGGAGAACTGACCGGAGAGCCACCTCGTCCCTGGTTCGTGGTGAGACCCCTCCTCAGCGAGTCTTCAGCGAGCACTCACATGGCCCAGGACCCCTCCACACGCACTCTCCCTGCCTGGCGGGTTCACCTGCACACTTTTCCACAGGCCTTGTCACCCGTCCTCCACGCCTGTTCTGCCCACACTCTGAGCACGAGGCTGAAGTCCCCACACCTCCATACGCCTCCTGGATGTGTCTCCCTCCTGAAAATGGAGGTAAGCAGGAGACGGGTTTCAGTTCCTGCCCTTGGTGGGACTTCCTTCCCCCGTGCTCATCGGAAGCACCCCCTGCAAGGATGCGCAGGATCACCTCTGCCTGCTGTAAGCTCATCACACAGGTGCTCCTGTAGGCCACGTGTTCTTACCCAATGAGCTTGTTACAGGGAGCCCCTCCCCCAGGTGGCCATGCTGTGGGAGAGGCGAGGGGACAGCGTGCCCCGATTCTGCTGCCATCTGGGCCATGAGCTAATGACCCGACCAGAACTTCCCATGTTCACACACATAGTACATAACGCGTTGTTTCCAGGGGCTACTTGGGGCCTCGTGGTCAGCTGTGCTGTATACGTCCTGGCCGGAAGGAAGCCAGGGGCGCTCACAGGACAGTAAGTATTTGTAGGAAAAGGACGGTTGCACTCACACTGCAGGGGTCTGCCATGTGGTTTCCTGTGGGGGAGTGTCGGAGGCTCCACACCGTGCCCCTCTCTGTCCCAGCTCGTCGGGGCTCTGCCACGCCCAGCAGGCCATCTCGGACCGAACAACATGGCGCCTGGTACCACGACTGGATCTGCTACATCTTGATGTGAGTCCAACTGGAAATGGAGAGCTTTACGGGTTACTCGGTAAGTGGATCAGGCATACACTCAAATGTGGCATATTTTGTGTCTAGAATCTATAGAGGCCCTAAAATCTTCATCTTCCTTTGTGGGGAGTGGTAGTGTGCCTTCAGCCGTCAAGAGGTATGCTGGCACGTCCCCAACCACTAGGACCTAGAAATGTCTGTAAGGTCCAAGCCCCTGTTTCATGGGCTTATTTCCCATCCCCTGACTTGGTCTGTTTGGGTCACTTGTAAGTAATTCAGTATGGCTGAAGGGTACAATTTGCACGGGATACAGGGAGAGTAATGTGTACCTCTAACTACACCTAATCTGCACAGATAAGCAGAATATAAACCATACAAAGTATTGCATACATCCTAGAGGGTTTGGAATATATTTTGAGTGGGGTGGGGGGAGCTGTTAGAAATTTTAACATAGGACTTGACATGATCAGGCTTGTGCCTAGTAGGACTTCTCTGGCTGCAGGGTTAGGGGAAGGCCGTGTCAAGGCCAGGAGGTTGGCTAGTGGCTGGTTTAGTCACCTTCTTGAGAGCGGAGGGCCAGTGTCAGTGGGAGGAAAAGACATGCCCCGATTTAGGAGATACCAATTGTCATTAATTACCTGCCATGACCCTAAGTGCTTGGGTAGTATGAAGAGGGAGGGGAGGACCCTTTGCGAAGCCTACAGTAGTGAGAGAGACATGGGTGAAATAATCACATCGATTACTGCAAAATTACAAATATAGAAAGAGCTGGAAAAGAGGGAACATCATGATTCAGAAGCATAAGAAGGAACAAGCCTCTCTCAGGGAGGTGGCAGGAGGCTCGCAGCCGGGTCTGTGCTTGAGCCCAGACGAGGGACTGGGAGATGGAGGTGTCGGGGGTCGGGAGGGGGCCAGGAGCCCCTGAGGCTGGGGGGGGCGGGTATGCCAGAGAGCCTCACATGTTTGTTCTTTGTTGTAGAACCAACACCGTTAAGTAGAGGTGTGTTTCGGTTTGTGCTGGAGCAGGTTAGCTTTACTCTCACGGCAGAGTGGACGCCATGGCAGCATCAGGATGGACACCAGGACACCAGCTGGCGGGTCGGGGTCCCGGAGGCGGTGGCCGTCACCTGGGGGACGGGGTCAGGTGCCAGCCCCAGGGACGGGTGCATGCTCAGGGCAGCTGGTGGAGGGGCAGAGCTTCTTTACAAGGAACAGAGAGACAACAGTGGCCGATGTGAGCACATAGGGGTAAGGCACGTGCGGGGCTCAGTCCCCAGAAGGCAGCCTTCCAGGGGAACCCTACCTGGCGGGGAGCCGGTGTAAACACCTGCCCGGTGCTCTGGGATGTTCTCTTCGGGTGGACAGAGACAGATCCTACGAGGCTTCCCATCTCAGTGGGTTTTATTTAGAAACGAGTTTGTCAACTCTCCAATGATATTAAGAGCAGCAACGAAAATCTCCGTGTGAGTGAACTGTACCGTGTGGGAAACGTTAGCAAATGAAGGTCATACATTCGGTAGAGGTATAATAAAGTCACTGGAACGACCTTTTTATTCCATATTTCTTCACCCTGTGTTCTGAGAAAGAACATCACAGGATTGAGGGAGTTGTGAGGTTTTGAATGATTAGCCCTAATTCTAACATGCTGGTGTTTAAGACAAATTAATAGAGTCTTTGACATCATAATTACATTGTTTATTTCATTTTTAATTAATATGCTTTATTTTTAGAGCCTTTTTAAGTTTACAGAAAAATGAGCAGGAAGTACAGAGGATTCCCATCTAACGCCCTCTCCCCACCCCCACAGGTTCTCGGGTTATCAACGTTTTGAATTAGTGTGGCACATTGTTAAAATTGAGGGGCTAATATTGAAACATTATTAACTCAAGTCCATACTTTATGGTAGGGTTTACTTGGCACTGTGTAGTTCTGTGGGTCTGGACAAATGTATGATGTCATGTATCCACCATTAAAATGTCACACAGAACAATTTCACTGCCCTAAACCACCCACTACCCCCCTGTGCTCCACCTATTCATCCCTCCCGCCCCTCCCCTGCCCAGAGCCCTGGCAACCACCCATCTGTTTATTGTCTCTATAGTTCTGCCTTTTCCAGAATGTCATAGAGCTGGAATCACTCCGTATGGAGCCTTTTCAGACTGGCTGGCTTTTTTTACTTAGTAATATGCATTTGAGTTTCCTCCATGTCTTTTTATGGCTTGATAACTCATTGCTTTTTAGTGCTGAGTAATATTTTGTTGTCTGGATGGACCACAGTTTATCAACTCACTGACTGAAGGACGTCTTGGTTGCTTCCAAGTGATGGGCGTTATAAATAAAGCTGCTCTAAATATCCATGTGCAGGTTTTTGTGTGGACCTAAGTTTTTAACTCACCTCATTTGGGTAAATACCGAGGAACATGAGTGCTGGTTCATGAGATTAGTTTCGTTTTTGAAGAAACCACCAAACTGTCCTCCAAGGCAGCCAGTTTTGTGTTCCCAGCAGCAACGAGTGAGCGTTCCTGCTGCCCCATGTTCTCGCCAGCCCCTGAGTCTGTCAGCGTTCCGATCGTGGCCATTCTCGTAGCCATGGGTTGTACTCATTTGCATTTCCCTGATGACATACGCTGCTGGGCATCTTCTCGCCTGCTGTATGTCATCTTTGGGGAGGAGTCCGTTCAGATCTTTTACCCACTTTTTAATTGAGTTGTTTGTCTTACTTTTGAGTTTTAGAAGTTCTTTGTAGAATTGGGATACTAGTATTCTATCAGATACATGTTTGGCAAAGATATTCTCCCTGTCTGTGGCGTGACTTTTCATTCTCTTGTCTTTTTGATTATAATGAAGTCCAACTGCCAATTTTTTTCTTCTATGGATCATGCATTCAGTGTCATAACTATTTTTAAGTGTGTGTGGGTTTTTTCCGTTTTGTTTTGTTTTTTACTTGTAGCAGGAATTACTACCAAACTCCACTCATTGGGCCAGAGACCCTTGTGGTGTTGGCGATAGATCCAGGCCTCGTGTAGTGTACCGCCTGCCCTTGTGAGCTCATTGGCCAGCCATAAATGTATTTAAAGTTGTTTGGTTTGAAAAGTTGTTTTTCCACTATTGTTATCTTAATTCACATTAATTTTTGCAACAATTTTGCATGTGACTGTTAAAGATTTATTTATTTTGGGGAGGGAGAGAGAATCTCAAGCAGACTCCCCGCTGAGCATGGAGCCCTCCGATGCCAAGCTCGATCCCACAACACTGAGATCATGACCTGAGTCAAAACCGAGTCTGACTCTCAACTGACTGAGCCACCCAGGCGCCCCCTGTGTGGTTTTTAAAGTGACGAAGTCAACATTGGTCATGATGTCATAGTTGTAGTTTTGGTGAATTCCTCGTGTGTTTATTTTTGTTTTGTTGATATGGAACGGGTCTTTTGACAGACGTACGAGTCATAATCTCCTTTCACCTTTGCTGTTCCATGCCTCAAATCCTTGTGAGCTAAAGGGAAACAAGGATTGTATATTGTGTATACAAACTATTGATTTGCATCAGTTTTCTGCATTAGCTCAGCCCATCAGTAAAGGACTTCCTCAGTAATAATATGTCAGCCATCAAACCATCATGAAAACTGATATTTTTCTCTTCTCAATTTAAACTTGGATTATATTGCTATCTTATGTCTTGAGCTAGACCCATTGCCTATTAGTCATTACTTTTTGATTGTTTATAGTCCTGTCTCACTTCAAGGCTGTTGCAATTGCTAGTTTCCCCACGAAGAGGTTGGCAAGCTCTGTACTTAGCATGGGGCTCCTCATTCCGGTTCTGCTAGGACTTCATAAGATCCTATTTCCTCAAAGGTTTCCCAGACAATCATGTAAAATGCCTCAAATACTCCGTCACTCCTATCCTTCCCCTTCTTACATCTTTCTTCTTACTGCCTGTGAGACTCAGAATCATGTTATTTTTCTGCCTGCTTGCTATCTGCCTTCCCCAGTCACTTGACCAATGTTTGTCCAATAAATCCGAGTAAGCTAGGGACAAAATACTTCGTCAAATTCCTTCTACTGATTTGCCAAACATTTGTGGGACACAGGCTATGTCTGCATGCTTACTTTGGAGAAGATTATGGTAATAATGGCACTTAGACTTTGATTAGATTCTGCCATCAACTTTGTGCAACAGGTCAGGGCAGAAGCTTTGTCCATTTCACGGAAAAAGAAAGTGTAGCTCGTTAGGACTATTTTTGGGGGTATGTGTGGCTTGAAATAGTTTCCTAATACTATGTTACCTCTGTTTGAGCTAATCTGAATGTGAAAAAAAAAGAAAAGGAAGCAGTCAAGGAAAAACACCACTGTTTGGTACAATGTGTGACGTGCCCAGAGGAGAAAGTGCTATTACCAACTCCAAGAAGCCTGGGCATGGTGGCTGTGGCAGGTCAGTTCCAAAGCAGCTGCTAGGATAAAAGCTCTGAAAGGCCCAGCAGAGGGGAAAAACAGAACAAAACAACAACTAAGCAAAAAACCAGAAACAGTTTAACTTTGTATAAACCAGTTTTTCATGCATTTCTGTGATCTCTGTTTTACTTAAATGGATCTCCTTGGATCTAGTGTTCCAAAGAGTACCCTTCGGAAAATGTTGCCTTTTGCATCTTTTGTTAATTTGTTTGGAGAAGAAATGGAGAAAGTCAATATCAGTTCAAATTGTTTTTTAGGCTGAAAGCAATTAAAGGTACAGGTAGAACTCCTTTGTTACTTGATGTTGTTAGCGAGAGTTTACTGTAAAATTCCTGATTATAGCTCATTGACAAGAACGCTTCTTTATTAGCACATTAAACAAAAGCCAAAAAGTATAGAACATGATATAAATTATTTACTATCTTTGTGACTTCCCCCCATCAAAATGGGAATAGCAGTGCATCTTAATTAGCTGTAGTGTTAACTGGGAATCTATTCTGGAAAACACACAGAATGACTGAATAGCTTTATCTATCATGTAAAAATATCACCTATTCAGAGAGACCTCCTCTGATCTCTTAGTCTTAAATAAACGCCTCCAAGGCACTTTCTAAAAAACTTTATGTATGTAAGTATGTGTGTATGTATGTATGTGTGTGCATGTATGTGTGTATGCATGTGTATGTATGTATGTGTATAGTATTGGTAGAATTCGACAGTATCTCCTATAATCCTATCTAGTTACTTACTTGTTTACTGTTTTTTCTGAGCCCTTCCACTTTCACAAAATTTCATGAGGATGGTCCAGTACCTAGAAAATGGCCTAGAGCATACAGCAAGGGCCCCCATATACCTGTGCACAAGCTTGAACACTGGGTTAACCTCCAAATCACAACTGTCATCCAATGAACTAAAACATTCTAACATTCCTTTTAACTGGGCAAGGCATGGAGGGATGTTCAAAGCAGAACATCACGTCTGGGAGATGACCAAGTCCCTGACATTGGCCTACAGGCAATGGTCTTCTCCATACTGAAAAACGTCTATCAGCACGGAAGAGCACTTTTTACCAATATAAGTACATTTCATATATTTTTTTAAAGATTTTATTTATTTATTTGACAGAGAGACACAGTGAGAGAGGGAACACAAGCAGAGGGAGTGGGAGAGGGAGGAGCAGGCTTCCCATGGAGCAGGGAGCCCGATGTGGGGCTCGATCCCAGGACACTGGGATCATGACTTGAACTGAAGACAGACGCGTAACGACTGAGCCACCTAGGCGCCCCTACATTTCATATTTTAAGGAGTTACGATCTTTGACTTTATCATCCATCCCAACAACTGTCCCCCTTGTTGGACTTACACTGAGGTGATTAGTTTTGAATATGTTCATTTAGGGAAACAGATTCATTTCAAAGAACTTTAGAGATGGTTGCCTGTTTCAAGCAGACTCAAAGTGTCTTTTTAAAAATTGAACGGTCCCTCATCTAGCCTATCTATTTAATAAAAAGGATTAAAACAAAAAATTTCCAAAAACTACTTTGACTCAATTAGTTCTAAATACACTTATCAGACTGTTCAAATTTTATATATTTTTAATTAGTCAGAGATGTTAAAAATCAAGAAGAACATTCTCCCTGTCCTTATTTCAAGTAGAAACCTGTTTGACTCAACAGGAAGACCTAAGCTGTGCTTCTCTGTGTAATAGGGACTCTGGAGTATGAGCTTGTCTGGAAGGATGGGGCATGTGTTGGGCAGTAGGTTCATGGAGCATTTTTTTTTTAAATCAGCATTATTGAGATATAATTCAGAAACCATAGAATCTACCCATTTAGAGTGTTCAAGTCCACGGTTTTTTAGTGTATTCACAGACATGTGCAATGAGCACAGTCCATTTGAGAATACTCCCAACCCCCCATTAGCTGTCACTTGCCCACCCACTCATTTCCATGCCATCCCCAGCCCTGAGCAACCACGAACCTACTGCATCCACTTTCTGTCTCTGGATTCCCTGCTTTTTTTTTTTTTAAGATTTTTTAATTTATTTGACAGAAAGAGAGAGCACAAGTAGGGGGAGCAGCAGAGGGAGAGAGAGAAGCAGGCTCCTCGCTGAGCAGGGAGCCCGATACGGGACTCCATCCCAGGACCCTGGGATCATGACCTGAGCAGAAGGCAGACACTTCACCCATTGAGCCACCCAGGCGCCCCTGGATTCCCTGCTCTTGACATTTCTGATCTAGAGCCACACAACACTTGTTATGACTGGCTGCTTTCACTTAGCATAAATATTCAAGGTCTATCCATGCTGAAGCATGGACTGCTCCTTCATTCCTTTTTATGGCCAAGTAATACTCCATTGTGTAGGTATACTGTGTTTTGTCAATTGATGAGTTTTGGGGTTGTTTCTACTTCTTGACTGTTGTGAACAATGCTGGTATAAATATTTGTGAATAAGCTTATGTGTGGACATAAGTTTTCATTTCTCTTGGGTATATACCTAGGAGTAGAAATGCTGGGTCATGTGGAAACTCTATATTTCATGTTTTGAAGAATGGCCACACTGTTTTCTGAGCAGTGACACTGTTTTCCATTCCCACCAGCAGTGTATGATGGTTCTGATTTTCCACATACTTGTCAAAACACTTGTTATTATCTGACTTTGGTTCTTGCCATCCTACATCCAACAGCTTTACAGTTCTGTGTTGAAAGCTGGGCATGATGTCCTGGGTAAAAGGAGGCACAGGAAATAACTCTGTGGAGGTGAGGCATATGGGGAGAAATGCCCTGTAGTTCTGATCCAGTCCAGACCCTTGGACTGCGAGCTTCAGGAGTGCTTCTAAGTTCTGCCTCCACCCCTTAGGTGGGACAGAATAGCTGGGGGGTCGGGAGGGGACTGGAGTTGGGTATTTCCCTTTCCCCAGGTCAGCTAGGGTCTGATAAAACCCCCACAGGTTAGGCGCAGATAAAATAGTTTCTCTGCAGGCAGGCCTTGTCAGGAGCAGAATATGCTAGGGCATTTCCAAAAGGGCTCCTTCTCTGCCTCCAGAAGCCCCCAGGGGGATTTCCTCTTGATTTATTGAGCACCTGGTAGGGCTTCTGTAGGCAAAATCCACAAGGTGTGGGCGCCCCCACTGGAGTCTTTGTCTCTCAGAACTGTCCATACAGAGCCTCCAACTATTTGCTATTTGTATTTAATTATAGGTTGGGCTTTCCTACTGGGCTCTGGTCCCTGGAAGGTTTCTGCTCCAGTAAGTTGTGATTTCCTGTATTTGCCTGTCTGTCTCTCTAATTTTAGGGGTAGTGACCTCAGAAATTTTGCCTGTGATCTCAGCATTTTTATTTTGTAAATCGCTGACTAAAATAATGGGTACAAAAAAAGAGTATGTTACGCGTTTAAGCCAAAGAGAGTTACAGGAATGGATGTGAATATTGAAGTAGGTAATACAAGATCACATATCTCAGCTTCCCTCGGAACAGGTGAGTCCACATCAAACTCTGTGCAATTTTCAGAATGCAGGGAAAAAAGTCAGTCCACTATAGTATGCTCACTTGCTCTTTCTCTCAGTTGGCTCAGCCACGTAGGATTATGGAAAGCAAGGCTCTCCACCAAGGGCTCTGGGACTCTGGTGTTGACTACAGTAAGCTGCCGTTCTCCTCCTCATGAATGGATCCCATGAAACCCTTCCATGCAAATTGTAACTATAATCATAATTATCTTAATTATAACCCTAGACTTGACTGACTACCTGGAGGACCACACCTGCAAAGGCAAGGACCTTGAGCTAGCCTGGCTCTGATGGCGTGGTCGGTGGGTGACCCCCAGGGCTGATGTGTGCAGCCCACCCTCAGCCCTTGGTTAGCTTTTTCTCATTTGAAAGTTATGATTGTAAGAAGTAGGAAAAGATTACAGTTTGAGAAAATCATGGGGAAAATAAGGGCAAATGCTATTTCAGTGAGAGGTTGTGGATGGTCTTGAGCAATCAGAAGCCAGAAAATGTTTAAATGGTCTGTGCCTAAGCTAGCCACTAATAAAGGGCTTAACGAGAGATGTGAAAGAGGAAAACTCATATTGTGTGGAAATGTACATTCTGACCCCAATTTGGAAGGCCAGAGGCAGAAAGCGCTTTCCCCGGGAGTAATGAGCCCACTGTGTGGACAGGCTGGCATCTCCCTGAGACCTCAGAAAGCCGGCGGCCGAGGGCAGTGGCTGAGCACTAAGCCTCCTGCCCTTTTCTTAAGAAGACAGATATACAGTACAACTGTAATTAGTAATAACCTCCTGGTGTTTATGTTTGTCAACTTTTCCAGTTAAATTAAAATTATTGAGAAACTTTTTTTTAACTATTCTAAATGTTTTGCTCTGAATCATAAAACATTACAACGTAGGGAATATGAACCATTCTTTTCTTGAAAATTAAGGATATGCCAATTATTTTTATACAATGTTATTACAATATTATTGACTATATTCCCTATGATGTAACTTTTCATCTGTTACTTAACTTTATAACTGGAAGTTTGTACCTCTTAACCCTCTTTATCTGTTTCACCCACCCTGCACCCCCTCCCTCTGGCAACCACCACTTTGTTCTCTGTATTTAAGAGTGTTTGTTTGTTTTATTTTATTTTATTTTTTTAGATTCCACATCTGAGTGAGATCATATGATTTTTGTCTTTCTCTGAGTGACTTATTTCACTTAGCATAATACCCTCTAGTTCTATCCACATTGTTGCAAAAGGCAAGATTTCATTCTTTTTGATGGCTGAGTAATGTTTCATTGTGTATATACACCACATCTTCTCTATCCATTCATCAGTTGATGGACACTTGGGTTGATTCCACATCTTGGCTACTGTAGATAATACTGTAGTAAACATAAAGGTTCATATATTAATTTCCATTTTTATACATTCAGCTATTTGGGGGGAAAACTACAGTAACTGAAACACTCATGCAGTACTGGTAGGAGCATGACCACATTGAAAATTCATTCAGCATTGTGCACTGTTGTTGTTCACGTGTAGATGTCATCCTCTAGGTCTATACTCAACAGAAGCGCACTGAAGACACATGCAGAAATGTCCACAGATCCATCATTATAACCCAAACTGGAAACAATTCTAGTGTCCATCAATTCTAAAATGGGGAAGTCCCTCACCATATATTCATATATATGACATGACCTGATATGGCATGAGGTGACCTGGTTTGACATTTTGTGATATGACATGGCATGACATGGTGGGACCTGACATGCATGATGTGCTATGATGTGATATGACATGACGTGTTGTGAGCTGACATGACGTGATGCGAACTGATGGTGGATGATAAGTGATATCCTACTACAGGAAGGACAGGCAAACTACAGCTCCCCAGAACATGAAAGAATCTCAAAAACATAATGTTGAGTAAGAGAAGTCAGATGCTACAGAGTGCATATTGTTCTATTCACACAAAGCTCAAGAACGGGCTCCATGAACCTGTGCAATGAGAAGTCAGCACAGTGATTTCCTGAGCAGTGGCCAGTCAGGGATGCAGAGGTGCCTGTTGGTGCTAGTCATGTTCAACTTCATGACTTGGGTGGCGGTTACATGCAGTGTTTATTTGGGAATTAGTCGTGTAATTCATCACTATAAATTATATGATCTGTTCACTTCTATTTATATTATACTTCTGGTTTTTAAAAAAATATTTAATAAATGATTGAGACAGTCTGGCAAGTATGGGAAAGTCTCTAAGTGGTGACGTCGCATGAGTCCAGAAGGATCTGGATCATGATGAGCCATTTGAAGAACTTTGGTTTTGCTCTGAGAGGAATGGGGGCCATGGGAGATGGTTGAGCAGAGGAGCAGACTGCTGTGTCTCATATTTTGGAGTGACCATTCTGGCTGCTGTGAGAAAAGTATACGGTGGGATGGGGCCAGAGGACGGGAACAAGGTCAAGAGTGTGCATTTCAGATTGGGATGCCCTTCGGTAAATCACTGTCTTGTCTGTAGAATCTGCTCAATTTACAATCACACTGGCACTTTCCTGCTTCATCCCTGCATGGTGGGTTTAAAGCATTGGGTATTTGTACGTTTGATGGGGAAAATGGTGTCTCTTAGGATAGTTGTAATTTCCATGTCTTGTATCATGGGTGAGGTGGATCTTTTCACAATTTTGAGAGCCACTTGCAGCTCCTTCTTTCCTGTTTTCCTCCTACCTTGACATCATTCTTGCACTTTGCGCATGTCCACTACATATCAAAAAAATTAAATGTCTGGATTTGAGCTCCAGCTGTGTATTTTACCTATGTCATAAGTTTTTAAGTTAAAAGCCCTTTCTCCTCAAGAATCATTATTAAGGGCGCCTGGGTGGCTCAGTTGGTTAAGCGACTGCCTTCGGCTCAGGTCATGATCCTGGAGTCCCTGGATCGAGTCCCGCATTGGGCTCCCTGCTCGGCAGGGAGCCTGCTTCTGCCTCTGACCCTCCCCCCTCTCATGTGCTCTCTCTCTCTCTCATTCTCTCTGTCTCAAATAAATAAATAAAATCTTTTAAAAAAAGAATCATTATTAAATATGATAATAATAAAAACTTAAAATTCACATTTTCTTCCAGTATTTTTGTGATTTCTTTCTTTTCTTTTTTTTAAAGCTTAGATCATCATTCCATTTAGAATTTAGTTCGGTATACAGCATGAGAAAATAATACATTTTTTCCAAAGTCTGAGAACAGCAGAGTGTTAAGGGCACATATTGTGGACATGGATTATTTGGGTTGAATTCTGTCTCAGCCAATTACTAGCCCTATGACTCTGTGCAGTCACTACTCCATCATGACACCACTAATCTGTCTACCCAGAGTGAATAACAAGATCGTCCAGGGTGAGCCACTCAGGCTCATCACCATCTTTCAAGGCTACCCATGAGTGAGCTACCTTCCAAGCTGACTCATCTGTAAACCAAACCTGGGCTTTTGGATCCACCGTCAGTTGCTCCCACAGCCATGGGTATGAGTTGAGAAGAGCTGATGCCATGATACTCAGGGATCACATGAGAATCAAGGACACCTGCTCAAACAGCTTCCTTGTGTCTAATAGCCCCACTTATGCTTGTTCCCATCAAACAACTTCATCACGTGCTGGCTGATTGCCAGCCTGTTTACATGGCCTAGTGACTCTATCAGAATGCAGGTCATGATGGGCAATTCCAGATCCACAGCCACTTGGAGCTCCAAGTGGTCAGGCGTTCTGTCTCTACCAATAGTATACCACGTATTATTTTTCAGAAGGTGGTGATGGTTCACTGCAGATGAGCTAAACTTGCTTTGGAAATTCAGAGGCTTACATTTGTCACTTCAACATGGTGTTGTTCCACATAGCATCTGTTCCCACTACTGATATCTCTGACATCATATGATGTGCTGGGTCATATGGCCTGAGTCTTGGCTGTACCATAGCCTGGACCTGCTACAATGCCATTCCTCGTTTGGGCTCCACCGGAATCCTTTTGTATCACTGTGTATGAGCTGAAGCAGTATTCTCAAGGATGGAACATGCATCTCCAAAATCCAAAGGGGACTACCAAGTGGTGTGCTTTCTTCTGGTGGGGGCCAAGATGCTATAACTTGTCCTGTATTTTGGATAAGATGCCCTGACAACTGGACCCCTAAAATTTTCACTGAGGTGCATGCTCCTGAATTTATTAAGGTTTATCTGCCACACTCTAGAATGTGTGGATTACCAGAGCCTCCAACAGTCCAGTTGCTTCTTGCTGATCAGGTCAGGGTGATGTCACAGAGAGTTGGTCAATGTAACATTCAGATGCTCCAGATCTTTTAGACCACTTCATGGCAGAGGGTGGAAGAGAACATAGCTCAGGAAGAAAATCTAAATACATGTGGTTGCCAGTTTTATGTGTACAGAACTTTCTGGTCTGCTTTCCTGATAGCGGTGGGGAAGAGCACGTCCTTACATTGACATGCTTGTGTGCCCCGCCGCCTTCATGCTAACTTGCCCCGGGCTGTCAGTGCAGCTCATACTTCATTAAGCTTGTGAGGGACTCTGTCCTCTTCCAGGATCAATCTCATTTCTCCAGAGGGCCGGAGGGTGAATTAAATGGAGACCTGGTCTAGTGGGACCACTACCCTGGCCTACTTGAGCTCCCTGAGTGTGGCACTAATCCTTCCCATTACCTCTGGGATGAGGTATTGGTTTGTATTTCCTATCTTGCCTGGGATGGGGTGGGACACAGTTTCAGAGGCTTCCATTCGGCACTCCTGCTACGATGTCTCCAAGCCTACATGCCAAAGCCCCAATGTGGAGTTTGTACCATCTGCCCAGTATATCTTTCCCAAATGACAGCCTGGTGAATCTGCAGAGCTGAAGGATCCACTGCAAGATGGACAGTGGCCTAGGTTTCATTTATTACCTGACCCATACACTCAGCTCTAACAGAGGGGTAGTTATGACCCTGCAGGTCTCCAGGTATTACCGTCAACTCTGAACCCATGTCCAACGA
Organism: Neomonachus schauinslandi; assembly: GCF_002201575.2. Lineage (NCBI taxonomy): Eukaryota > Metazoa > Chordata > Mammalia > Carnivora > Phocidae > Neomonachus > Neomonachus schauinslandi. The sequence continues at coordinate 1,410,273 of NC_058412.1, read as the reverse complement.
CCCTGGAAGTGTTTGTGCATTCCCCTCTGCCTGGTCTAAAGTTACCCAAGAAAATGGCATGCATCCCTTCTTGGGGGGGGCTGGGGGTATCATTGCCGTGTAGACTTGCCATGGTGTTTCAAGATCCTTCCTCCTGGAAACATGGCTTCCTCTTCAATCGTTGGGTCTTGGGTCCAAAAACTGGCTCAGGTCTGGGGACTGCACAAAGGGGTGCTGCTCTCAGTTTCCCACTCATCCATCCTTGATTTCTTCTGATGAATCAAGCAGTAGTCTGACTGGCTATCTGTCTATTTTGCCCCCAGGGGTGCTGTGTTCTATAAACCATCTTCATAATTTTGAAGGTCAGGCCTCATTGGCTGCCACTCCAACATTGCCAGTCATGATGATAATTGCATCCACCTGGCTTCTGATCTTGACGCACAGCCACCTGGCCTCTATTGCTGCAGAGTTCTGCCATCCCTGTCGTTAGAGTGAGCCCAACTCCATGACAGCATCGCCCATCCTTGGTCCTGGCCCACATAAGACAGCACTGCTAAGCCTTTGTGGTGCTGGTGCCTCTCTTCCTGTGCGCTTCTTCTTGCTTTGGTAAAGAGTGAATCTTCCATCTGGCGGGTGATCTGGCCATCCAGAGTACATCCATCTCAGCAGGCCTACTTCCTTGCCTTTCCAAACCTCTTTCCACAGTCTGCCATGTAATTCTGCAATTTCAGATCACTTAGCACGGCCCATTGATTTTTCCATGATCCCAGGAAACACCCCAGTAGCGATTTCACACCATCTCTTGAGGCTTTGCCAGGATGCTGAATCCCGTACCTCAAAACCGCTTCCACATCAATACACTCTCCCTCATAAAAACTTTTGTCCAGGACTCTTGCTCAAACGTTCTTCAGAATCCAGTCCTGCACGTTCTCCTGCCAGTACATGTTATCTGAATCTTATAACTCCTTATTAGACCTGGTCATTCCAGCCATGGCATAACCCTAATTATGATCTAATGGCCAGAAAAAGTGGGGGAAGTCTTATCAGGGAGCACCTTTGCATTCTCTTTAGGAGAGAGTATTTGCTCTTAATAGGAAGAAGTGGGCAATTGTTCAGGACAAGCCTTCAGGGGAACATGGGATTTCACCAGCCCAGATGTCCAACAACCATGTGTCAGGGTTGCATTCTTTCCCAACCAGAATCCTGACCTGCCTTGGTTGGGAGCTTCACCTTGATCTTCTTTGGGATTCAGCTACTCTAAAGATTAAGTGCAGCCCCTGTGTGGTATACTGAAAAATACCCCTGCTTTTCATCCCGATCCCAGAATCTCTGAACATGCTGGGCTCCATGGCAAAGGAAAATTAGGGCTGAGATGGAATTAAAGTCGCCATTCAGCTGACGTCGAAATAGGGAGATTATCTAAATGTTCTGGGTGGTCCTGATGTCATCCCTCCTGGTCCCTACCCTACCCCCATGGCATTGACCTTGGCCAGCATTGCTTTCTGCAGCAGAGGTAAGGGCCAGGGAGAACTGGCCTGGAGGTGACATCTACTGCCAGTATTTATAGCAGGGATATAAGGAACACATCTGTGTGTCCACCACACTGAACCATAAGGGATTTTCTATCAATTCTTATTTAATATTGTTCACTTGTGGACACTGAGGATAAACATTTTCAGTGGTTATACAAAAGTCTTTTTATTGACCTCATCTGCAAAAAGTACATACCTGAGTAGAGTACAAGAATATCTTCAAAATACTGAGGATAAAATCACTGTCTACTTAGAATTTTGTGTCATTCAGAAGTGCAGATGCATTAAATACTTCACGTAAATACTGACAGAAAGATCTTCCCAAGAATACACTCAGATGGGAAGGAAGTTTCGAGCCCATGAGGAAGGATGCACAGGGAGTAAGGAACAGAAAAATCACAAAGTAGTGAATGATTCTAAAGGAGAAGACAAATATTTGGAAGTCTGAAAACTCTCTGAAAGTTAAGGAATAACATGGATGACACACACAAACAGGATTACATTCAAATGGTTTTTTAAAAGTACTTTTGCTCTTTAATAAAAAGAGAAAGGGACGCCTGAGTGTCTCAGTCAGTTAAGTGTCTACCTTTGGCTCAGGTCATGATCTCGGGGTCCTGGGATCGAGCCCCGAGTCAGGCTTCCTGCTCAGCAGGGAGTCTGCTTCTCCCTCTCCCTCTGCCCATTCCCCTGCTCATTTTCTCTCTCTCGCTCTCTCTCAAATAAATAAAATCTTTAAAAAGAAATTTAAAAAATAAATAAAAAAATAAAGTAAAAAAAAGTTAATATTTAATGGGAATAACCAGAAAGTATAGAAATAGAATGTTTAACAAACCAGTGACATAAAAATAAGTTGGTGAAAATAAATCAAAATATATCACTAACCACTATAAATGTAAATATTTTAGAGTTTTCTGTTAACTAGGGAGGCCAGAATAAATTTTTAAAATAATGTTTGCCATACGCATTTTATAAGAGAAACACATAAAACATGACAGAAATGTTAAAGGCGACAGATAAAGATATGCCATGCAAATATAAATAAGAAAAAAAGCAACAGTAATATTAATATCAGGAACAGAATCAAAGAGACAAAGCCAAAGATCTCTCTTATGTGTGAGGTAGTCATAAAAAGTCACAAAAAGCTCAATCTTGTATGTTCCTAACAATATAATCTCAAAAATATAAAATAAAAATTGACAAAATTACATAAATAAATGGAAAAGCTAAAACCGTACTTAAATATTTTTAACACACTATTCTCAGAAATGAATAGATTATCAAACTAGAAAAAGAAATCACAAACTTGACAGGTTTGATCTGATATTGATATACACCCAACAATGAAAGAAAACACATTTTTTTTAAAGCATAAATGGGAATTTCATTTAAAAGAAAATACAGGGGTGCCTGAGTGGCTCAATAGGTTAAGTGTCTGCCTTCAGCTCAGGTCACGATCTCAGGGTCCTGGGATCGAGCCCCGCTGAGCAGGGAGCCTGCTTCTCCCTCTCCCTCTGCTGCTCCCCCTGCTTGTGCTCTTTCTCTCTCTCTGCCAAATAAATAAATAAAATCTTTAAAAATAAAACAGAATGAAATGAAAAGAAAATACATTTAATCACAAAGGAAGCTTCAAGATACATATATATAATTCAGATTTTTATACTTGAGTACAATTTAATAAAATTAAACTACAAAAAAATAGTAAAAAAAATCCTCCTATAAATTTGTAAATGTTAAAACACATTTCAAAGCTTTCCTGGATCAAAGAGGATATTACAACGGAAATAAGAAAATGCTATACATAGTCAGGGTTGTACAGAGAAACCCATTCAGGGAAGGAGAGCTGGTGGTGAGGACCAGATTGCTGATGGTGGAGGTTCCAGTCTGGGTCTGAAGGCTGAGAACCAAGAGTGCAGAGGCCAAGAGACTCATGTCCCGCTCAGTCAGGATGAATTCACCTTCCTCTGCCTTGTGGTCCTTTCAGGTCCTCACAGGATCACCTACATCAGGGTGAGTGGATCTTCTTTGCTGGGCCCACCCTTCACATGTTGATGTCTTCACTGGTACTATATCTGTACATATATTTATATTTCTCATCTCCCGGAGTGGAAACCTTTGTCAGCGAGGTGCCAGGGCACTTCTTAGTCCTCATCGCTAGCTGAATGTACATTCTTGAACAAGGGCGTGTTCAACCATAGATCTTAGGTCGCTGTTGGACTTGTGGAGAACCACTTGGAGTTACCTTTGGGGAAATCGAGATATAAGGTTTTTCCTGTTCATAAGTATTTACTTAGCACTATTATGTTCCAGACCTTGGATGACTGACAGATCTTCTCATGATCGTAACAAAGGCATTTGTTACTGAGGTATTCATCTGTTCACAGAGAAGTGCTCATGACAGAGGTCTAGGTGGCCTGGGTCTCCTTCCTTCTTCCCACTTCCTTCCTAGTCCTGAGTCTTCCCTGCCCAGCACTCCATCCACACTTTCCTGATGAGTCTCTGGTGATACTCACGTCTCTAAGCTTAATGCTCATGTCTCTGTTTTCTTCGTGCTCCACCTTCTACTCTCATCTGACAGAGCTGAAATGCCTTGAAACTCTTTTTGCTTTTTGGGTTTTTCTTTGACACCAAATTCTCTTGGATGTCTTTTTACCTAATTTGCTGATTTTTTTCTCTTCTTTGATGGGTCTTCCCCTCTGCTCAAATCTTCATCTTAAAATCACTCAGAGTCCAAAGTTGAGATCTATTTTCACCTCTACATACTCTTCTCCTAGGTATTTCATCCATTCCGGGAACTTTCTGACACCATTTTTATGCTGATAACTTGCAAATTCATATGGCCCACCCAGATGTCTCCTTTGAGAATCAGAGTTTTATATATCCAACTGCTTACCTAACATTTCACCTTTAATTCCCCACATATGTCTCAATTTAAACATGCTCAAAATGGTTTTCTTGATGTGCTCTGAAAATCTGCGCCTTCCCTGGCTTCTTCTTGACACCACCATCTACCAAGTTGCTCAGACCAGAGCCTGTATACTTCACCTGCTTAGGCACCAATTAGCACTTCCCGCCAATCCCCCTTTAGAATACATCTTAAACTCTCACTGCCATCAACTCAGTGTTCTATCACCTCTTCAAATTTCTACATCAGGCTTCTATTCACCCTTCATACTTTCAGTCTTTATCAGTAACATCTACAAGCCATGAACCCTCTCATCCAATGCCAGACCTCGCAAATGTGGATGCACCAGGCGACCCTGCCCTAGACTCCTGCCATGCCCTAGCCCTGCAGAATCAGCACCATCCTCAGTCATATCCCTCCTACACTTTTAAACAGTTTTATGACATATGTAATATGCCTACACTATATATAGTTTAATCTTCATTGATTTTGTAGACAGTTGATGGAATCATGACATGCACCAGAAAAGAGAGTTAGAATCTTGAATGGACAGCAGAAATCAGAGGTGTACAACTCAGTAAACTTTAACTTATGAGAACAGCTGTGTAATGAGAACACAATCAAATCAACAAGCAAGGCACTGGTGGCTCTCGGAAGTCCCTGCCAGCCTCTCTTCCTCCCCTGCTCCCCAGACTAACCACTATCTGGACTTGTGACACCACAAATTCGCTTCCTTTGCTTTTCAGTTTTATATAAATGAAATCATGCCATGTGTATGCTTTGTGCTTCATCTGCACCACTCCACACTGTTTGTGAGATGTATCCATGTAGTTCCACGTGCTGTGGTTCACAGACTCTCATTGTCGGACAGAAATTCTATTGCGGGATGCGCCACCCTGTGCTAGTCTGGTCTGTGGTGGCAGTTGCTGGAATAGCTTCAGTGTGGGGCTGTGGGGAATAGTTCTGCTGTGAACATATTTGTGCATGTCTTTGGTGAGCTCACAGGTGCACATGGCTTTTGGATATGTACCTGGAGAGGAATTTTGGGTTGTGAATTTCTGGAAAATAAATGTTTATCTTTGGGGAATATTATCGGTGTGTCTGCATACATCATTCCCACCAGCAGAGTGGAGGAGCTCAGCTCCTCCACATCAGCACAGATGCCCTGACTGTCAGCCTCCCTCTCTTTAACCCATTCGAGGAAGGAATGGCAGTGGTACCAAAAGTCTTGGTTTAATTTGCATTTCCCCAATGAAAAACTACATTGAAAATCTTTTAAAATGAACCTCGTCGTCTTCTGTCCATTTTTCTAATCGAATTATTTGGTTTTTAAATTTTGATTGATGTTTCAGAATTTTTTATATGTTATATAAGAGCTTCCAGTCAGAACAAAAATCATAAACTGTATGTACATATATGTATATACATACATAGGATTTGATGACCAGAAGCTCTTTATAAATTTCAACTGACCCATTTTCTCTTTACGGTTAGCACTTGTGAATTTGTCTATTTTTCTCACTTTCATTTGTTAGTATTTATTTCTCTATTTTAAAGCGTTATGTACACATACATATATACACATTTTATGTATACATATATGTAAGATATAGCTGAGATCTACTTCACATAGTATGCGTTCACTCATTTAAATTGTACAATTCAGTGTTTTTTGGCACATACACAAAAGTGTGCAACCATCACAGATGATTCCCATCACCCCCAGATTCCTGTGTCTTACCTATTTCCCCTCAGCCTTCTAAGCCCTGGTCAGGTACTAGTCTTTTGTGACTTGGTTCTTTCTTTCTTTTCTTTTTTTTTTAAAGATTTTATTTATTTATTTGACAGAGAGAGACACAGCGAGAGAGGGAACACAAGCAGGGGGAGTGGGAGAGGGAGAAGCAGGCTTCCCGCTGAGCAGGGAGCCTGATGTGGGGCTCGATCCCAGGACCCTGAGATCATGACCTGAGCCGAAGGCAGACGCTTAATGACTGAGCCACCCAGGTGCCCCTGGTTTTTTCTTTTTGTATAACATCTCCAAGGCACATCCATGTTGTACAATATATCATATAATAATTTTATTATTTGGCTAACTTTTTATTGCCAGGTAATATTCCATTTGGAATGAAATGGATGCACCATATTTTACCTATCCATCCATTAATCAATGAACATTGGGGTTGCTTCCACTTATTGGTTCTTGTGATGAACTAATCTCCTATAGACCTTCATGTACAGTTACTATGCAGATGTGTTTTTTTTTTTAAAGATTTTATTTATTTATTTGAGAGAGAGAGAATGAGAGAGCACATGAGAGGGGGGAGGGTCAGAGGGAGAAGCAGGCTCCCCGCCGAGCAGGGAGCCCGATGCGGGACTCGATCCCGGGACTCCAGGATCATGACCTGAGCCGAAGGCAGTCGCTTAACCAACTGAGCCACCCAGGCGCCCCAGATGTGTGTTTGTACTTCTCTTAGGTGTGTAAACAAAGTGAAATTGCTGGTTCATGTGGTAAATCCGTGTTTAAGGTTTTGAGGAACTGCCAGGTAGTTTTGTAAAGTGACTGTAACATTTTATATTCCTACCAACAATGTATACGGGTTCCAATTTCTCCCTATTTTTGTTAACATTTCTTACTGTCTCTTTTTGATCGTGGTTACAGATGTGAGGTTGTATCTTGTGATTTTGATTTGTATTTTCCAGATGACTAACAGTTTTAAGCATCTTTTCATGTGCTTGTTGACTATTTGTATATTTTCTTTGTAAAAAATGTCTATTCCAATCTGTTGTCCATTTTTAATTGGGTTATTTTTATTATTGAATTCTTAGAGTTCTTTATATATTAGTCCTTCATAGGATATGTGATATGTTTAAATTTTCTTCCATTCTGTGGACTTTCACTTTCTTAATGATATCTTTGAAGCACAAGTTTTTAATTTTGAGGAAATCCACTTTATCCACTCTTTTGTTGTTATTTGTGCTTCTGATGTCATATTTAATAAACAAATGCCTAATCCAAGGTCACAAAGATATATACTTGCTTTCCTCTAAGACTTTTATAGTTTTAGCTCCAGTCTTCTGATACATTTTTAGCTATTTTTTAAAATTTATTTTTGGTGGGGAGGTTCAAAGGGAGAGGGAGAGAGAGAATCTTCAGCAGGCTCCATGCCTAGAGCAGAACCCAACATGGGGCTCGATCTCAGGACCCTGAGATCAGGACTTGAGCCAAAATCAAGAGTTGGCCGCTTAACCGACTGACCACCCAGGTGCCCCTAGTTAACGTTTTACATATCGTTTCAGATGGTTGTCCAGTTGTTCCGGCATCATTTGTTGAAAGGACTGTTTTTTCCCTCATGTAATTGTTTCAGCATCCATGTCAAAATCAACTGACCATAAATGTGAGAATTTATTTTTAGACTCTCAGTTCTATTCCGTTAATCTGTATGTCTATTCCTATGCTGGTGCTTCATGCCAGTATCACACTTACTAATTTCCATAGCTGTGTAATAAGTTTAGAAATCAGGACATGAGTTCCCCAACTTTATTCTTCTGTTTAGGGATTGTTTTGGGTATTCTGGTTCTCTTGCATTTCCATGTGAATGTTAGGATCAGCCTGCAGTTGCATTTCTTTCTTTTTTTTTTTTTTTAAGATTTTATTTATTTAATGGACTGAAAGAGAGTGAGAGAGGGAATACAAGCAGGGGGAGTGGGAGAGGGAGAAGGAGCCTTTCCGCGGAGCAGGGAGCCTAATGTGGGGCTCGATCCCAGGACCCCAGGATCATGACCCAAGCCGAAGGCAGTCGCTTAACCAACTGAGCCACCTAGATGCCCTGCAGTTGCATTTCCATGTGAATGGTAGGATCAGCTTGTCAGGTTCTGAGAAAAAAATGCACCTGGGATTATCATGTACTGTGTTGAGTCTGCAGATTAATTTGGGAAATATTCCATTTTACCAACATTAAATCTTCTGATCCATGGTCATGAGCTGTTTTTTTCGCCTTTTCAGATCTCTTTCATTTTCTTTCAACAATGGTTTACAATTTTCAGAGTATAAGTTTTACATTTCTTTTGTTCATTTTATTTCTATCTTTTTGATGCTATTATAAATGAAATTATTTTCTTAATTTCATTTTTGGATTTTTCATTACTAGTATATAGAAATAAAATTGATTCTGTATACTGAAGTTGTTTATTAGTTCTTATACTTTGCAGTGGGTTTCCTGGGGTCTTATATATTTGCAAGACCATGCTGTCTGCAAACTAAGGTGATTTTACTTCTTCCTTTCCAATCAGAATGCCTTTTATTTCTGTATCTTGCCTTGTTGCCCCAGCCAGAACTTCCAGGGCAATGTCGACTAGAAGCGGTGAGAGCACACATGACAGCTTGGTTCCCTATGTTAGTGGGAAAGTACTCAGTCTTTTACAACCAAGTTCCATGGCAGCTGTGGGGTTCTATAGATTTTCTTTATCAAGTTGAGCAGTCTCCCTTCTGCTTTTACTTTAGTGTCCTTTTACTATGAAGGGGTGGTGGATTTTGACTTTGTTTAATCTGTTGAGATAATTGTGTTTTCTGTTTTCCATTCTAGTAACACAATATTGTATCACTGGATTTTCACATGTCAAACTAACCTTGAATTCCTGGGATAGACCACACTTGGTCACTGTGTATAGTCTTTTTTGTATGTCAGTAGATTTAGTTTGCTATTATTCTGTTGATGATTTTCACATCTAGAGTGTGGCTAGTATTTGTTTTAATTTTATAAATGAGAAATGTAAGACTGCTATAAGTTCAGCACATACTCCACAGTCATACAGCTGGGACACAGGAGAGATAAGACTGAAGCCTGGGATCTGCCTCATTTCAAATTTCATGTTTTTGGGACTTTTAATGAGGGCTTTGAGTTTAGGTGACATTCTTGACTTCTACAATGGAAAATTCTGAATCAGAACAAGTATATTCTCTATCATCATGACCTCCCAGGGACTTGTTTTACCTCTAAGACCACTTTCTCTACTACTTTCTCTTTTAAAAAGATGTCATGCTGTCTGAAAAAAACATGCTAAAAATATCAGTCAAGCATTCTGACTAGCACTCCATGGATAAAAATACAAAAGATATATAGATATAGATATATAAAATAATTTCTATACTGTGATGAAGAGAAATACACTATGTTGCATTTTAGTTAAGACTCCTAGTATTTTCCAGATTTAATTTCAGTTTCAAATGGAAAATTAATACATATATTTTTTAATCCCCATCCCTCATTTCCCCCATCTCCCCACCCACCTCGCCTCTGGTAACCATCAGTTTGTTCTCTATAGTCAAGAGTCTGTTTCTTGCTTTGTCTCTCTCCTTTTTTTTCTCATTTGCTTGTTTCTTAAATTCCATGTATGAGTGAAATAGTATGGTATTTGTCTTTCTCTGGTGACTTATTTCACTTAGCATTATACTCTCCAGCTCCATCCATGTTGTTGCAAAAGGCAAGATTTCATTCTTTCTTACGGCTGAACAATATTCCATTGAATATATATACCACATCTTCTTCATCCATTCATCTATCAGTGGACACTTGGGCTGCTTCCTTAGTTTGACTATTGTCAGTAATGCCCCAATAAACATAGGGATGCCTGTATCCCTTTGAATTAGTGTTTTTGTATTTGGGGGGTAAATACCCAGGAATGCAATTCCTGGATAATAGGGTAGTTCTATTTTTTTATTTTTTGAGGAGCCTCCATACTGTTTTCTAGTGGCTGTACCAGTTTACATTCCCACCAACAGTGCAAGAGGGTTTCCCTTTCTCCACATCCTCACCAACACCTGTTGTTTCCTGTGTTGTTGATTTTAGCCATTCTGACAGGTATGAGGCAATCTCTCATTGTAATTTTCGTTTGCATTTCCCTGATGATGAGTGATGTTGAACACCTTTTCATGTGTCTTTTGGCTATCTGGATGTGTTCTTTGGAGAAATGTTTGTTCATGTCTTCTGCCCATTTTTAATTGTTTTATTATTATTACTATTATTATTTTGGTATTGAGTTGTATCAGTTCTTCATATATTTGGGGTACTAACTCTTTATCGGTATGTCATTTGCAAATATCTTCTCCCATTCAGTAGGTTGCTTTTTAATTTTGTTCATTGTTTCCTTTGCTGTGCAGAAACTTTTTATTTTGAGGTAGTTCCAATAGTTTATTTTTGCTTTTATTTCCCTTGCCTAAGGACACCTATCTAGAAAGATGTCACTATGGCCAATGTCAAAGAGATTACTGCCTCTGCTCTCTTCAAGGATTTTTATGGTTTCAGGTCTCAGATTTAGGTCTTCAACACATTTTTTATTTTATTTTTTGTGTATGGTGAAAGAAAGTGGTCCGGTTTCACTCTTTTGTACATCGCTGTCCAGTTTCCCCAACACTATTTGTTGAAGAGACTATCTTTTTCCCATTGCATATCCTTGCCTCCTTTGTCAGAGGTTAATTGACCATATAATTGTGGGTTCATTTATGGTTTTCTGTTCCACTCTATTGATCTATGTGTCTATTTTTATGCTAGCACCATACTGTTTTAATTACTACCACTTTGTAATATGACTTGAAATCTGGAATTGTGATACTTCCAGTTTTTTTCTTTTTCAAGATTACTTTGGGGCGCCTGGGTGGCTCAGTTGGTTAAGCGACTGCCTTCGGCTCAGGTCATGATCCTGGAGTCCCGGGATTGAGTCCCGCATCAGGCTCCCTGCTCGGCAGGGAGTCTGCTTCTCCTTCTCATGCTCTCTGTCTCTCGTTCTCTCTGTCTCAAATAAATAAATAAAATCTTTAAAAAAAAAAAAAAAAGATTACTTTGGCTACTTGGGGTCTTTTGTGATTCCATATACATTTTATGACTGTTTATTCCAGTTCTGGAAAATTAGTATTTTAAGATGTGTAATTTCCATAGGAATGGCATTCTTAGGACAGATTGATTGATAGATGATAGATGGATAGATTTTTATTTATTTTTTATTTTTTTATAAAATATTTTATTTATTTATTTGACAGAGAGAGAGAGATAGTGAGAGCAGGAACACAAACAGGGGGAGTGGGAGAGGGAGAAGCAGACTTCCTGCCGAGCAGGGAGCCCGATGTGGGGCTCGATCCCAGGACCCTGGGATCATGACCTGAGCTGAAGGCAGACGCTTAATGACTGAGCCACCCAGGTGCCCCAGATGGATAGATTTTTAAATGAATTTTTCTATCTATCACTTCTGGGCTTAGAATTGTGCCATGGAGTCACTAAGTACTTTTTGTCATAACACTGTCACATACCTACATTTCTGCTGGCTACCATGTCACTGAAATAATTTCTGTTGGGTTCTTATGATTCATTGTAAAATTCTAGATCCAACACCCCTTTTCAATTTCACTAATACTTGGCTTTAAGTAAAACTTTTCAATAAAGCTTTTGTTTGGCTTTATTTCAGTTAACCAAATCAGTTTTATATTTTTCTTAAATTTCTTCATCATCTGGTACAGTTTTTGGTGTGTATGTGTTAGTATAATTAAAATAAAAACATATAAAATTACTTTATAATTTCCAAAACACTATATGAATATGAGATGTCCATAATGATGAAAATAGTAGTAGCCACTCACTAAATATGTGTCATATTTGATGTCTTTCTTTGTAATGCTCTTTCACTTTGCCAGCTCTTACAATCTCAGAGTCATGTTTGTATACGTAACAGAATGTATAATTGGGTCCTTAATCATTTATTAAATACCATGACAGATTTTAAAGAGGACATCTAGATGCCTATTGACCTGGAAATACCAGGTTACATGCAAAAAAAATGATCAGGTTTATAAAGAATAGTAGGGGCAATGAAGACTGATATTTACCATGAGATATTTCATGTACATGTTTTGAGGATGGAAATAGACATAGTAGGTCCCACTCATGATAGCTCCAGAATGAATTGTTCATATAATAAAGCTTATGGGAAATATATAGAACAATGCACTTGCAGCTCATAGACTTGATGACATTGAGGCAAGTTGTTCAAGGACACCAGTTAGAAAATGTGAAGATAAAACCAAAGTCAGGCGGCCTTCTCCCGAGATATTCCTTCTGGTGTACAAAGAATGATAGTTCACCGATTTTTCTGACTCACTAATACACAGCTGGTAAACCTAACATTGCTTTTGAAAAAGAGGATGATACACCTTCTGTGGCAAATATAAAGTATTTCATTAGTTAGTTTTTCGAAAGCAAGTAAGTGGAAAGCCCAACTCAAATCATCTTAAAAGTTATTCTCAGAAGCAAGAAGTCTGGAAGTAGATTGGCTTAGCAGTTGGTTAATGAAACATTGCAACCATACAACTGAGAACCCAGTAATTTCCTCAAGACTTCTCAGTCTTCTTCAGGCTGCTAGCTTATCACTCAGCTTAACCATGTTCATTGTTATAAGACAGCTATCATTCTAGACATTACATCCAGACAGGAAAGTACTCTCTGGAGGAATAAGAGCCAGCTCTCCCTTGTGTCTCTTAGCTAAAGCAAAGCCACATTTCCTTTTAGAAACCCATCAGACTCCTCTCAGATCTGATTGGCTGGAATTGTGTCAGGCGCTCATGCCCAAGCTCCTTACCAGCTAGGAGACTGAGAACATCATGACTGGCTCAGGTGAAGGAGGTAGCTGGATACCAAGCAAAATTGGGGATTTCTCTACCAGCAAGAAAAAAGTGAGGAAGGATGCTGGGTAGACAACCAACAGTACCTATTATTAACAGTTCTCTACTTAAAAGTATGCATTCTCATACAGCAAGGGCTATGTATCTCTTTCCCCCCAGATAAATACTGATGTAATATTTTAAATGTATTTGCTTCTTACTGGAAGTTTAACCTTGATTTATGCTTTTTCTGACCCTTAAAAATAAAGGTAGTGAAAATCTTTGGGGAAAATAATGCAAGTGCCATAACAGACTGGAGCTTTGTAATAAGAGTGTTTTCATCTGTGGGCTAGATCCTCAGTTAACACATAGTATTGCTATCTAAAATCCTCTTTTCACATGTCTCTCCCTGGGGGTTTTTCTGATTGCAGCAGTTGTTTTTCATATTATGTCTGCATTAAACATGAAATTTCAGCTGCCAGAATTGAGCCTTCCTTCTCCTGACAAGATTGCAAACAGCTTAGCTGCAACCATTAGGATCAACATAAACAGTCTCCTGAAATGAGTAAATGAGTTCAAGTGCACAGGGCAGAAACCTCATAAAATCTGGAGGCCACTAAAAGAGGTGAAATTACTAGAGTGTCATTGTCAGATACAAAAAAGAATGAAGAGAAAGGTCTAGATCTTCCCCAGAAGGGCCAGGGAAGTCCATCGGAAACGGGTTATATAACTAGGTCCCCGTGGGCTCTTCAAGGGTTAAGAAGGGCTATAGAGAGTGTCGAGAAGTAGAAATCGTGTGGGTGACCCCACAAATGAAGCCTTCCTGATCTTCTCTGTAAGCTTATCTCAAATGGTGTCACACCCAAAAGAAACTCAAATTTGACTCCAAAATCTTTAAAGTAAGATGTCTTAACTAGTGAAGAATTGGCTGAGAAAATAACATTGAATAACATGAGGAGCTTCTTCAAGATTCTCTTTTGACACCTCTGTGTGTTCCTTTCTACTTGGCAGCGACTCCAACCCTGTTCTTCTGGCAATTAAAACCTAAATACCTGTCCAGCCACCTGCTTTCTTTCTAAAAACTCACAATTTCCCTGCTATTCCCTCCCCCAACTGGAAATTTCCCTGTCAGGGTTTCTCAACCTTAACACTGTGGACATTTGAGGCCACATAATTCTTCACTGTTAGAGGCCTTCCTGTGTGCTGTAAATGTCCATCAACATCTATGACCTCTACTGACCAGAAGCCAGTAGCCCTGTCCTCCTATGAGCACCAAAAGTGAGTGCAGACATTGCCACATTTCCCTGGGGGGACGCAATTGCCCCTGTTAAGAACCACTGCTGTAGGTAATTCATACCTTCCTTGGGTTTCTGGACCTATCCTTCCCCTAACATATCCTCATTCACATTCCAATCTCCCACTCCTCTGAGCAAAACACAAAACTTCCGTCAGAACCCATGTTTCTAAGAAGGTCAGCGATAGATTATTTTCTCCCCATCACATGGACAGTCAGGCGGAGACTAACACTAAAAAAAAGCCCAGGATTGATGCTAGAGGACTAGAATGTTTGCACATTCAAAACATGGGGCCAGAGTAGGAGCATCAGATGTAAAGCAAGAGGTAAAAAGTCTGGGAAACTAAGAAAAATGGGAATAGAGAGCAAGATGGAATTAACCCAAAAGATTTGGGTCTAGGTTCTGAGAAAGAAATAAACAGAGCCCATTGCTTACTCTTTTTGAGCGCCAACCATAAGCAACAGGCACCAGTTGGTCACTTTGTAAGATACTGGTTGGGACCACAAGGAGAAATGACAAAAAAGGAGAGGGTAAGAAGCACAGCCTCAGCAAAGGAGCCAGAGGAAAGACAGACAGGCTGGACTGGACACCTCAGTAAGGTCTGCATCAGGTGCCGTCAAAGTACTAGACATTCATGATAATAGTCTTTTATATTTGGGATGTCTTATAGCTAGAGAGTATAATATGGTTAAAATTGCTGGTGTTAATCTCATTTGAGAGGGAAAGAAAACTTACAGTCACAGGAGTAGCACATCTTCTAGCCTCCAGGAGCTTAACTGCTAATTCAGTTGGAAAAGCAAGTGAAAAGTCTAAGAAAAACATTTAAAAAATCAAGTCAAGTATAGAATATCACATATCAATGAATGACTTCTATAGCAATTGCATAGGAAGAGGTACATCATTTTGAAGAGGGAAATAAATGGTGGTCACCACTTGGCTTGGAATAGAGGTTGCCTGGAGAAAAAGGGAGACACCAGTTGGTATCTCATTCAATACCTACAAAACCCCCATGAGTTGTTACCTCCCCCCGCACCGCACACTGTAGATGAGAGTAATCATGTAACTGGGATGAAACAAATACAACGCAGCTGAGCCACGGTAAAAATCTCTGTCCCTGCCTCTATCCTCTACCAGGCTTACTCATTTCAAGAGGTTTTGTTGATTACAACTTTATCTGTATTCCTACATTGAGTAAAACTCTACTCCTGCAGGTCACAGGGAAGATGAATTTGCTAAGCTATTAATTTAAAATTTCAGTTGAACGTACATATACAATGTACATAAATCATTAAGTACACAGTTCATTGAATAATACTCACGTTGATTACACTCAGGTGGGTACCACCGAGGTAAAGACATGGAACACTACTGACACACCTGATCCCAACACTGCCCCCTTTTTCCTATGACGTCCCTTTTCCAGGGAGGTAGCCACCAGTCTGACTCCTAAAATCATGGAAAGGTTTTTAAAAATTTTACACAAAACTAACCACTAAGCATCTATTCTTTTTGCCTGGCTTCATTAGCTCAATATTTTGTGTGTGAGATTCATCCATGTTGTGGTTATATGACTCCATAGTATTCTGTTGTATGAATATACCTCAAGTTATGTGTCTATTCTATATTGGGGGGATATTCGGAGAATGCAGTTTGGGGCTAACACTTACAGTTCTAGGAGCATTCTTAATCCTTCTTTTTTGGGGTGAACATCTGTCCCCGTCTGGTTGGGAAGTGGAATTGCTGAGGGTGTGTGTGCACAGTTTAAGGTAGATTCTGCTAGTTTTCCAAAGTACGCCACCATGACTGAGGTTCACTTATTTGCTGTAGAGTTTTTCATTATGTGATATGCCACAATATATTTATCCATTCCACTCCTCACGTCTTTTGGTGCCCAGGCATGACATTTCTATCATATATGTGTGTACACATATTCTTATAGATGTGACTAGAATTGCATTAGGAAATCTAATTGACATGCCAACAGTAGCTGTGCCACCATCAACAGATGAGAGTTGACCTGTATCTTTATCCACCATTGTGGAGGTAATTTATTTCCACTTATTGCTTTATTTTCTCACCAATTGTCTTAGAGGCAATCTATTGTGGTTACTGGCATTGACTCTGACCCTAGAGTGTTTGGGTTGAATCTGAGTTTTACCACTTACTTAGTTTTTTAATGTTTCTTGGTTTCTCCACATAAAAATTGAAATGATACTAAAAATACCTCATAGTTACCAAAGTAAACAATGAATTCATATATGTAAACACCTAGCACCATATCTAGTATATAATAAATTATATGTAAAATATTAAATTAAATTTATTATTGTTCTGATACTAACTACATTTAAATATAGTAGATATTATATAGCAAATGTTCAATAAATGTATTCTTAATGTAATTATAATGCTATTTCTTAACTCATCAAAGTTAGTCATTATCTATAAAATGTGATTTATAATTAATAAGGATGTGGCAGCCTTACATCACTATCCCTCATCTGCCAACACAGTTATGTAATAATTTTTATTAAATTAGCAAATATTGATTACATTATGTGTATTGATCACATTGTTGGTTACATTATGTGTCCTAGTTTCCTGGGGCTGCCATAAGGAATTACCACAAACTGCATTGCTTAAAAAAATAGGAATTTATTGTCTCATAGTCCTGGAGGACAGAAGTCCTAAATCAAGGTGTTTGGCAGGCTCAACCTCCCACTGAAACCTGGGGGGGAGTCTGTCTTAGCTTCTCCCAGGGTTCTAGTAGTTTGCCAGTAGTTTTTGGCATTCCTTGTGTTGTAGCTATGGAAGTCCAAGCCCATGTGGTGTTCTGTCTCTGTCTTGTCCTCTTATAAGGACACCAGTCATATTGGAATAGGGCCCATCCTAATGACCTCATCTTAACCTGACTACATTTCCAAAGACTCTATTTTCAAATAAGGTCACATTCACATGTACCAGGGTTGGGACTTAACGTCTCTTTGTGGGGGACACAATTCAACCCCTAACACACAATTATATAAATATTTCATAGCAACTCTAGTAGAAATGTACACCTACACTATTTCTTCTATAAATTTTTCCTGATGGTTCTCCCAATGATCCATTGGTTGTGCCATATTTGTAATCACTTCATGCCAAATGATCTGCTACAGCAAATAATCAGTCCCTTTATTTTCCTGGGTATTTCTTTTTAGAGCCTTTTTTCCCTTCTCTTAACAATTTGTGCTGCTTTTGTTTAGACCTACTACATCTCTGTCATACATCCCTCTTTATCAGGGTTAGCGTTTTCTGCATTCTAGGCCTACTTTTTCTTGATTTGCTCCCAGCTCTCATTGAAATATATTCACCATTGTCTTCCAAAGGAAGAACACATCACGGTCAAATTTTCTGAATCCTTGAATTAAAAAAAAAAAATCACTTGATTCTATCTATCTCACAGTCATTTGATAACTTGGCTAGGTATAAAATTCCACATGAGGATATTTTTTTCCCCTTCCATTTGTGAAGGGAAGGCTTTGCTCTTGTGTAGCATAAAATGTCTTTCCTAACAGGTCATTGCTTTTCTAAGTTTTGATCTCTCGTATGTAATTGCATTTTTTCATCTCTCTGTGGAAGTCTTAGGAAATTTTTTTCTAATTTTTCCACTCACAGACACGTATAGAGAGGGTGTATATTTAACTTGGCTTTTCATATTACTAATTTTAATGGTTCTCCTTTATCCTCTATTCGCTTTTCACAGCATGCTGCTCTTACTTTATAGATGCCATGTCTTTTCTTATCACTCTAAGATTCAGAATTTTTAAATGTTTCTTTTCCTTTCTGCATTATCTTTCTCCCCTCTATACTCATTTTGGTTCAATTGCATTTTTTTTCTTTCATTGAAAACTACTTGCAGATATTGAGAGGTAGCTGAATTTGCATCTGTTGAGTAACATACTCATGAACTAACCAGAAGTTCAGAATGCATGGGTGGATAAAGCTTGCAGGCTGGTCAAGGTCATCGTGGAGTGATCAGGCTGGGGGGTGGACAGCCATTTCATTTTAGGGTCCCAAATGTATGTTGATGGAAATGAAACTATTTGGTTTCTCCAGAGAACAATCCTCCACTCTCTTGTCTGGGTAATATATGTCTGTGGGTATAGATTCCAGTAGCTGAATAGCTAATTATCTTAGGGTCTCTTTAATATAGTATTAAAAAAACTACCCTGTTCCCAGGCCCTCGGTCTACCTCCTTGCCTTCTTATAAAATAAACCAGCATTCTGTTTTCTAGAGATGTGGATGGGATACTGAGGAGGCCTGTTAGTATCATGCTGAATGCACAGGGTCGGGAAGTGTAATGAAGGGAGGGCGGGCTCCACACACAGGTGCTCAGTCAGAACACCTGTTTGCTGTTTCATGCCTCAATTCTGTGCAACTGATAACCAACAATCCCTGAGATTTCAGATGTTTTGTTTGATAGATTCACTTGCTTCTCTTTAATATCATCCTATACAGATATTTTATTTGTAGCTTCCACCTCTCTGCCAAGTAAATTATAACTCTTCCATAGAAATTTTTCCACTTTCCATTAATCCTTTTGGTTGCTATGGATTTAGAGGTTTTTTTTTCTTATTTCCCATTATTTGGGGAAGAAGGAAAAGGATATGTAAATACATGTGGTCAATCTGCCATCATTAACTAGAAGACTCAACTAAAGGTTCCATGTTTTTTTTTATATGTATATAATTTTTAATATGACTAGGATGTGTTTTTACATTATGGTGTGAGGAAGGGCCTAAATTTCACTTGCTTGTTTTGTTTTATGTCAAATAGCTATCCACTTGAACTGCATCAACTGCTGAATAATGCTTTGCTTTCCCAATGATATGTGAGGCTTCCCTAACAGTTTTTGTATATTTTAAATCATGTTAGATTCTGTTTCAGAGCTTTCTCTTTTTAATAGCATTGTCTTCTTTCTTGATATTAAATGTTATCCATTTTAGAAAACTTGCAAAATATAGAAAATTACAGCAAAGAATGTAAAAACTGCCCTCTTCCCACCCCACTGTATTTATTTCTCCCAGGACTCTAATGCACACATGCAACGTAAACATAAAATTGGAGCTTGCTGCATCTGTTACTGAGTAATCTGAGTAATCTCTAGTCACTTAACATTAATTGTAAACACCTTCTTATCACATTAATTATTCTTTTCCAACATGATTTTTAACTGCTTAAGAGTATTTTATCTTATAGATATACCGTACATCATTTTTTTAAGTAGTTTGCCAACACTGGGTATTATGTAAATTTAAGTTGTCTACTTGCAGTTCAAAACTGATTCGTCCTCTTAACATGTAATTCTTGGACGGCTTGTGAGCTGTTTTCTACTTCAGTTTGTTGAGAACATTGTTGTTGTTTTTCCTCACAAGCTCTGGAATCTTCAAGCGATGGACCTGTGTGTTTGATGTGGGGGACCTACTGACTCCACCTGGGAATTTTGCAGGACGTCTGCCAGCGTCCACACTGGTCTCCTTGCTGTGTGACCAGCGGTCTACAGACTTCAGCCTCTGCAGGTCGGTTTCCACAGCACACTTGATGTCACCCACCTGACCATTCCAGTTAATGTATACCTTCTCTCTGGATACTTAGCATTCATTATCTTTGCCATGATAGACTTTTTTTTTTTTTGAATTCCCATAGCAATTATCACGTTCAAATATATTATATAATTTGATCTTTATTATACCTATTTTTTTGTTGTTGTTGTCTTCTCTGCATAGGAGAATGTAACCTTCATGGCAGGCATCTTTGTTTCAATCACTGATACATCTGAGCACTAGAAGTGTCTGGACCATAATGGTAACTTGATAAGTCTTTTTGAATATATACACTTTATTCTTTATTTTTATTCTTTCATTCAATAAGCATTTATTGAACACCTAGAGTTAGACCCTACTGTGGGAATGAATTGGTGCTTGCTTCTTCCCTGAGAGCATCCCTTTGGGTAGGGCAGAAGCAAGAGAACCAGCAGCTACTGTGGGGTGTACAGGGCCTCACGGTACAAGTATGCAGGATTTTAAGGGATCCAGAAGGAAGGGTTCAAGGATACAAAATGCTTGGTGTGCATGCAAAAGGGAGTGTTTGAATGACACTGCTTGTCATTAGAAGTCATGAGCCTCACTGGAGGGAGAGGAGCGGGGCAGGAAGCACGCACCAGATCGGGAAGCATCTTGAGTAAGGAGTTTGCACTTTCCCTTGGTTAGTTGGGGAAGGTTGAGAGATTTGAAGCTACATGATTAAATATGCATTTAAAAAGGTCACTTTGAGTTGTGAAGGATGAACTGGAAAGGAGGCAGACTGGACACAGGAGATCATTTTCTAAGGGATGGCTGCCATCAAGGTGAGAGACAATAGGGCAAGCAGATGCCATCGAAGTGAGGACTGAAAGCAAGGGGAAGTACTTCCTGAACAGTTAAGCAATACAGCTGACAGGGTTTGGTGGTCAGTGACTAGAAAATAGATTATAGAAACAAGAAGGGGAAATTCCAGCGCATACAGCTGGGGTCTTTGTTTTACTGACAATTTAGATAGTGATATTTCTATTTACATGCAAGAGATTAGGGATAGGAAAATAATAATTAACATGTTAATGTGCTTATCTTAATGTGTATAGTATATATCTGTGGAAAGTATCTTGTAGGCATCACTAAGAGGGTGGGTCTAATCTTTAATGTAGTAAACTTGGACATAAGTAAATATTTGGGATTTGTAGCCTGTAGGTGGTAATTGATACAATTAGCTAAAATATATAGAAACGGTCAGAAAATATAAAAAACTGGGGCACCTGGGTGGCTCAATCGGTTAAGCGTCTGCCTTCAGCTCAGGTCATGATCTCAGGGTCCTGGGATGGAGACCCGTGTCAGGCTCCCTGCTCATCAGGGAGCCTGCTTCTCCCTCTCCCTCTTCCCCTGCTTGCTTGCTCTCTGTCAAATAAATAAAATCTTTTAAAAAAAGAAAATATAAAAAACTCAGAAGAAATCTTGGGAATATTAGTAATTAATTATCAGTGAGGAGTGGCGTTCAGAGAGAAAAAGAGGCATCCTGTGAAAATGAGGTTCTAGAAAGGAGAGAGAGAGATACCAGGAAAAAGGGAAACAAAGCAACATCAGAAGAAAGGAAAGTGCTCAACTCCGAGAGGGTCATTGCCCTTAACGTCATCTGTGACCTTGGGGAGGGCACATTCTCTGAAATGATGGAGAAGACGCCATGGGTGCCATCAGTGTTCTTATTTTGTTTTAATTTTAAGTGGCTTGAGTGTTTTTAATAAAGAGAGAGAGCAAGTTAGAGCAGGGGCAGCAGAGGGGTTTATGGCCATCTTGCCCACATTTGAAAGAAGGAACACCTTGTGAAGTGATGTGTCGGGGACCATCTGGTCAGGCTCCGCTGCATGCCATCCACCTGCCCACCTGCAACTGGGTTTGTTCATCTGCTTAAGATTCTGAGAATACAAGGCAGCTTCCTGAAATTCCTTGTTTATTCGCTTGTTTCCACTATACTTCAGAAGCAAACCGTATCACATTTAGAGCAATCATACATTATGGGGAAGGACAGTCTTGGTCCCAGACATCTTCTGTAGGATACTAACATTTCTGGATCAGTCATGTAACTATGACACCTAGACGTGAAGCAGGTGGCAAAGACACACAGACACTCCATCCAATCTGTTGTTGGGAGATCAGCTGTTTCAGACTGCCGAGGAGCACGGAAGCGAGGGAGAAGGACTCGGGTTGTGGTTGCTGCCAGGCATGACCTAAATCCAGTAGGAGAGAAGTTTAAAACAAAGCTACTTTTCTAAAGTTCTTGACAAGCTCGCAAAATATTCCCCAGCCCTTTCCTTATGGATCAATGTCACTATAATGATCCCTTTGACAGCATTGGTATCAGTCGCCTGAAGAGACAGCGCCAACCCTGAGTGTTCTGTTTTCATTAAGTGATGAGTCTCCCCCACCTCCTCCCTCCAGCACCCCATTATCCATAGTCTGAGTGGCTCTTTGTTGCTCCTCTCACTTCTGTTTCCTGTGCTTCCCTGTGCTGCCACGGGTATCTGTCTGGTTTGCTAAAATGTGAACCTGGAACACAAGTGGTGCTGGAGGGGGCTGAGAATAAAGCCCTTAGATGTACACCTGTGAGCAGGGCATGACCCCGGGCCTCCATGAGGGGAGGAATGACACAGTGTTTGACAAACACCTGCCAATGCCAGGCTCCATTCTATGTGATTTACAAGTATCAACTCATCTAATTCTCAGACAAACCAGATGCAATGCTGTCATCCCTGACTGACACAAGGGAAAAACAGGGTCAGGACAAGAGCCCCCTACTCACATTCGTGATGAGTGGAGGGAGCCACACATGCATCTGGGTGTCTGGTCTGTCTCTGGCCTCTGCGCTCGCCTGGAGCTTAGGATCAGAGAGAGTGTGAGTGGGCATGCGGTGGCAGAGTGTTTAAATTACTTCTGCATTCCTGTGACCAGGTCACCACCTTTTTACCGTCCTGGTGAAAACTCCTGCTTTTTTGCAACACTACTCTTTAGGTACCCCCACCCCAACAGATTTTAGCAAAAGTATCTCTTTAAGAATTTCCACATGGTGGGTGCTGTTAATAGCATTTTAGTGACGGATCTTAGAGCATGATTAACAAAAGCTTCAGAGAATGCAGCACTCATTTGAACAATGCAGAAGGTGTGAGGAATTTCAAATTCAAAATGACAAACCATCCTGCATGCTTAGGCGCTCCTGTATTTTTACTACATGACTGGAGTGTCAAAATTCCAGCTTCTTGTCTGAATATTAATTAGTATTTAAGACTCATTAAGCTGGTTTTAGTGATTTATTTCATTCTGTAATTAGATATTATAATTAGATTATCTCTATCAGATTTTCAACTTTCCTTTAATAAGAAAATGTTCAATAAATACAGATATAAATTTATCACATTATAACACATCATTTGACCTAAGTTATAAATCTTGTTTTGAAATAATGGAACAATAACCTAATGATGGCATGGTATTTTTGTTTTTATATGAATACATATTTTCTAGGTGGTCAATGTGTCCCAGTGGTATTTTGGGACCTTTGTTACGTGACGTAACTGCCTCACAGTATTAAATGTGACCTTCAGAATTCAGAGAATTTATGGACTTGTACCATATACTACTGTATTATGTCATTTATAGCCATTCTAAAGAATGGTTCCTTCCCATAAGGAAGTAACTCCTTACAGCAGACAGCATAAAATAAAATATATGTAATAAACTGGAATGAGGACCAATTGATTGTCCCTTGTCTTCTATTTTTGTTATGTACGGTGATGTGTACATGTGTTGTGTAAAAGCCAACCCAAAAGTCAGGAGAAGGTGCAGGCATTGTACCCATTTAGAGGAGATATTTAGATAATTCTGCTTAAAGAGAGGTTGACTTTGTCTACTTTGCTATAAAATTGAGCAAAATTTCAGGGTTCCTTTCGTGGATCATTTAAAATAAAAATCAGGAAATGGAGAAGCCATCAGAATTACTTTGGTCTGGTTCCCAGGACGGCCGGTGCGTGGTGCTTTCACTCCCACGCTGGCGGCTGGGCCTGAGCTCAGCCTCAGTCTGACTCTGATTCCCGACCCGTAGATGCTGCTCTGAGTTGGTCCTGAGGGATGCTGAGCATTTGCATTTGATCTTCAGCGTGGAGACAGAGGTAGAATTTAGATTCAGGAGTGGTTCCCCATGATTTGGGTCTACTTTCTTGTTAAAGAAATGAATACCATATTTTCTTAAACATAAATGTGGACATATGGTCTGACACATGCTCTGAAAATGGGACAGAATATTTGAAATCAGGTCTGTCCCAGTCAATCCGGGACATATGGGCACTGTTCAGAGTGATTCTGAATCTGAATTTCTTATTCTGTTCTGAAGCCCAATAGCCACTGCGTCTGTGGCTGTTTGTCACTTGATGGCAGACTCACTGCCACTCTGCTTGGTAAGAGTTATTCTAGGTGCCAGGATCCCAGCATAAGCAGTCAACAAAAGCCTCTGCCCTGTGTATTCTTGCCCAGACCCTATTGCAATATGAAAATATATTGAATTTGATTATTATTTTTGTATGTTTTTGAAGGAACCTTATGGGGCTTTAGTGCAGACTAATATTTTCAGTCTTGGGAATTTGGGCAAGAAGTTACCAGTGAAAACATACCTTGCTCTTCATTTGGCACTCAGGAAGGCCAGAGGCAGGGGCAGGGACCCTGGCGGGAGAGTGAGGCTTAGGAGGGTGGTCTGGGTACAGGTGGGTAACACTGGCTATGCGGGCGCACCACGGGAACGGCTACTGCTGGGGATGGGGGACTGGTCCTCAGTCGTAGGGAACAGGCCACAGCCTGGACACCACTGCTGTGTCCACTGAATCCTGGAAAAGGAGTTCACCCAGTGTAGACTGTGGCCTCGATGGGTTGGTTTTCAATTTCATCCCCCAAATTCAGTATTTGTGAAGCTGTATCGCCCCCTTTGATGACTTCAGTTAATCCTCTCGCACACCAGTTTGACCTTTAATCTTTCTCTTCCTCGTTCCAAGGTCTGCAAAGCCACCGCCAAGAACTCCACCCACTCGGCCCGTTAGTGACAAACATGACTCCAACTTCTGCAGTAACTGGATTCTCGGTGTGTGTTCCCCGTGTTTGTGTGTCTCTGAGCACAACCACCTTCCTCCTTACCCTCAGAGCTGCCAGGAGGTCACAGACTGGTGCCTTACATAGCTCAGCAGGACCCTCTCACTGCACATCCTGCACACAGCACCAGTTAACTCACTTTACAGATACAGAACAAAGATAGTTAAGTATCTGTACAAAGGTCCTAGGAAGCAGCAGACACATACGTCAAATCGAGGGTTCTGGTTCTGGCCCCCAAGAACCAACCACATTCCTTCTGAATTCTGATCTGTATATTAGCTCATCAGTACAGTGGGGTTTTAAATATTATTATTTCTTCTCACTTAATATTATGTTTGTAAGAATTATCCATGTTTTTAGATAGTAGTATAATTTATTTTTCATTTCCTCTTGGACATTTGGGTTGTTTCCAGCGTTTGTCTGGAGAATGCTGCTGTGAACATTCTGTGCATGTGACTGACGCACAGAGAATGGGGTTCTCTGAGGTTTTCACCCAGGGCTGAGATTGCTATGTCATAGAAGATACCTCTGTCTGTATGTCTGTCTATCCACCCATCTGTCCATCCGTCCATTCATCCATCCATCCATCCATCCATCTTCTTCATCATCCTCATCATCTATCAAGAGAATAGGTATAAAGAGACAGAGACAGAGAAAGAAGGAATTCTAGAGTTTATTCTAATGATACCTACTCACACTCATACTAGTGATACCTACGAGTGTTGATTTCTCTATTTCCTTGCCAACATTTGGAATTATTAGATTCACAAATTTGTTTCTAACATATTTGGTATATAAAAGATGTCTTATTTTGTTCTAATATAATTGTCTATGATCATTCATAAGGTGAAGCTCTGTTTTATATATTTATTAATCATTGAATTTCCTCTTTTTTTCTTTTTTTTTTACTTTATTTTTGTATCTATAAGAGATGATGGCAGTTAACTAAACTTATTCCGGTAATCATTTCACAATATATGAAAGTAAAATCATTATGCTGTGTACCTTAAATATACATAGTGCTCTATGTCAATCATATCAATAAAACTGGGGCAAAAAATATTTTACTTATTCATTCATTTAATTTTTATGGATGATAGGGTTGCTTTATTTTTTTAATTCAGTTAGCCAAGGGATAGTACATCATTGGTTCAAAATATCCTCTTGTTTTTTAAATTCCCATTCAAATATTTTACCTATTTCTTTTTTTTTTTTTTTTTTTTTTTTTTTTTCTTACTGATCTGCAGAATTTCCTTATGTTTTCTGGACAGTATTACCTCATTAGTTATATGTATTGGAAATGTCTTCTCTGATTCTGTGGTTTATCTTTTTATACTGTGAATAGTGTCTTTTGATGAGTAGAAGTTTCTTATTCGAATGCAGTTGAATTTATCAATGTTCTCCTATGGGGCTGGTGCTTCTACTGACTTATTTAAGACAGCCTTGCTTAGCCAGAGTGATGAGTACATTCTCTCAGTGGGTACTTGTAGCTCTCATTTATCCTGAAATGTGGTGTTTGTTTGTATAGATGTGTGTGTGTTAATTTTTATATATTTTCAAATTGTCCTATAAATATTTAAGAAAGACTATTCTTTCTACACTGAATTTAAGTGTAATCTCTGTCATAAATCAAATGTTCATATTTGCATACATTTGTTTCAGAACTTTCTATTCTGTTATATTTCTGTATTTGTCTATGCCTGCACCAGTTTTACCCTTTTATGATTATTATAGCTTTACAATCAGCCCTGAAACTTGTAGAACAAACCCCCTCATTCTTCTTCAAGAGTATATTGTCTCTTCCTGACCTTTTGAAACTCCACATAACTGTTGCATTAAGCTTCTGCAAATACATACACACACAGAGTTGAGCTTTTACTGAGATAATGTTAAATAGCTAATAAATTTGTAAAGTATTATTATCTTAGTTGCATTGGGGCTTTCAATTCATGAATATGATATATCCTCATATAATTAGGTCTTTTAAAAATGTCTACAAATAAATTTTATAATTTTATCTCTAGATTATATATCTCTAACTAGATTATCCTAAGAAACATGGTTAGTGTTTTTGTTGCTATTTTAGACATTATTTTCAATTTAATTTTTAAGTTTTTTTCTGGCCAAAATTTAATTAACTTTTGATATGGAATTTTATTTTGGCTACTTAGTAGTGTAACTTTTGAACTATTATAAATTATGAGAAGAATCCCTGGGATTTTCTATGCATACAATCATAGCAACTGCAAATAATAACGTTTTTTTTTTTTTTCCAATACAGATAACTTCTATTTCTTTTTCTTGACGTACTATCTTGGCTACACTTTCTAGTAGGATATTGGATAGAAGTGGTGATAAGCAGAAAGTTTATCTCATTCATCGATTCACCATTTAGTGTTACAAACAGAACCTCCACAGAAATTTCAACTTCTAGCTAGAGAGACTCAAACACCATACAAAAAAAAGAAAAAGAAAAGAAAAGAAAAAGGAACTCATGTCCATATCCAGATCAAAAACCTCCCCAAACCTTAGGTAACTCATGCTCTGCTATTCTACACAAGATATCTCTTTCAACAAAGAAATATGAAGCACGAAAAATGAAAAATACAAGAAAAATTTACAAACTGCCAAGAGACAAAGTAAGCATGAGAACCATACACAGATGTTATTCGGGTATTGATCTATCAAACAAAGGATACAGAGATAACTATATTTCATATGCTTCTAGTCTAAAGGATGGAAAATGTGCAGAGTCAGGTGGCTAAATTTTAGCAGAGAGACATAAGAACATACAGAGATGAAGGATGTTTTCAACTGGCTCATTAGTGGAATTGACACAGCTGAGGAAAGAATCAGAAAACTCGAATTTAGGTCGACAGAAATTACCCCGCTAAAACACCCAGAGAAGGAGTGACAAAACAAAACAGAACGCCCAGGAGCTGTAAGATGCTATCAGAGGGCCTAACCATGTGGGATTACAGCCCAGAGGGAAAAGAGAATGATTATGGGGTAAAAGAAATATTTTAAGAAACAATGGTTGAGAATTTTCTAAAATTAATATACACACCAAACCACACATCTAAGATGTTAAGAGGATGCCAACAAGGTAATTACCAAAATTACCTCCCAAAACAACAGAAAAATATTGGAAAGAGAAATATACAAGTTCATAATCACAGTGTGGTATTTAAGCATCTCTCTGTCTCATGCTAATTAAACAAGATGGTTTTTCAGAAGAACACAGGAAGTACTACACATGACAATTGCAGAATACATAGTATTTCTGAGCATTTATGGAACATTTATCACAACACATCACTGGCTGGGCCATTAGGCAAGCATCATCCTATTTTGTACCATTAGTACCATACAGAGAGCATACAGTAACCACAGTAGAAATAACATGGGGTATGTTTTATTAATAATCTTAGTCTATTTATTCAGTGTTCTGTAATTCACCCATGCATCAGGGATGCGTCTGGGCTCTGAGTGGAAAAATGCCATTAATTTGGAGTTTCTAAGTAGGGTGACCTTAATAGCTACTGTCTGCGAGGCAGTCTTTCCAGAACACTACCCAGCAGCCCACCAGAAGAGAAGATTCTCACATTCTGTTACTTTACGGGGTGCTTCCTCCCTTGTGAGACAGCCCCCTTCTCATTCAGCAGTGAGCGCTCCTCAGTCTCCAGCTGCGGCGTCCTCCGGGACCTTCCCTCTGGCTGGAGGAAGCACGAGGGTAGCGGGCGCCGGGCGCTCGTGTGAGCGCAGACGAGCGTGTGTGCAGTCTGGCCACTGCCCCCCGGCACCGCGGGGCTCACAGCCTCAGACAGCCCTGTGACAGCCCAGGGCCCGGGAACACCGCGGGGGTGCAAGCGGGGCTTCAGAGGCACGCCCGGGCTCCGGCCGGAGAGCAGGCCCGGCGCAGGAAACCGCTGGGGGCTGCAGTCTGTGCTCCGGCTGCACACCAGCCTCAGCCCCGTCGTTTCTCTAAGGGAATGGGAATCCGCGATGTTCGTAAAATGGTTCAAACCGTGCTCCCACTCACCAGGAACCTTGCTTCCTTTCCAAGGGCAGTTCGTGCCTGACGTGCGGTCAGGGAAGTGACCCGAGTGCTGGTGCTCCAGGTGTGACAGAAGCAGCAGGAACCAACCCTGACACCCTGAGATCCGGCGGCCGTCCCCTCCACGTCACACGTCACCCGCATAACTCCTGATCTCGGGCGCGTGAGGGAGTTTCCGGCGTCACCCCCACGTCACACGTCACCCACACACCTCCTGATCTCGGGCGCGTGAGGGAGTTTCCGGCGTCACCTC
>NC_058412.1:1374390-1380900 GCF_002201575.2 Neomonachus schauinslandi | reverse complement strand
TGCATGAGGGAGTTTCCGGCATCACCTCCACGTCACCCGTCACCCCTCGTGCCTCTGGATCTCGGGTGCCTGAGGGAGTCTCTGGCGTCACCTCCACGTCACCCGTCACCCCTCGTGCCTCTGGATCTCAGGTGCCTGAGGGAGTCTCCGGCGTCACCTCCACGTCACCCGTCACCCCTCGTGCCTCTGGATCTCGGGTGCCTGAGGGAGTCTCCGGCGTCACCTCCATGTCACCCGTCACCCCTCGTGCCTCCGGATCTCGGGCGCCTGAGGGAGTCTCCCCAGCAGAAGTCCCGTGTGTTCGCGTCCAGCGCTCCCACGAGGGTCGGAGAAGTGAGGGCCCACTGCTGGGAAGTCTTCGCCTCTCCCCGCTCCGTGCATCCTCTCCCTCCACCGCCTCGAGCTGGGTGTGCCAGCTCCCCCTGCCTCGGTGCGGCCAGCTCACCCCACCCCGTGTTCCTCGGACGAACTGCATGCAGAGAGACGCCCCGCTCCTCGCGCCCCGCCGCAGGGCAGCGCTCCGTCCCGGTTTGGTGTGGGCGCGCTCAGCCCCCGCAGTCCGGGCTTCCCTGCTCCTCGCCCACAGCGACTGCCGTCCGCGCAGCCTGAGAGCGGCGAGCAGAGCCCGCCGGAAGCTCGGCTCCGCCACAGCCTGCGTGGCCCGCCCTGGCCTTGCGCTCCGCCTGCCCCGGGCGTCAACCTACCTGTTCCGTAATCTCACCCGAGTTCAGAGTCGTTCCGTAGTCTCTTGGCCACCGCGCGTTGTCTAAACCTGCAGCCCTCCCTCGGCAGACGGCTTCTCGAATGTCCTCCCCGCACCCAGGACGGGCCGACCCATCGTGCGCCTCACACGTAGCGTGGGACCGGTCTCTGCTGCTGCCACCAACCCCGGCCCCGGGACTGTCCGGTCCCCACAGCTCCCCCTGCGGGACCTCCTGGACGCCCACGACCGGTCTCTGCTGCCACCAACCCCGGCCCTGGGACTGTCCGGTCCCCACAGCTCCCCCTGCCTCCACCAGCCCCTGAGCCCCAGCTCAAGACAGGGCTTTTCTCACTGTCAGCATCTGGTGCCCGCCCTGCTGTCCCCGATGCTGCCTTGGGGGCCCGCATCCAGCTGCCACCTCACTCACACATCACCCTGCCTTCCACAGAAACTCTTACGTCTGGTCAAAATCTTATCATGAAATTTAGATGAATTTGTGAACCACCGAAAATTGTCTTCAAGTTTTTTTGTTTTCTCTGTGCTATCTCCCCCATGTTTCAAAGTCGCAGCTTACACAGAGCACAGAGGGCTCCTTCCACAGCCCGGGGCTCCTGGCGTCCCCACCGGAAGTACGGCGGCAGGTGGGAGACTCGAGACAACGTGGTCATGCACTTAGCTCGTTACTGCCTATGCCTGTCACCACCAGGGCTGCGAAACCCAGAATATCCCCGGAGTGCCCAAACTCAAGTTAGCTCTCCTCCACAGGAGGGAGGGAGTGCCGGAAAATGCTTCTGCTCAGTCTGCCTTTGAGGGAAACTGTCTGTGAGTCTGGCAACACTTCCCGGTCACTCGAGGGGGCACATCGCAGCTCCATCACTGGACTAGAAACACCTGGAGGGCGCGATTCTGGGTTTAGCTCTCCGTCAGAGCCTCAGATTCAAACCAGTATGACCCATGGGAGAAGTCCAGTGTTTGTTGAGTGCATCAACTGGTAGGTACAGAACTCCTGAGAGTTATCACCCATTAAAGATAAATGTTTTTGTCTCCATGAGAGTTAATCCTCGTCTGCTCTCCCTGCTCCTCCTTCCACAGAAACTGAGTTGCAGTGATGTTGCAGGTGCAGAGACCTCCCTCACAGGCCGAGAGAGAGGCCCCTCTGCTTCAAGAAGCCTATGTTGGGGACCCTCTAGCCATTTCCTTTCCCTTGAAAGATGTGCTAAAAAAGACATCACATGAACACTGGATTATGGCTCCTGGAACCTAGAATATAAATGGCTTATTCTGACAATTTACACCATCAGCCTTAACAAATAAGGGAACACTTCCAACTTCCTAGAAAATCCAACAAGTTTGATTTTCTTCTATGAGATGCGTTAGTAGAAAAACTAAGGAAGATCAGCATTACTACAGACTAGGCATCAATTGTTCCAAGGGTGGGTGGAGAGCGCTCCATCAAAGTGAGGGGCCTCCTGCTTCCTGCCCAGTCTTGTCGGAACCACTGGCAGGCCAGCAGTGCTCTGGGTCCACAGAGCTGGAAACCCAGCAGAGGGAAATAGAAATGCCAGTCACAGAAAGGCCAGCCTTCCCGTTGTCCTCGTTACCTTGGATTTCACTCTTTTTGGGAATCTGCTGATAAAACGTGTACTGTGTGTTCAAGGCAAGTTCACGGGCTAATCCAGGTCATTGATCAGGCATGGCTGGATTATACAAGGAAGGCCTGGCTCAGTTTATCTGTCTGAGACAGACAGAATGACAGCTGAATCAGGGTGAGCCCAGCCATCTGTGGCCGGTTCTCTGTGGACTTCCCCTTTTATGCATAACCCAGGGAGCTCCAGGAGAGCCAAGAGTTAGAGAGAAGTTCTCATTCTGTCCATGGCTAATTGCCTGGAAAAAAACCATATTCTTCATGCTGCAAGGAGCGTTAGAAGCCAGGAGGCCCAAACCTCTCTTTACAGATGGAGACACCAGGCTGCAGGCTGGGAGTCCTACGGATCCACTCTGCTGCGCTTAGCAGAGGCCAGGAGAGCCTTGTTGGGACACGTGGTTAGTCGCTCACTCGTGTGTCCATCGCGTACGTGGCTGTGGGGCCAGCATGGGGAAGCCCAAGACATGGACACATTGTGCCCCATCCATTCTTTGGGAAGCTGATGGCTCGGAACTTCAGAAAATAGTGTCCGGTGAGCACAGTGTCACAAATGGCAAAGGCCTTCCTGAATCTGTCGACAAAATTCATTTCATCTGAAATATGGGAAAGTAAAAGAAGGATGCTTTTGTGCAGGACAGGCCTGCCTGGCAAGGACCCTGTGCGGTGAGCATATTATTCTGAAAATTGGGTTTTCCAGATAGTCAAAGATATATTATTTTAATTCTAAAATATATTTTCAAATTCCTTTCATTGAGAGGAGATGGTTTGTGCTCCTTGCTCCTCTGTGAGCCTCCCTGCCTTCCTGCAGCCGGGACGGGAGAGCCGGCCTTGGGGTCACCTCCCAGCATGGAGGGCAGAAGCAAACCCAGGTATAGGATGTGTCAGGAGGAGAAGATGTGGTGAGGTGAGACGCAGCAGGAGGGGCACAGAGACTGGCCATGGAGAGATAGGAGGTGACCTCAGAGAAGCCAGGAGGAGCCCCATCGTGCAGGGCTTTGTCAACCAACCTGAGAACTTTGCCCTTTATTTTTAGTGAAATGAGGAGCCATTGCAGGTTTTGAACAGAGCTGTAACAGGTGCAGATGTTAGTTTCTAAAAGGATCACTCTGTACTTTTGTTGAGAGTAGACTTTTCAGAAAAACACATAGACACCACAAGGAAAGTGGGGAGGCTGTTCACAAAGCTTTTGGGATAATCAGGCGAGATACGCTGGTGGCTTTTCTAGACCAGTAGCAGCAGATGTGGAAAGAGGGATTGGATTTTGGATGCGTTTTGAAACTCTGTTTACTGGTATGGACTACAGGGGAAAACACTTCGGTCTCTGCAGTAGGAAAAATGGAGTTGCTGCTCACAGGGCTGTGGACGCAACCAATCTGTGGGAGAAGATGAAGCGCACGCTGTTGGACATGCTGATCTTGTAATGCCCATTGGAGATCCATGTGAGACACCAAGATGGCCATTTGAAAATATGGATTGTAAATGTAACAAATTAGTACAAAACTCTCTTTCAAGCCTAGTGCTCATGATCCAGTCTTTCTAAACAGAGTATTCTGGAGATGTCCGAACTTCATGTGATGGCTCAGGTGAGCATTCCCGCACCTGTGTGACACAGGACAGCTTCATGCTCTCTCACGACATTGAGGGCTCCTCCTTCTAAAGATGACTCACTCCTCAGCTTTTGAAAACTTGTCTCAACAGTTACCTCTACTATTCTTTGCTACTTATTGTCACATCTTGATGCTACCAAAGAATTTCCCACTAGAAATCCAGAGCAATATTTCAGAGTAAGAAAAAAAAAAGTCCTAAGGCACAGAAATACTTTGGGTTTGGAAAGAAGACAGTTTTCCCACAAGAGGCTGAAAAGAATGGGCGGGGGTTAAGGAGAAGGATGTGTCTTGGCAGAAATTGGGGGGAGAAGGAGTGTTGTAAGAAGGAAGTGTTAGAAGGGGGAAATGCTGTGCAGGGGTAGATGGAGAAGGGAAGATCCTCGCCAGGCTCAGGGGGCAGGAAGTCCCAGTGGGATTTGCTGGAGACACGTCAGTGGTTTCCTTGGATGTGAGTTTGCTAACAGTGAGGCACACCAGGACTCCAAATTGGAGGAGAAAAGAGACCCGACCAGGGCCAGCATTCTGTCATCAAGAATCTTTCCACATACACACCACCCCAAATTCTGATGTACACGAGCTAGAGGCTCCCCAGACAGCGGAGGTTCGAGGTGCACGGACAGCAAGGGGGTACCTTATGTCCCTGCCTCCTACCTTCACACTATCACAGTCCTAGACACCAGGCAGGATCTTGAGCTTCTCTCTGTCTGCCCTCTTTCCTGGACCTCTCAGATCCTCCTGGCATGGGCCTTTGGGTATCACACTAACAATAATAAAATGTGAAGTAATCACTTGTGCTGTCTCAATGACTTCAAATGCTAAATTAATTTTCAGCACATCTCCTTGAGGCAGGTCAGCATTATTAGCTCCATTTAACAAATAAGAACATTAGGAGAAATTAAGTGACTTGCTGGAAACCTATATGCCAGATTGCTTATTTAAGGGCTGGCTATCCCTGTGTTGACTCCTTTGAGCCATGTTGCCTCTTCTCGCCCCTTTACTCTCTCCATAGAGCCGCCATTCTTCTGTGGAATGGCTCAACCAGGTGAAGACAGGGTGCAACACAAGCCATCCAGTGAGGGTTAGCTCAGCATTGTCTACCAAATGTCTAAGCATGGGAGCCTTCCAGCTCTGTTCTCACTGTCTGACCCAACGCCCAGTCAAGAGCTCCAGGCAGGTGACTCAGAGTGGCCTCAAACCTGTGTCCCAAACAGAACTCCCTGTGTCCCTCTTGAACTGTTCTTTCTGCCCTAGCTCATGGCACCACCACCCTCGAGGGCTTTTCTTCTTTGCCCCCACATCTACTCAGTCTTCACGGTATGTTGTTTCCACTTTCCTAATGAGTCTCTTCTCAGCCACTTTCTGTCCAAACTGCCATTACCTTCTACCTGGCCCCCTGGAACAGCATCCTCCGAGCCCTCCCAGTCAGTCTCCTGATGAAGCTGGAGCCAGGCTGGTAAGGCAAGACTCTGATTGTAGTGCCCCTCCTTGCAAACACTCAGAGCCTCTCATGGCTCTTACACGAAGACCACAACACTTACTAAAGCTGTGACAGAGGGCTACGGGCTGAGTGCGTCCACCTGCATTTCCAAGCCCTTTCTAGGAGGAGGACACCAAGCCCCATGTGAGGATGTCACTCGGCGAACCTGGCTTCAGTCCGGTGAGCCCCGGCTAAACTGCTCCCAGACTCCTGACCTACAAAAACGGTAAGAGAATCAGTCCGAGTTGTTATAAGCTGCTCAGTGTGTTTTAGTTTGTGTGCAGCCGTGGAGACCGGATACATGGAGCACCTTGGTCGGCTCTCTTTGCAATTCTGATTTCCAGTCTTTGCCTGGGTTGGAGGGACCAGTGTTGGGGAGGGATTCTGGGGGTGGGGAGAGGGGAGGCTTCTTAGCCAGAGTTAGCTTGTCACAGACACATACTCAAAAGTATTTACTGAGCCGTTACGAAGCATCAGGCATTCCTCCAGGTTCGTGGGGTACAGCAGTGAGTCGCGCCATCCTGGGATTTACAGAGTCATCAAGGGAGACAGATGACCGTTATAAACATAGTTTAAAAATTAAGTTATGTAACAAGGCAGCAGGTTCTGAGTTCGAGGACAACAAAGGGCAGCAGGAGAGTGTCGGTTGAATAACTGGAAGCAATTTTAGGTCGTGTAGCAGGAGTGGGGCTCACTGAGGGGTGGCATCTGCGTGAACACTGGAGGGAGGCAGGCAGTTAGGGTGGCATGTGGTTCATCAGAGCATCCCAAGCAGAGAGAACAGCTGGTGTGTCTCTAGTGTGTCTGCAAGGAGGCCAGCGCAGTTGGCGTGAGGTTACCCAGGTTACGGGAGGTGAGAATGTGTGCGTGTGTCTGCGCGTGCGTGTGTAGGGTAGTGAGAGTATATGTGCTCGTGTGTAGGGGAGGTGAGTGTGTGTGCTTGTGTGTAGGGGAGTGACAGCGTGTATGCAGGGGAGTGAGAGTCTGTGTAGGAGAATGTGTGTGTGCATGTTCATGTGTAAGGGAGTGAGAGTATGTACAGGAGTCAGAGTGTGTGTAGGGGAGGTGAGTGTGTGTG